>NC_085007.1:5559303-5634303 GCF_963854185.1 Sardina pilchardus | reverse complement strand
TGTGTGTGTGTACACAACAGTATAAGCTCCTAACATTTTAACAGGTTTCACCACGCAAATAGTTTCAGTGTGAAACTAATACACATCCATCGCCTTGATGTCAAGTCCACTGTAAGTAACATTGATTTGTGAACACGTTCATCCAATTTTAATGGTGGGAACGTTAAATGTACAAGTATGTTGAGAAGAGTTAAATATGCGACACATTACGCACATTTATTTCTTTTGAGCACTGTTTGAAACCTGTATGGACTTAGCAGTTACTGTGCAAAGCTCAGATTCCATTGCTGTTAATGTTATCACAGATTTCATATTAGCCATATTAGCAATGTAGATCCAGTGTCACCTTCCCAATGTTGACCTACCACTGTGGTAGTCTGGGCCTGTTGCAGAAATATTCCCAAAACACAAATAACCACAAAAAAAACGATATTATGCATTTACAAAATGCAACATTTGAACACCCATATTGATGCTGTTGTAGTTTATTGTATCTACATTTGTACGTGATTACTCATATTTCAAGCGGTATTTCTCCGGCCCCTCAGTTGTGATATTTTTCATGAACTGGCCCCTATTACAAACTAATTGAATAGCCCTGATGTAGGCTATGCAGCAGAGACATGTAATAGGCTAATAATAAACTTTACTGTAAGGTATCCCCTGATATCAAAAGCCATCAAAAATAAAATAGGCTATCTTTAAAACATGTATTGGGTCCTCCTTTGAAGATAACGTTAAGTTTCAGTGAAGTAGCCCTGTGAGAGAAACTATAGAGGAGCGTTAAGACAGAGACAGAGAAAGTGCGCATTCACAGGCTTGTCACTATTATGCCTGTGTAACGGGTGCTAGCTGGTTAGCTATGCTGTGGAACGTTAGTAAACCTCACTCCCCGACGCTTCAAGAGCGCTGCTGGCATGAAAGCTAGGAGCCTGGGCTTTTAGCTGGATTGTTAGCGTGCTCGACTCCCGATCCGAGGTGCTGCTGTCTCGCGGGTGGGAGTCCGGGCGTGTGCAGGGCTGGACCGCGGTGGTTCCACACAACGCAGGTTACACCTATAAGTTCGGTCTACGCTACAGTATGTGCAGAAATGAAATGGCTTGGATTTGGTGAGTAGCCTATTCAAGTATTGTTTTTTCCCCTCCTGAGGTTGGATATGAAGTGGGCTAATGAATGAAATGATAGATTCCACTCTGATGTAGGCTACAGTAGCCTATATAGGTAGCTAGCAGTACTGTAGCCTATAGGTAGCTATAGCCAGTCTATCAAGTTCGAGAACAATTACAAATGTAAAAATAGCTCATCAGGGTGATTAGTAACCTAATATTAGGGCTGTTCGATTTTGCCTAAAAATAAAATCTCGATTTTCTTTTCTCAAAATCCTATTTTTGATTACGATTACGATTACGATTATTTTTGAAATGACAAAAGGCAAGAATTTGTTTGAAATATGCTGTTTTTTATTGAACGTTTCGCAAATAATTTCCCCATTGGGATTTAAGTGCAAATCTTGCTCTTATTAAACCATATGAATTATTAATAATTAATTTTAAATGATTGACATTAAGAAACTTTTTTGAACTTTTGCCGCAAAATTCAACACTTGCAAACATAACTACCGTTATTACCCTAGTTAAAGTGAAAAATAGATTTTTACGATTTCACATTAGATTACAATTTAAAATAATAATCTCGATTACGATTAAAAATCGATTAATTGCACAGCCCTACCTAATATATATATTTTTTTATGAGCTCAGGGGAGGGTATTCATGATCCTATCCAGTGAACGCGCTTCATTCAACCAAATTGTAGTAACACAACGCTTGAAATTCTCAGTAGTGATCACAGCGTTGCAACAATGAGAAAAGTCATTAATTAGATTACTTTGTTACTGACAAATTAACACTGTTATACTTAAACGCTGTTACTCCCAACACTGTTTGTGTGTGTGTGTGTGTGTGTGTGTGTGTGTGTGTGTGTGTGTGTGTCTTTACATAATCTAACTGCAATATGTGTAAGTCTGTGTGTGTGTCTGTGTGTGTGTATACAATTTAACTGCAATATGTGGGAGTCTGTGTGTGTGTGTGCGCCTGTGTATGTGTGTGTGTGTGTGTGTGTGTGTGTGTGTCTGTGTGTGTGTACATCTAACTGCAATGTGTGTGTGTGTGTGTGTGTGTGTGTGTGTGTGTGTGTGTGTGTGTGTGCTGTACAATCTACTGTAACTGCAATGTGTGTGTGTGTGTGTGTGTGTGTGTGTGTGTAATCAAACTGCAATGTGTGTGTGTGTGTGTGTGTGTGTGTGTGTGTGTGTGTGTGTGTGTGTGTGTGTGTGTGTACACAATCTAAGTGTATTGAGTTTAACAGGGTGCTTGACTCTTTTGTGCCTCAGTAAAACCGTGTTTGGGCTGAATGAAAACAGCTTGTAAATGATCACTGAAAAACGATGACCAGAGAGATGGATAGAGAGATGCAGAAGAAGGTAGAGAGCAAATGAAGGGAGAAGAGCAGAGATGGGAGAGAGATGTAGAAGAGAGAGAGAATGATGTGAGAAATGGAGAGATGGAGAGAGAGAATCAGGGGAGAAAAGGAGAGATGGGGAGAGATGTAGAAAAGAGAGAAGAGGTTGAAGGGAGAAGAGGAGAGATGGAGAGAGAGAGAGAAAAGGAGAGATGGGGAGAGATGTAGAAGAAAGAGAAGAGATTGAAGGGAGAAGAGGAGAGATGGAGAGAGAGAGAATCAAGGGAGAAGAGGAGAGATGGGGAGAGATGGATAGAGAGATGTAGTAGAAGGAGAGAGAGTGAAAGACGGGAGAAATGGAGAGATTGACAGAGAAACGTAACAGAGGGAGCAAGAGAGAAAGAATGGAGAAATGGCAAGATGGATAGAAAGATGTGAAAGAAGGAGAGAAAAAATGGAGAGAGATGGAGAAATGAGGCGGAGGGGAGCACAAGGGGGCTATGGTTACAATTCACAGAGTGTGTGTGTGTGTGTGTGTGTGTGTGTGTGTGTGTGTGTGTGTGTGTGTGTGTGTGTGTTTGCTTGCCTGTGTGTGTGTTTGCTTTTGACTGTGTATTTGTCGCTGAGAATGATTCATGTGCAAGTGTGTGTGTATGTATGTTGTATGTGTATCTGTGTGTGTGTGCGTGTGTGTGTTTGTGTGTGTGTGTGTGTGTGTGTGTGTATGATGGAGGGAGGTTTTCTGGTGGTGTTGTTGGTTCTGAGCCATGCTAAAAAATGGTTTAATTACTCCTGTGCGGGCTGTGTGTGTGTGTGTGTGTGTGTGTGTGTGTGTGTGTGTGTAGATGCGTGCATGCATGCGTGCGTGCGTGACGTGTACCTGTACCCGTGTGTGTGTGTGTGTGTGTGTGTGTGTGTGTGTGTGTGTGTGTGTGTGTGTGAACAGCTTGCTGGCCTGGCACGTGAGTGAGAGGGTGGTGTAGAGTGTCAGAATTAAACTGTCCCCCAGATGCCACCACAGCCCTGTCTGTGGCCTCCTGAGCAACACACACACACACACACACACGTACACACACACACACACGCCCATCTGTTCCCGACCACCACACACTCACCTCCTCTCCTCTCTTCTCCCCTCCTCTCCTCTTCTCTCCTCCTCTCCTCTATTCTCCTCCTCTATTCTCCCCTCCTCTCTTCTCCTCTATACTCCTCTCCTTTCTTCTCCCCTCCTCTCCTCTATACTCCTCTCTTCTCTCCCCACCACCACACTCTCCTCTCTCCCCCCTCCCCTCCGATCCTCATTTCTCCTCTCCTCTCCTCTCGTCTCCTTTCCACTCCTCTCCCCTCCACCAGACTCTCCTCTTCCCCCACTCCTCTCCTCTCTTCCTCTCCTCTCCAATCTTCATTTCTCCCCTCCTCTCCTCTCCTCTCCTCATTTTTCCATCTCCTCCCTCCCTTCCTCTCTCTTCTCCCTTTTCCTTTCATCTCCCTCTTCCCACCATCTGTCTTTCTCCGTCCATCTCTCTCTCTCTCTCGCTCTACCCCCCGCCCCCCCCCCCCCCCCTCTCTCTCTCTCTGGCCGGCGGTCATGGCCCTTCCTCACCCTTGTTTGTAAACACTGTGATGGTCTTAATGAGCTGAGAGCTCATGTGGGTGCGTTGGGGTAATACTGCCATCTTAAGCCTGGGTCTCCATCTCCTCTCCTCTCCTCTCCTCCTGCTGCTTCGGACGCCTGTCCTGGCCCCCCCTCCCCTCCTTCTGTCTCCGAGCTGCGGCAGCCGCACCAGCGCCGGAGTTCCTAAGCTCTATGGAGCATGAGCGCCCTCTGCAGGTGGCTCTATGAACTGCACCCTCCCTGTACAAAACAGCAGCAAAGTAGCAGCAGCCGCCGTAACTGCAGTGCCGGAGGCTCAAATAATCAGCAGAGTGATGTTGTTGCCACAGAGGAGCATTTATCAAACGCCGCCAGAGCGCTGGCTGGTGGAGCAGTGATTCGCCCCTCCCTTAGTGATTTGCCCCTCCCTTAGCGGATCAGAGGATAATGTGGAGCGGTGATTCGCCCCTTCCTTAGCGGATCAGAGGATAATGGGGAGGCCCATCAAATGTATCTAACAGTTTAACATGGAGAACATAACGGCCCTTTACTGTTACTTTACTGTAGATCACCGTTATCACCTTTGCTCAGTCCCGTTACTTTACTGTAGATCACCGTTATCACCTTTGCTCAGTCCCTCAACACTCACTTGAATGTGTCCTGGTTTGCATGTCTGTTTGTATCTCGTCTCGTACGTGTCTGTGTGTATGTGTCTCATATTGTGTTGTGTTTACTGGTTTACGTGTTGTATCTGCGTCTCTTCTAATGTTTGTGGGAGTATGTGTGTATTTCTCTATTGTGCATTGTGTGTTTACTGGTTTATGCTTTGTGTGTGTGTGTGTGTTATTTGTGTGTTCATGAGGGCTGAGATTCTGCCCATAGAGACTTCATCACACGCATCATCTGTTAAAAGATTCAAATGTTTTCCAGACAATTACTGAACATCACCGGCATCAAATCCAGCCCCTAACCTTAAGAACTGCAGTTAATTAGAGTAGTCAACCGAGAGCTTGATCATCTGGGTATCTGTAGATATACTGGGTGCCTCTCATTCAGCGTTTATACGTCCTTGTGACAGAGCGCACCGCGTCTGTCACGCAAGCAGGCTCATTCACGCCAGTAAGAACAATGGGAACGGAGTTTGCGCTTGAACACAGACATTACATTCAGTAGACACATACAGGAGATTAAGAAATGAAATGTTGAAATGCATATTTTGAAAAGTAAAGAATAACTATGTATTAGGTCGTTGGATGATGCGAAGGAATATTGGGTAGGCCGTGCGCTAAACATGGCTATTAGCGGCTGATGCAAGGCATAATGTCGGGGCAGTTGTGGCGGGTTTCGTGTGCGCACAATTGACATATTGAATGAAACCGTTGCGACTGTGCCAATGTTTGTCTGTGTATTGTGTGTTTTGTATTGTGTATTGTGCATCTTACCTGTCTACCTGTCTTCCGGGGTGCGACAAGAGTGTCGGAGGTGAGACCCAGTTAAAGGGACGGGGCGCGCTCCCATAAGGGAAGCGCTCATAGAGACAGGGGTGTTTCTGTAGTTTTGTTTTATTTGTTATTTTGGGGGGACTTTAGCCAAGTAGTTTTGATTGCACAGGAATGTGGTCAAGTAATGTGGTGCGCTCCTATAGTATCTAGCCTAGAGGATACAGTATGTGGGTGCGCTGATTGATTGTTTGCTGTGTTTGGTCCGCGCCAAGAGTATATAAAGAGTATTGGGCGCTTCATTCGGGAGATGGGCCTCTGCCGTGAGAGGGCACATTGTCTCGGTCGTTATGGGTACGCAAAGGGCCTATCTATTGGGCATTATCCCATATTTTGTTTTTCGTTTGATCAGTGTTTTCTTTTGTTTATGTCTAAGGTCTACAACCTACCGGTAGCTTATAATAAAAAAAAAGAAGTTTTCTTCTACTTGGCATCTCTCGACCTGAGTCTCTACATCTGCACGGACACATTATCACAGTCCTCCCTCGCTCCTCGGGCCTCGATCCTCACTGATCTACATAAAGAAAGATAGAAGAAGGGATAGACTATCCCATTGTTGCCGCCCCATCATTCTTTATGTAGATCAGTGAGGATCAAGGCCCGAGGAGCGAGGGAGGACGTATAAACGCTGAATGAGAGGCACCTACTGTGAGCAGACTATCTACAAATAACACATTCAATTGACGTATTCCAGGCATCATGTCTAATAAGCCGCCCTTTTTTAAAATGAAAATATAGCCTATAGAGTTTACAACTTATATCCTTTTCCATATCATTGTGATCTGATTCAAAATTATTTATTTATTCATGAATTAATTACAAAAGATTTAAAACGTTCGCCATCTCGCGTACCTCCTAGAAGCAGCTTGGTGGTGCACGTACCACAGTTTGAGAATCCCTGATAGGTAATGTATGTAATCCCTGATCTTAACGTATATAATGTATGACTTGTTTGTTTGTCTGTTTGAGAGTTAATTTCAACTGCTACATGTCTGTGTGTATCTCCAGTGTGTGAGAGTGTGTTTAAGTGGGTGTGTATGTGTATGTGTGTGTGTGTGTGTGTTTAAGTGTCTCAGTGTATGTTAACCTTTGTGTATGTGCCTGTTTGTTTGCGCATCTGCGTTTGCATATGTGTGAGTATGTAAATATATGTGTATTTGTGTGTGTGTGTGTGTGTGTGTGCGTGTGTGTGTGTGTGTGTGTGTGTGTGAGAGAGAGAGTGAGACAGAGAGAGAGAGAGAGAGAGAGAGAGAGAGAGAGAGAGTAGAGCAGCCCTGTGGTTCCTTCTTAAGTATTAGCTTACCTTACAACTTAAACACACGTGGGGAAACTGAACAGTCCAACCAGTAGACCAGGGCTATTCAACTTCAGTACCAAGAGGGCCGAATGGAAAAATCACTGGGTTTTCAGGGGCCGCATAAAATAAGACGCCGCAAAATAATTGTATCCAACAATATTTGATAAAATCAGAGTAAAATTCAGTTCAATTCAATTGAATTTTACACACTGGCATAGAAACTAAGAACATAGCCTATTATCCATATCCATAAAAAAAAAATCTTCTCAGACAGGTAATAGGCTGCCACACAAACTATACAAGTATTTGTATATACATAGTATTTCATACCTGATGTCATGCATCAGTGGGAAAAATTGCAGTGTTGATTTAACTAGCCTACTTCAAGATAATTAGGCTCATAAGTGTTTCAAACACACACAGTAGCCTACAGCGCCAATCTCTCAAATATACTTAGCATTGAATTTAAAGAAAAAGTAATGCCAGCTCTGCCTCTGTTTATCTATTTCACGATTTCTTACCGTCAAAGATTCTAAACTTCGAGCCTGCGCAAATCACAAACAATAACATTCCCACGAGTGGAGTGAAGATGGCTCTGTCTAAAGAAGCGTCTAATTGACAACGAGAATCGTTCATTTTACCCTCTGCAACAAGTACGAGACTTTCATGTTTATTGTGCAACGAATCCATCGCTGGAAAGGAATATAAAGTCAAGAGGCAATTCTCTACAAACCACAGCTCCTTCACTAACTTTCCCGAGGGCTCGGAGGAACGGAGACCGGGTATGATTGTAACATTTTTGATTTGCGCACGCAAATTTAGGTTTAGAATCTTTGGCGGTAAGAAATCGTAATTTAATCAACATTTAATGATAAGATTTAAAACTAGTTACACATTTGGAAATGTCAGTTTGTGTAGTGATGTGCTGTGTTCTCTGAGTGAAGATAACTGGAAGAATTAGTCTGGCCAATAGGGGCGGGCCGACAGTGCGCTACTCGCCAATCATATGAAGATCTATGCACACCCGTCAAAGCGAGTTCATTCTCATGACGAGACACGCGGGCCACAGGAAATTTGAAGCGGGCCACATCTGGCCCGCGGGCCGCTAGTTGAATAGGCCTGCAGTAGACTATAATAAGCTAGCCAACTATGCTACTTTGTTTACAATTTGAGGCTTCAAGCCGACAGCTGAATTAAAGAGGCAGAGTTGTAATATGAATAGTCATGAATGTCATGAATATCAGAAATGTCAGTAGTAGGCTATAGATTAGAATATATAAAGAATTATATTATATTATATATATACTGTAGGCTATATATACATCGTTATCATTCTTTATAAAGAATATGTATATTCCTTATTGTGTTTTAAATAGGCTAAAGACAAGCTTTTTCTACGCCTTATTGTTAAAAAATCATTCACATTATATGAAAGGAGAGCGATAAAAGGTGACCTTTTGGCATTAAAGGCGATGCAATGAAAAATGTGTGTGCACCTACATTTTTTGGGAATCGATAAGAGAATTGGATTGATAGGCAGAATCGATAATGGCATCGATATTGATAAAAACGTATCAATACCCATCCCTATATGGGACTGCGTTTAGGCGCATAGTGCCATCTAGTGTAGCGGAGTAAAACATTCGTAGGCCTACTTTGGGTCTGCTCTGGACATTATTGGGGGAAAATTGAGATGTGTGAAACATATAGCTGAAACACTATTTGACTGAAATAGTAGCCTATTCAAAAGTATCTTGTTATATAAAAAAGACTAGAATGTTTTGACTAAAACTTGACTAAGACACCTTGAGTTTTCTTTTGACTAAAACGAGACTAAAATTATGAGACTTTTACTCGACTAAAACTAGACTGACAAAAATGATATTTGAATGACTAAATATGACTAAGACTAAAAAGAACATTTCGTCACAAGACTAAGACTATGACTAAATTAAAAATAGGTGACAAAATTAACACTAATACAGACGTGTGTTTTCTGTCAGCTGAAGCGGTGTACACCTGAAGAAGAGGTCAACAGATCATCCTCCTACACAATTACTCATGCTTTCTCCATTGTTACCCCCCCACACACACACACACACACACACACACACACACACTTACACAGACACCTGTCTTTGACACCCGCATTCTCTCTCCCTCTTCGTTGAATGTAGGCCACGTCCTTGAACATGTATAAATGTATATGAATGCATCTCATTTGAATAAATATGTGCACTCAGTTGCAGGAATGTTCTAGGCGTATAATTGGAGAGGCTGTGACTCCTTGAAAACGGTGCAAGATCATGAGGTTCAGCAAGCGAGCGCGAGCCAGCACTGCACAGAGCTGAACAATGACAGCGATACGGACACACACACACACACTCTCAAGAGTTTAGTGTCTCTTGGAAATGACCTTATTTTCTATGAAAGATTCACAAGAGTTTGAATAGGAAATGTGTAGCAAAACGATTAGGAAATGTAGCTATTGACAAAGTAATCAAAATATAGATATTTTTTCTAATTATTAAATAATGTCCTGTGAAATGTATACATCTTTTTTCAAAGAATCCTTTATCTCCTTTTCTAACAAAACCAAGTTAGGACAAACTTTTGAACAGCAATATCAATAGATGTAACACAAATGAATAAATAAATAAATATGACTTCCTGCATGAACAAGTCTGCTTGAGGGGATCATGATTTCTAAATTGTTTTTATTAGCGAGAGTCTCTTCACTCTGTCTGTCGGCCTCGTCTGGAGAGGGCAGCATCCTGTCAGCTAACCAATTTAAGAGTGTTTTCATTTTGCCATTGAGATGAACAAAGCACGAGGCCGCTCACTCAAGACCAGCGCACACACACTGACTGTGTTGATTCCATTAAAACCCTGTTGCCATGGAGATCCGGCCAGGTAGCGCGGAGACAAACAGTCTCGGCTCAAAGAAATGAGTTCATGTTCTGAGGAAACAAAATGTGGTACCTTGCTGTACCAGACAAGTGTTGCGCTCTTATTTTCTGTGTTCCGCAAGAGGTGACGCGCCGGAGGGCTCAGGATTTGTCAGGGGGAGAGAGTTTCATAAGGTAATATGCTGGGCTGACATGCCCCATCAGGGGGAGAGAGTTTCATAAGGTAATATGCTGGGCTGACATGCCCGATCAGGCGGCGGAAGACTGAGTCTGCATCCTGCACTGAGTATACAACAGCAGGGTCACACCAGGGGCCCATCTATACAGTACAACAACAGGGTCATACCAGGGGCCCATATATACTGTACAACAGCAGGTCATACCAGGGGCCCATAGATACAACAGCAGGGTCATACCAGGGGCCCATATATACTGTACAACAGCAGGGTCACACCAGGGGCCCATCTATACAGTACAACAGCAGGGTCATACCAGGGGCCCATATACAACAGCAAGGTCACACCAGGGGCCCATATACAACAGCAAGGTCACACCAGGGGCCCATATACAACAGCAGGTCATACCAGGGGCCCATATATACAGTACAACAGCAGGGTCATACCAGGGGCCCATATACAACAGCAAGGTCACACCAGGGGCCCATATACAACAGCAAGGTCACACCAGGGGCCCATATACAACAGCAGGTCATACCAGGGGCCCATATATACAGTACAACAGCAGGGTCATACCTGGGGCCCATATACAACAGCAGGGTCACACCAGGGGCCCATCTATACAACAGCAGGGTCACACCAGGGGCCCATGTATACAACAGCAGGGTCATACCTGGGGCCCATATACTGTACAAAAGCAGGGTCATGCCAGGGGCCCATACAACAGCAGGGTCATACCAGAGGCCCATCCATACTGTACAACAGCAGGTCATAACTGGGGCCCTTGGTCTCATCAGCTGTAAGAAAGAGTGTATACTTAACCTGACATCCTCTGGGAGTATGCCAAGTTTTGTGGAATTTCATCCATGGGGGGCTATAGAATTTAGTGACTGTACACCCATCGGCCTGCAGATGGTGCTATTGAGCAAAGGGTTGCTGGTTAAGAATGATACACACTCACACACACACACACACACACACACACACACACATGCGCACAGATATACACACATGCACACACACACACACACACTTATACACAATAGCAAAGTCACCCATGCACACACTCGTTTATGAGCGGCAATCTGCGCAGTAATATGATCACTCTTGCACTTTCAGTTTCACTTTGGAGTGAGGATATTACTGCGCCGAGTCTAACTGCTCCCAATTGATATTCTGCCACACAATATAGTTATCCCTCTTACCTGCTTAGAAATGCACCACGTTTTATTTTGTCTCACCATACTTGGTCGTGTGACTACTCGTGTCAATAGGGAAAACATGGAGGTGTTTCGTTGCTGCATCTCAGTTTGGATCCTAATGAATGAACTGGGCTAGCTAACTATCAAAGTAGCGCCGCGCACCAGAGCCAGTGAGTGCACGCATTGAAACGTGAGAGGTATGTATCAACTCGTCTTAGTCAAGGGAATAACGTAGTTTAATATGAAAAAAACAGTGAAGTGTTCCTTTAAACTCTTGCGGGAACAAAGACATTTTAATTACAAGCGTTTTGCTCTACACACTTTCCTCCTGAGTCGATTTCCAGTATAAATTAAAACTTCACACTTTGATTTTTGCTACCCCAGAGCTAACTAACAATGCAACTTACCATAGGTAGATAGCTTCAATTAACACCCAGATCTCCTTATATGGGCAGAAATAGCAGCTTTGGGTACTTTATGTAGGCAAACTTCAGAGGTCTATGGCAGTTTCTCAAGGCTGCCTTGTTACTTATGTCATAAAGTTCCGTTGTAGAACTGTTCTAATGTCAAGCAACCATCAAAGTCTATCAAATTCTACCAAGGCTGAAGTCCTTTGTTTTGCCAAATTTGTGCATGTGTGTATCCTCTGCATGTTAGAAACACCCATAATCCTGTACGCACATTATGGAGGATCATCGTAATAACAAGGTGGACTTCTTCCCATTGTTGAATGTAGAAGGGGAAGCTACGAGGAAGGGAATTCAAACACCAGCATCATAATATGAGGAGACATGAGGAAATACAACTGTTATTTGTTGCCAACAGTGTCTCGCTTTGGTTTTGGTCCAACGTACCACTAAGAGCACTAAGAAAGAAATATTTAGACAAGGTGATCTTTCTCTCGCTGTTGAATAAAGGGGATGTTACAAGGACGGGAATTCAAATACCATCATCATATTATGAGGAAGCATGAGGACAGACGAGGTGAATTTCTCCCCACTGTGGAATGCAGATTGGAATGCTATACAGTGAAGAACTTGCCATTGTTGGTAGGACTCCAAAATAAACATACACAGGAGGCAAAGGGGGTTTACCAGACATGGGCTGCTGTAAAAGGTTGTCATACAAAAATGAAATCTATGATGTCTGAGGATCACAACCCAGGAACCGAAGCTGCTGGAAACTTACAATTAGGGTTGAACAAGGCGTGGTTCAAGGCTTACTTTGAGATCCGAAACCTCCGACATTGGATCCGGCACCACCTCCATGACCATGTCACAATGAAATAACGCAAATAATAATTCATTCATTCATTAAATAAAAGTTTGTTTAGAGTTCAGTTTTGTTATCTGTCTTCTCTTTCACGTCTGGGTTTTTCGCAGATGAAATTCATTTGCACAACAAATAGAGCATATCTTCTCCCCTCTCTTCACAACTCTTTCTTTGCCTTGTCGGCTTACCGCTTACCCGGTTCAATCCCATTCCCTACGTGAAATCATCGATTAAGGACATAGAACTGCACGGGATCTGAGGAGTAGGCTAGCCTAGAGAGAGAAGCAGGATATAGAGGCCAGGGGGTCTATGGATGCTGTATGGGCTGTTTTGGACATATAAGATGTGTGTAAGTAAAATGGAGTCTTAATTTTTCTCTGATGGTGCTCTCTTTTGTGTTGTGTTGTCTCTTTTTGTGTTGTGTTGTGTGATTTGCCGTTGTGTTGTGCACTTCCGGGCCGAGGTTTCTCTAATTGTGTTGTGTTGTCTTGTGTTGTGTTGTCTCTTTTTGTGTTGTGTTGTGTGATTTGCCGTTGTGTTGTGCACTTCGGGGCTGTGTTTTCTCTTTTTGTGTTGTGTTGTCTCTTTTTGTGTTGTGTTGTGTGATTTGCCGTTGTGTTGTGCACTTCGGGTCCGTGTTGTCTCTTTTTTGTGTTGTGTTGTCTCTTTTTGTGTTGTGTTGCGCACTTTGGGGCCGTGATTTCTCTCTTTGTGTTGTGTTGTCTTATTTGTGTTGTGTTGTCTTTGTGTTGTGTTTTGCACTTCAGGGCCACCGTATGAACATAATGTTCTCTTCCTCATTCTGTGAGGATGATTGAAGGGGAGGAGAGGTGCATGGCCCTGGGGTGAGCACTAACCACAAGTCTGCCAAATGCCACAGAGGGTTTATACATCCCGTCTGCAGTAATCCATATGGTAAGTGCAACATAACAAGTATGACCAGTCAACAAATACAGTGCCTATATGGAGTGTTCACTTGGATATTTCCCCTTTTACTACTTTTATAATTGGAATCCCAATCAAATCCATTTGGCCTTTTTGACAATAATTTACAAAGAATCCAAATTCAATCAAGAATTTTACTTAAATCTTATCGTCAGCAATTTCACAACACACTGGACAGAAGGGATCTTCAGGTTTAGAAGCTAATTTGTCATTAAAAAAACATGTTCCTGTTGTAGCAGGACCAGAGCCTTATAGAGAGAGAGTTGCGACACGCTTTGATGTCGCCGCCACGCGATCAAAAGTTCCAAAAAACCTGCACTGAATGGCTGAATCGCAGGAGGGTGTAGTCAATCAACTCATTGACTACCAGTGTTGGTCAAGTTACTTGGGAAAAGTAATTAGTTACTGATTACTGATTACTTATCCAAGAAAGTAATCCTGTTACTGTTACTTTTTCCAAAAGTAATTAGTTACTTTACTAACTAGATGTACCGCAAAGCGATAAACAATATGACCGCCGCTCAGTCCTGCACATTCTGTCCGCAAATATCACGCTTTTGTTTCCATCGCCTACTCCATCCCCTATTCTTGCAACTTTTATGTATGTAAATGAGTGTGTGCATGTGCGCTTGCTTTTGTGTATGAGTGCTTCTCTGTCTATGAGTGTGTGTGTGTGTGTGTGTGTTTGTCTGCTTGTGTGTGTGTTTTATGTGTCTCTATGTGTATATGTTCACTGTGTTCTCTGCCGTCACTGTCACTCCAATATCAGATCACACACTCACACACACACACACACACACACATGCGCACGAGTGCACACACACACACATACGCAGGCAAACACACATACACACACACACACACACACACACACACACACACACACACACACACACACACACACACACACAGGCACACACACAGATACACCCACAGAGAGAGAGAGGAAAAGAGAGAACACACACAGATAACACAGAACACACACAGACACAGAGAGAGAGAAAGAAAGAGAACACATACAGAATACACACAGAACATGCACATGCACACATATACACACATGCAAACACACACACGGGCACACAGAAACGCACTCATACACACACACACACACACACACACAGGCTATAGTACATCACACACACACTCACTTCTCAGCTCCGGTGGTCTCACAAAACTTACTCAAAGGTGTGTGTGTGTGTGTGTGTGTGTGTGTGTGTGTGTGTGTGTGTGTGTGTGTGTGTGTGTGTGTGTGTGTGTGTGTGCACTGTGCATCTGTGTGTGTGTGTCTGTGCATCTGTGTGTGTGTGTGTGTGTGTGTGTGTGTGTGACGGCCTGTGAGGCCTTCTGCTCATTGTCTTTGTTTTCAGGTGTGCTCAAGACTAGGGCTGGGACAACGCATCGACTTAACCGATTAGTTCGACGCAAAAAATACGTCGGTTCAAAATATGCGAATCGACACGTCGTCAAAATCAAAACAAGGTTGGCGGCAATGTGAGTGACTCCTCAGAATGTCTAAAGTGCAAGGCACTACAGCACGCACTCGTTCCTCTACTGCGTTTCTCTAACTATGGGCCGCGGACGGAGCTGCACCGGTCCGCAATGTAGAGAGACTGCTGGTCTGTGAGGCGTGGAGTGAAATTAGGCTCGGTGCTTCACCTGATAATTTGCTGCGCAATTGATGAAGCAACCGCGGCCCGACAGAAAAAGAAAACAAAAGTTTCAGCAATCAGGAGGAAATACTTGCTAATTCGATGTGAATAAACATACAGCAACACAATTAAGTGTTGGTATGAGCGTTCATTGAATGCATGCATGTGCGTGTTTGCGCGACAGAAACTGAAACTAATCGATAACGTTGGTGGCAAGTTCCGTTCAACCTGCTGTTTAATTATTTAACGACATTTAATAGAACAACGTGGATTCTTGATACAGAGCAGAGTATAGTTCAGTCAAATTTGAATATGGTCAAAAGATTGTAGCCTTAGTCTTTCATCTAAAAATCTCCAGATCAGTGATTTACGCCTATCTGCTCGGCCGTAATACATAGACTAAAGTTGGTACGTGTTTCCTCAATCCTTACATTCAGAGATTCAAATGGAATTTCATTAAAAAGCATGTCAATTTTGTCTCCATTTGCCTACCAGAGTTTGATGCTTGCACGAGGGAAACATCCCAAAACAATAGCACCCATATTATTGCTGTTGTTTTCAGAAGTACTGTCATGCAACCATGCAAAAGCTATTGTAATTATACTGTATCTTACATTACTAAAGCAGGTCTGAATTTTTCGCAAACTTTTTGTGAACAATGTTAGCATTTAAAACATTGACTGCTTTGAAGTGAAAGTACACTTAATACAGCATAATATTAATGATAATAATGATCATCATAATGATGATTTGATGGGGGTATACAGTGTAGGTGGGCCCTATGGCCCCAAAGTCCCAAAGACTTGTATATATTGCAATTAGTCAATTAGTGGGGAGATAATCGATAATCGAATCGAATCGAAATCGAATCGAACTGAAAAAATGAATCGTTAGATTAATCGATGCATCGAAAAAATAATCGCTAGATTAATCGTTTAAAAAATAATCGTTTATCCCAGCCCTACTCAAGACCAAACGAGCTGATGAGCTGCACCTGAGGGGTGCAGATAAGAGACCTGCTGCTTCTCCCCTTGAGAGGGCCATTCTGACTTTGGGTTTTGGACATGCAACACTACACTCAGACACATTGCAAACACACAACATCCATGCATCACCTGGATGGTCTGCTCAGGTGCAGAGCGTCAGGTAGGCTAGCGCGCGAAAATCCCAGAATTGTCCTTTGGTGCCGGTAGGTACAATTTGGTTAGCAGTCGTAGCACTGGTGTCTGCTCAGGTGCAGGCAAGCAGGTGTGATTCGGTTGGACTGCTGCTTGCATAGTCGTTCGGGGGAATGCCGTAGAGAGAGAGTTTTATGTGTCTCTATGTGTATATGTTCACTGTGTTCTCTGCCGTCACTGTCACTCCAATATCAGATCACACACACACACACACACACACACACACACACACACACACACACGCGCACGAGTGCACACACACACATACGCAGGCAAACACACACACACACACACACACACACACACACACACACAAAAACACACACACACACACACACACACACACACACAGGCACACACACAGATACACCCACAGAGAGAGAGAGAGAAAGAGAGAACACACACAGAATACACACAGATAACACAGAACACACACAGACAGAGAGAGAGAGAAAGAAAGAGAACACAAGAATACACACAGAACATGCACATACACACATACTGTATTCACACATGCAAACACACACACGGGCACACAGAAACGCACCCATACACACACACACACACACACACACAGGCTATAGTACATCACACACACACTCACTTCTCAGCTCCGGTGGTCTCACAAAACTTACTCAAAGGTGTGTGTGTGTGTTTGTGTGTAGGTGTGTGTGTGTGTGTGTGTGTGCATGCGTGTGGGCGTGTTTGTGCATGTGTTTGTGTAATTTGTTATGTACATGTGTGTGCTGGTGCGTGTGTGTACAGTAGGTATGTGTCTGTGTGTGTGTATTTATGTGTGTGTGTGTGTGTGTGTGTGTGTGTGTATGTGCCTGTGCTTGTCTGTGTTTGTGTGTGTGTGTGTGTGTGTGTGTGTATGACCGTAGCATCCAGCACCCAGAGCAACCGTTCTCTTTTAAAACATATATATTTGGAAACTAGTTCACTAAAGGTTTCTAATGGTGTCACTTATATGTTTCTAGGACAAAAACTAGCAGAGATTGAGATGTGTGTTTGGAACAGTTTTTCAAATCCCCAGCGGGGGATTTAGACTCCAGAGGGTTAATACCACCATCTACAGGCCGATGGGTATACAGTCATGAATGTACACATAAATCCATTTATTTTATAGCCCCCCATGGATGAAATTCCACAAAACTTGGCATATTCCCAGGGGGTGTCAGGTTCATCATACACATGAAATTTGGTGCAGTTAATAACATCTCATCTGAAGATAGGGGCAATTAAAGCAATATTACATTGCATTTTAAATTTTTACCAGGGGGGTGCAAATCACAAATGACTGGTTATAAGCTAAGTTGATGCAAGCTCTTGAGACCAACATACCATAAACATTTTGTCATCCTCGGCGCCACGGTTCAGGTAGTTATGTAGGAAAAACTGTAATTTTTGGGCTTCGGGCAGGGGCAGCGCGGGGGTGGAGTGACCCCCGGGGACGAAACGAAATTTTTCCACAGAAGTCTACTGGGGCTACATGCCCACCAAGTTTCACACTGCTGCCCCAAGTGTCTGGACATGCTGGGGCAGAGCATGCCCAACAGGGCAAACCATGACCTCATCAGTAATTTCCCACTAGGGACAGAGCACCAACTCGTTGGGTAACTGTACAGCGTCAGGTCCAACCCTCTCCACACTGGCCAGCAACAACCATATAATGATGCTTGATGCAAAGAACATTTCGCAAGACCCATCCAAACCTTCATTGCTTTATTTGGACATATTGTATGTTCCTATTTGTATAGCATTTTGTATTAAACAGACATACGCTACATGAACTGGTGTCTGCATGTTTTCGGCAAGATGTTTATTCATATTTCTGTCTCTCATTGGGCTTCATGAGATGTGAATCTCCAGCACTCGAGGGGTGGAGGCAGAACAGAGCACTATTAACAAGTATAATATACAGTAAGATATGATAAGATAAGATAAGATAATACTTTACTGTCTGTTACACAAGGGTTACAGGTTTTTTTTCTTTGGCAACCTTGCTCCAATCACAAAGAAGCATTCACACATATAAAGACAAGACACAAGACAAACATATTTCTTTGTGATTGGCGCCTTGTCAAAGAAAATATTCTGTAACCTATCAGGAAGTCCTTGACTGTCAGAAGGAATGAGGAAATATAGCCTAATGTTATTTTCTGTAATGTAACATTCCCTCTCTCACACACACGAAGGGTTTTGGAATGACTGGTATTTAGAGCCAATGTTCTTGTGAGTATATAACTCTCGTTTTCCTCTAAGTCACTTCAACAAGAGGACAGCTACACACACACACACACACACACAAACAGAGACTGTTGGATCCAACATATTGGGTGAGTATTTTACAGCAGTTGTGAGTTCTGACATAACATAACATTGAATGACAACATCTCTTTGGGGTGTATAATGGCTTAGAACAGTGATTTTTCAACCTTTTCTGGTGCTATGACACCCCAAATGTTAAAAATTAAAATGTAAATTGTTTTCGGTGGGGGAAGTAGGCCATATGAGGTAATTTGCTACTTTAGCCTATAATTTCACATGCACCACTTATTGTAGAAACGTGGTTCGAACGTTGACGTAGCTCTTGAATCCAATTGATTGTGCAGCCGTTTCCTAAAGGTTCTTTAAAAGCTCAAATCTCTAAAGGTATTACCTTCAGAGAACCTTTAGGGAACATTCCCTAAAGGGTATGTGTTTGCTGGGACGCCTGTCAATTTGTTTGCATCTCCTACTCCATCCCCTACTCTTGCAACTATTGTGTATGTAAATTATTCTTGGTTACTATTTTACTACTTTGCTTTTATTTTCCATGCACTTTTTTTTAACCACTTTGTGATGTCTGTGAAATGCACTATTTCAAATCAACTTACTAAAGGAATGTAGTTGCAAGTATAGTGACCCTGTAAGATTCATATGACTATAGAATCTGTGACTTCTCTTAAGATGTGAGAGGGTTTGACACTGTAGTCTTTAAAAAAAAAAGTCTTCTTTTATTAAGTGACATATTTAAACATTAGTACCAGTATTAACCCCCAATAGATCTGCCATATTCAACCTGTTTCTTTATTCTAGAATGGGTAAAGCTACTCTCACCATTCATCATCCCCCCGATCTGGAGCACCATATTTCTGAGCCAGACCATGGAAAGGTTGTGGACACCACATTCACAATGATCCGGATGACACAGAGGGACGGTGCGTTGGTAGGGTGTGGTGGTAAGATCACCTTCACAAGGGTGTCAGATCGTAGTTTGGGAACATCCGCCCCAACCTCTGTGCTCGACTGCTTCTCTGCCTATAAAGGGTCACGTAACGGGAGGAGCGGCTGGAAAAACAATGAGTTGAACCTCAAAGATGAGGTGAAATGGGAGAGTAGTTCCGAAATGATTATCACCATCAAATATTTGTGAAATTGTTCCGTATATATCTTTGTGTTTGTGGGCTCCTAAGGTTATAAATCACTGTCTTTACTTGATTTGAAGTTTGTGTTATCAGAGCAATATGTGGGGTGGTACATTGGGTGCTACTCAGCACCAGAGAACAGTTGCTGTCCGGATGAGAACTCTTTAGCTAAGCAAGATTTACTTACACACTGGTATTTACCTTTCATTGAAGTGTTATACTGTACAATGATTCTGATATGTACAATTGCTTTTCAAGCATGATATTGATACATGCAATTGCTTTTGAAGCATGATATTGATACATGCAGAGGCCAATTGTTCTGCTATATGTCAGTGACGGCTGAGCTATCGGCCCTAAGGTCTCACCAGAGGGGAAAGGAAATATTGTTTGCGCGCACAGACGGGCCTATGTGACAACAGCTCTAGGTGTTTGAGAAGGATCACTATCAGTGGTTGGCTAAATTAGACTCTGGCAAAGTCTATCTGTTAACAGACCTGTATCTGTCGTTTAATTATTCCACCTTAAGTCTTCTATGTTTTCTTGTTAATTATTCTTTTTTGAAATTATTTAAAATTATTTGTAATTACTCTTTGCCCATATGCTTTTATCTGCTGTTACTGTTTGGTTTTGTTTATGTAAAGCACATTGAATGACATATGTGTATGAAATGTGCTATATAAATAAACTTGACTTGACTTGACTATACTGGTGGATTCCTCTGATAAACTTTGACGCTTGTGAGAACACCATTGTTGATGTACAACAGAGGTACCGTACTCAACCTTTTTTGATCCAAGATCTACCGTTAAAGTTGACAGTGTCTCAACCAAGGCAAATAAAGCTTAGTCATTACCACATATATCGGTACTTGATGAAAGACTTGTGGACAGTGTTACCCTCAACTGTATGACTCTTTAGGCCAATAATGAATACTTCATATGCATATAGATACATTATAAGTGGTATAGGTCATCTGCCTTGACTTGCAAATGAACTTAAAGAGTGGTTTGACAATTTATTTGCTGTTTTCTCGTTTTACGCTTGCAGGTTTCTCTGCAGAGCTTCTCTTACAGCAGGGGTGTCCAAACGTGTTGGCTCACCTTCAAATGACATCCCATTCTTAATCCAAAGTATGTTGTAGTGTCCTACCTGAAACTAAAGTTGTTAGGTAATCACCTAAGGGCCGGTCAGACAATGGTGAAGAAGTGCCTTTCATCATGTTATGAGGTTATGTGCCATCAAAAATGATTTTGGTAACATTATGTTGAAGGTCAAAAAACTGTTAAGGTGCCTTTAATGATGTGCACAAGTAATACGATGACATGGAGTTTGGCATAATGGAGTTTGAACAAATAGTTTTGAGAATTTCAATGCTAGTCTGTCAAATGTGCCAAAGCGACTGAGAAAAACAATATTGATGGCTATTGTTTTAATAAACTAAAGAAGTCACCAATACTGTGGTGTTACATGCACATATTAAGTGCAATGGCCGACTTGGATGTGTGCAGTGTTGGATGCGGGTAGAGTTGAATGTGGGCAGAGTTGAATCAAAGATCATTAAGGGCGGAGCAAAATACTTTGTCGTAGTTCATGGGCGCAAAATGGGGATCACTTTCTCTGCATAAAGGGGTGTGTCATGCCCATAGACTTCAATGGAACAGTGTTGCCTCTGCTCTGCTTAGAGGGGGATTTTGACGCCCCCCCCCCTCTTGCGATTCAGGTTGCAGGAAGTGGCTTCTCATGAAGTATCTTGCTCCGCCCATAATGATCTTTGGTTGAATGTTGGATGTGGGCAGGGTTGGATGATCACACCGAGTCATAGGCCCAATCCCAGCGTCTCCTCTTACCACTCACACTCTTTGATGTGCATTCCCATGAACTTCTTGAGGGCTTAGGACTGTCCCACTGTGAAAATGTGAAGTGACGGCACATCCTCTCTGAGCCCTTTCCCCAAGCTGAATACTTTACTCAAGGGAATAACCTACAATTCATAGCATTGTGACATTAATCTCAGGTCATTTACGGTCAAGTCATTGTCCATTTAGGTTACAGGTGCTGACCCATTCTTGTTGTTAGTGTTTTGGACCCTTACACCTTTGCCAAATTG
Source organism: Sardina pilchardus (assembly GCF_963854185.1). NCBI lineage: Eukaryota > Metazoa > Chordata > Actinopteri > Clupeiformes > Clupeidae > Sardina > Sardina pilchardus. The sequence goes on along the minus strand of NC_085007.1, from coordinate 5,612,599 downwards.
ATCATTTACGACTGATATCAGTGAAGTGTGTGAGGGTTCAGGGCTCAGGCGGATGACATTGGCAAGCCATCCATGACTCGAACACAGGTCTCCTCAGATAGGGCTTGGTGAGATTATTTTTTTTTGCTTATTGCAAGTATTGCCACTAGAGGTCAGCAAAGTTCTAGGAACTAAATTGCGCTGTCATTGCCGATAATGAAGTTCATTATGGAGTTGGTTGCACTGCTCACGGATACTTTTCTTGAATTACACTGATATAATAATGAACTTAAGGAATAAGCAATTGTTGTGTTGTATATTTAAACAGAGGTGTAGATACATAGCCTAGAGAAACACAAGACTATCAATCTTATATAGCCTATTCTAGGTAGTCTACTTTTCAATGTTTATTTGTTGTATGCTTCGCCACACAGATGCACTTATTCATCATGCACAATATTCGAGCGTGAGAGCAACAGAGCGAGAGGAGCGACTGACAGCGTATCATTGCAGCGTTTCATTTTTCCATTGCATAGCATAGCCTACAAGAACTTATTGCATATCCTAACGGCCACCATCATTCTCTGTTGTCTTCTTCGTTGGAAAAGAGAAATTAGAAATAGTTACAGACATCGCCTTTAGAGTTTGACCAGAGAGACGGTGCAGTACGCCCACCTTTTCCGGTCACCCTCCCATCCTCTGCTGGAGAGGGTCGAATGGTGATGACGTGATTGCAGGGAGGGGTTGCGCCATTTTGAATGTGGACAGGACTGTGGGAGGATAGCCTCGGGAGGGAGAGTGAATGAGTTTGAGAGGCAGCCAGAGAGGAAAGAGAGAGTGAGATAGGCAAGAAAACCCCAGCGCTTCAGCTCCACGATCCCGGCTCATCTTTCAGAAGGAACAGGTCTAGGAAACCCGCACCCGGCAAAACGAACCAAGACCGGGGTCCGACACCGAGACTGAGATTCCCTGTCTCGCCATGGCAGGTAATGGAAAAATCGGGCTAGACGTAGAATTAGCTTGATAACTTGCTTCCCATGCAAATAAAGTTTTATGTTAATTCATGCAAATTAGATAACAAAATCACGATTCCTCTGCGGGCAAATCGACTGTCCATGAATCTTGGATCATTGCACTTGAAAGATCTGTAGCTGGCTATTTCTGCTAGCTTGCCAGCTAACGGCAGTGGTATCAAGACCATTCCATTTCCTCCCCACTTCAGCTGAATGGTGTCACGTCTAATGATGAGTTGGACCTCTGATAACGCAATAGCACGACCGGCAATTTGGTCTTATTTGCACATTATTCAGACTTTCCATCTATGTGAATAAAAGTTGGTTGGTTTGCTATGTTGCCAACTCTGTTAGCAGCATGTAATGTTATATGATTCACGTCCTCTTGCATTGTGGCAATCCATACAATTGTGTTGCCAAAATCAGCTACCCTGCTAGCAGGCAGCAAAACCCTCTTGTTAGTCAATTGACAAACTTTGATGTCCCCACTTCGTAGGTGCTTGTGCTTGACATTAGTCATCAAACTCAGTTTATGGCCCTGAATTTGCGGAGATGTGGAGAAGGAGACATCGCTACCAAGTTGATGGTGAGCTATCTAGCGACAAGTGGCCCTGGCCACGGCTGCCTTCCCTTTTGTTACCTGCTTGATCCACGAACATCTAGTGTGTCCATGGACCATGTCTTTGTCATGATGATATGACTGCTTACGGGGAGGACCCATCGGGGACCAAGCACGTTGTCTGAGGTCCCACGGGTATTGAGCGCGACAGGAAGTCGTGACACGAAGAAATGTTGGGAGGATTGATAAACGGAAACATCCTTCTTCTTTTTATACGGAGATGGCAATCATGCAATGTGTGCACATGGGAAAACAATTGAGACCGTCTCACTGTCTACAGAAACCAGTAATATGACCGCCAACCCCTACAATATCTCCACTACACTGTATCCACATTCTCCAAAGATGTGCTGCTTCTTTTGTGAATGTCATGACAGCCTGAGGCTCAGTGGTAAAGACCCTAGGGGCGCTGAAAATGTGTATGAGTTATCCTAGAGCTTCTGGCTTGCTAAGTTAGATGTGAATCTCATTGGATTCTAGGGGCCTCAAAATGTGTTTGGTGTATAGACTAGCCTCTGTCTTGCTAGGATAGATCTGAATAGGCAGCTTTCTACAGACTGTGGATAATTCTGACCTTGTTTATTACTGAGTTTTCTGTGAGCTCACATGTCCAAACTAAAGCCTTTTCCTGCTGTGTTGGTAAATCTCCTTCCACTGTTTGGCAGCCCCAGGCTGAGGCCTATCGTAAAAGGCTTGTCAAATTATACAAGATCAAGTTTAAAGGACGCCATGTAAGGCTATTAAACCAATTATGAGGTTTTCACTTATTTCTTACGGAGACCTTTCATCGAAACATCTTTAATGTGCATTGACAAGGAGGTAGGTTGAATATTCTGTTTGAATGTGAAAGTGATTGTTTCAGGCAGGTTGTTGTCGGTTGTAGACACAAGTGATCCTTGACCCTCAGGTCATTGGGTCATTGTGTTGGACCTTTGATAGTACCGCCTACAGGTAAAGATTGTGTGTGTGTGTGTGTGTGAGAGTGAGAGAGAGGTAGTATGTGTATAGGTCAGAGAGATAGGTGTGTGTGTGTATGTGTTAGAGAGAGGTAGTGTGTGTGTAAGTTAGAGAGAGAGGTGTGTGTGACAAGCGAGTGTGACGGCATGCTTAGTAGCATCACCTCATTCCATTCCTGAGACTCCCACAGCCTCATGTACGAGGCGAGCCCAGCTGTTGTGTCTCTCTGTTCTCCGGCTCAGACAGAGTGCCCGGTCACCGCCCCACACCTTGGCCTGATGCCACTGCCATCGGGCACAGTAGCAGTGGGTCTGGGATTGGGAAGGTGTGTGTGTGTGTGTGCGCTTTTGGACCCAGAGGCTTTATGTTCAGACGGTTTGGCTGTGTTTGGAGATGTAGGCCTGAAGTGTAATGAGGGTTTTTTTGACTGGTTATTTAGATGTTGTGTCAGGTGCTTTTGTGTGTGATTTGAGGTTGGAGGCCCTGGTGTGTTTGGGGCTGTGGGCCCTGTGTGTCTTGTAAGCCTTGTCTGCGTGTTGTGTCAGGAGCCGCAGGTGCGAGTGACAGTGACCACACCTGTGCTCACCTGTGCTGTGTGTTGTGTCAGGAGCCGCAGGTGCGAGTGACCACACCTGTGCTCACCTGTGCTGTTTCCCCAGGAGCCGGAGGCGGGGGCAATGACGTGCAGTGGTGCTTCTCCCAGGTGAAAGGAGCCATCGATGACGACGTAGCTGAAGGTAAGAATGCCCGGGAGCCACACACACACACACACACAAACACACACCTCATATCCCCCTACTGCTAGTGGAACCACACGGCAACACAGATGTCCTGTTTGTCCTGCCGTCCTACTGTCCTGCTGCTGTCCACATTCCTCATATGTCACTACTGCTAGAGAACACACGAGAACATGCCGGAATATGCTGAATATGCTCTCTGCGTCTTCTTCCTGGTAAACCATTCCTAGGAAAACTCCCTCCCCAGGTGTTGTTCCTGCCAGGCCTGGCTGTCAGTCTCCCTAACAGGCACTTAACTGAAGCATTCTGTTCGCGACGCGTAAAAGATGGTCTAATTTGTTCTAATGCACGAGCTGCCATTGCATCTGGTGTAGCCGGTTCTGTAATTGTTGCAGGACACGCTCCGTAAACGGTGCGCTTCAGTTACGTGTCCGGTCGGTGTAGCCTGCCAATAACACACTCCCAGAACATCATTCTGCAGCTAGAGCAGGCATTCTAGAACACGTCACACTCTCGGTGTTCTTCTGTTCATTCTAACATTGTTGCCTTCATCACACTCACGTCCAGTTCCACTGCATGTTCGTGGAGAAGTAGCTCCTCAGACTGTTTGCGATTGATCGCAAATGTTCGCCGAAAACTCAAGGCTAACGGAAACCTGTTTGCAAATGTTTGCAGATGTTCACAAATGTTCTCCAGAGGTGCGTTCAAATTCGCAAACATTCGCATTTGCAAAACTGTTTTCTGTTACCCTCGAGTTTTGGTGAACAATAACAATCTGAAGAGCTAGTTCCCCGAACATACCGTGGAACTGGATGTGAGTTTGATGAAGGCAACAATGCAATTACCGTTGGAATTGAATGTTAGCACCAAATCGTTCAAATGTAACTGTTCAAAGAAAACATGTTCACCACGATTGTTCGCCACTGTTTGGCCATATTCAGCTTCCACTTCAGCTAGAGCAGGCATTCTAGAACACATCACACTCTCCCAGTTTCACTCCTGATAGACCAGCCATACAAGAAGTCTCTTCCCGTGCTCTTTTCCTGCTAAACATGCTAATCTGGTACACACACACACACGCGCTGCCTTTTGAGCCACCATGTAGAAACAGGATTGTCATGCTCCATGGAAATTCTGGATAAATCTTCATCTTTAAAATCCATTTTTCCAGGCCTGGAAAATGCCATGAGATTCACTGAAAAGTTTTGTACCTTTCCAGAGATGTTCTGATGTTCATGTGTGTCCTGCAATGTGATACAATTTCCACTTGTGGCTTAACTAGCCTGCTACATACGGAATTCAAAAGGTTGTCGGTTCATTTTCATTTTCATTCATTACTTGGACCCATGTCTGAGTGAAATATGCATTTCTGTACTTGTAAGCAGTTGAAGCTCATGAACATTTCATTAAGGTTTCCTCTCAAAGTCGTGGAGAAGTGTTGAAATGGTGTGAGTGAAGATGGGTGGGACTCACTCTAGACACACTCCTTGTGCCAGTTTCACTAGAGGAGCGTCTGTACAAGGCACTCCTAGTTTTACTCTGCTGAGGAAGAAGTCAACTCTTTGCACACACTCGTGTGTGTGTGTGTGTGTGTTGTGTGTGCGTGTGTGTGTGTGTGAGCAGACACAGCTCTGTCATGAATTGCATCACCATTGCACACCTGATGTGCAACCATCCAGCACATGTCGCACACAACCCACGCATTATAAAAGGAATCTGAATCAGTTGGAGGTGTGTGTGTACTATCCCTTTCACTGTACGTTCCAACCAAACTAAGTCACAGTGCCATTCTCTAAAGAGACATAGGAACAATCTACACCGATTATAAGACGACGCCTGAGTTGATATTGGCCCTAGCTCTTTTCCCCATAAAAACGACTTTTGGCGACACCCCCTGTACCCATAATGACAAGTTTTGACACCTCCAGTATTTCCATAAAGACGTGATTTGATGACTCAATTTTACAACGTCTTGCATTTATATACCTCAAAATTAGTTGAATGACATTAAATTAACCGCATAAAATACATTTACCCTAAAAAATTGATAGTTCAGATTCTCATCTTTACACAGATGGCTACAATATGTCTATATTTCAGTAAAGTATGTGATGGTATTAATGATATTGGTTGAATTGATAATGATATTTAAACACAACCTGTGATACAATTTGTGCTATTTATTTGTGAAAAGTCATGAGCATTTCTATTTAAGGTTCTGAGAAGTTGTGGAATAGTTCTTACTGTAAATGTTTAGTGGTGTTCCAGTCAGGTAAGCCTAAATGATGATTTGTTCAGTAGGCCTAGGTGTAGGTGTGTTGGCGGGAGATGTTCTCTGCTAGGAAGATGGCAGGAGGTCAGGATGCGGTGCCATTGGTAGGGGTGCTTCCGTAGATGACTGTCACAGCTGTGCCCACAGCATGGGGCAACATGGGGGTGACATTTGGCAGCCACCCCCTAGGCCACACACACACACACACACACACACACACACACACACACACACACACACACACCTTAGCTGGCAGTAGATTAGAGAGAGGAGGTAGAGCTGGCAGTCTATCAGGCACTGGTGTGTGTGTGTGTGTGTGAGTTAGATGGAGGTGCAGGTGCCTAACGCCCCTCTGACATACAGACACTAGTAACGAGAGACCGTTGCATGCTAGACTCATATGACCATTGGCAACGTACATTTAAAAAAAACAAAAAAACAATAAAGCTTTTGAGACAATGGAAGCATGTTAGGTAGAGGATTAAGATGAGGTGCTGGTGTCTATTAGCCCTTTTGTGTTATCCTTGAGTAGTTGACACACAGCCTACCACCAAAAACCCACCTGTTCTAACATTAGCTTACCAGCTAAGACTCTTACGCGGGGTTCACATTGTACATGCTGACTTGTGTGTGTGTGTGTGTGTGTGTGTGTGTGATGGAGGAGGCACTGATGTCTGAAGTATTGGTTGTGTTTCTGCTGCTTCAGGCCGCAGTGCAAACATCTGTTTACTGCATCAGGCATCAGTGTTGTATATACCTCCACCGCCCCCTCCCCCTCCATCAACCCCCTTACACACACACACACACACACACACATGCACGTATCAGTGTTATGAACGTCTCCACGGCCCCCACCCCCTCCATTGACCTCCCTCTAGAGAGCTAATGGTCATCTCAACAGCGTTGTTCACACACACACACACACACATACATACACACATACATGTATACATGCTCACTCAACACTAAATTATGTAATTAACTAGTAAAGATGGGCTTTGATAACAAAACCTGCACACACACACACACACACACACTTTTATCCGCACATGGTTGTATGTATATATCTGCACACAAAGACCCTGGTGCCTACCATTGTCCCCATAGGCACTCACTACTGCACAATGGACCTCCACAGCATCCTTTCTTCAGCATTGTGTTTCTGCTCCACTGCCCAACAAAGGGTTAAGTAAGAGACAGAGAGACGTGTGTGTGTGTGTGTGTGTGTGTGTGTGTGTGTGTGTGTGAGAGAGAGAGAGGGAGAGACACAGCGTGTGTTTTCCAGAAGCAATAGTATCTAGGTTGATGTGAAGAAACTGTGCTGTGACCAGGGGAAAGTAGGTTGTGTGTGTGTGTGTGTGTGTGTGTGTGAGAGAGAGGGAGACAGACAGATGATGCTGTTATTGAGTGCATTGCTGTTTGACTTGAGCTAGACTCCCCCTCCCTGCTGTTCAGGGGAGTCTCACACTGCTGTGCTGTGCGTGCGTGTGTGTGTGTGTGTGCGCGCAGCAAATATCTACTGGTTCTCTTAAGAGTGTCACAGCTGTCACTGACTGAACAGGAGAGAAAATGATTGTAGATCAGATCGAGCACACATTCCCAGTGTCAGCTACTATTCAGCCCAGTTTTGATAACGTGTGTGTGTGTGTGTGTTTGTTTGTTTTCGTAGCCGACATCATCTCCACTGTGGAGTTCAACCACTCAGGGGAGCTTCTTGCCACAGGAGACAAAGGAGGCCGAGTGGTCATCTTCCAGCAGGACATAGAGGTAACACACACGCACATTATATATATACACACACACACACACACCTCAGTGGTCATCTTCCAGCAGGACATAGAGGTAACACACACACACACTATATACACACACACACACACACACACACACACACACACACACACACACACACACACACACACACACACACACACACACACACACACCTCAGTGGTCATCTTCCAACAGACATAAGTAATGCGGGACTCTCTCACACACACACACACACACACACACACACACACACACTAGTCTGAGTACAAGATTAGTCAAGACAGGCGTTGTTGTCTCATATCCCTTCTTACTCCCTTCATCTCTCTCTCCCTCTCTGATCTCTCATCTATCCCTCCTTCTTTTTCACAACTACCCTTATAAGGCACATCTCTCAGTCTCTTTCTCTCTCTCTCTCTCTCTCTCTCTCTCTCTCTCTCTTGCTTTCTCCCTCCCTCCCTCCCTCCCTCCCTCCCTCTCATCTCTCCTCTTTCTCTCTCAAATATCTTATCAAACGAATCTTCACTAGTATGAATGAACAGCCATTGTTGCTAAAGCTACAGGTATAACATGTTTAGTATCAACTTTACAATAATATCGACTTAGTATGTTATTGATTTTCCTCTCTCTCCCTCCCCCTCTCTCCCTCCCTCTCTCTCTCTCTCTCCCTCTCTCCCTCTCTCCCTCTCTCTCTCTCTCCAGAATAAGAGTCAGCCCCAGAGCCGTAGCGAGTATAATGTTTACAGCACCTTCCAGAGCCATGAGCCTGAGTTTGACTACCTGAAGAGCCTGGAGATCGAGGAGAAGATCAACAAGATCCGCTGGCTCCCTCAGAAGAACGCCGCCCAGTTCCTGCTGTCCACTAATGGTCAGTCCACGCACACACACACACACACACACACACACACACACACACACACACACACACATACATAAATAAAGCTCTACAGTTTTCTAATGTCATCTTACAGTTGCATAGAGACATTTGAATGAGTTGACGGTCATATCCAATTTGCAGTGGTCTCTTAATTTTGTATATGACCAGCAACTCATTTGAATGTCACTCAGCAACCGTAGGATGACACCAGAGAGAAATGTCACCAGTGGTCTCTTCATGTTCAAGAGCTGTATGTATGCGCCCTTGGGTCACCTGTATATATGTGCATGCACACAGATGCCCCCTTGGGTCACCCGTTGACCCAAACTGCTTCCAGGTCTAAATCTCTGTGTGCGTGGCACACAGCCATGCAGCCTTATGCTCTATGTGTGTGTGTGTGTGTGTGTGTGTGTGTGTGTGTGTGTGTGTGTGTGTGTGTGTGTGTGTGTGTGTGTGTGTGTGTGTGTGTGGGGGGGAGAGAGAGACGAGCAGAAAGAGAGGGATGGCCAGTTCCACCCAGACGGTTAAATCACGCCGATATGAGTCAGATCCCATCTCTGTGCTTCTCCGAGTGGACTATAAATACCGGCCTTACACAACAGCACAGTATTTTTAAGAGTGTGGGAGTGATGGCCGCTCTTCACGCCCTCGGCGGCCCACACACACACACACACACACACACACACACACTCACGCTCACGCTCACATACATGCTCCCATCCCCTTGCACCCCCAGCCATAGACAAATGGACAAATGAAAAGTTGGACACACACACACACACACACACACACACACACACACACACACACACACACACACACCCACACACACACCCATATACACCCTCATATATAGAATAGGCTCTGATCAGGTGCTTCCTGTGTGGGGGGGAGAACACGGCAGCATTCTGCACGGTTTCCGGGGTGATTGACAAAAGCGTGTGCAACAGGCTCTGAGATTCTTCACCCTCCCATACTCACACTCTGAGCAGGTACTTCCTGTGTTGGTGAGAGAGAGAGAGAGAGAGAGAGAGAGAGAGAGAGAGAGAGAGAGAGAGAGAGAGAGAGAGAGAGAGAGAGAGAGAGAGAGAGAGAGAGAGAGAGAGAGAGAGAGAGAGAGAGAGAGAGAGAGAGAGAGAGAGAGAGAGAGAGAGAGAGAGAGAGAGAGAGAGAGAGAGAGAGAGAGAGAGAGAGAGAGAGAGAGAGAGCGCAAAAGAGTCACAGCCAGATACAGAGATGCTTGCCACAGAAAAAGGGAGTCACTTCATCAGTGAAGCACACAATCAAATAAAACACACACATAGTAGTTCTGCCAGGTTCTGCCAGTGTGTGTTCTGACTAGTATTGTGCATCTGATCTCTGCAATATGTTGAGGTCCTGACAGATGTTTAGTGAGTGTGTGTGTTGTGTTGTGTAGGATGTGTGTGTATCGTGTTGTGTTGAGAAGGATGTGTGTGTGTGTGTATTGTGTTGTGTAGGATGTGTGTGTTGATTGTTTGGTCTCTGTTGCTCTGCAGATAAAACCATTAAGTTGTGGAAGATCAGTGAACGGGACAAGAGACCTGAAGGATACAACCTGAAGGAGGAGGATGGACGATACAGAGACACCAGTACAATCACAACACTACGGGTACACACACACACACACACACACACACACACACACACACACACACACACACACACACACACACACACACACACACGCCACACAACCTGAAGGACGGACGATACAGAGACACCAGTACAATCACAACACTACGGGTACACACACACACACACACACACACACACACACACACACACACACACGCGCCACACAACCTGAAGGAGGAGGATGGACGATACAGAGACACCAGTACAATCACAACACTACGGGTACACACACACACACACACACACACACACACACACACACACACACACACACACACACACACACACACACACACACACACACACACACACACACACACACACACACGCCACACAACCTGAAGGAGGAGGATGGACGATATAGAGACACCAGTACAATCACAACACTACGGGTACACACACACACACACACACACACACACACACACGCCACACAAACTGAAGGACGGACGATACAGAGACACCAGTACAATCACAATACTACGGGTACACACACACACACACACACACACACACACACACACACACACACACACACACACACACACGTTTTATGTACAGCAATCTATCAAGAGTTCAAGGGTATAGAAAAGCACATCTCTCCCAAGTAAACACGCTTCCTACAACTGCTGACATGGAGCGCTACTTTACTAGCTGCTTAGCCTTAGTTTTATACAGTCCCCCAATACAAAGTCCACGGCCCGCCAACTGATGAACAAACACTAACACAGTGAGCTGGCATTTGTATCCTAGGTTCTCAATGGCAGAAATCAACGGCTGGTATTTAAGAGTTTGTGCACATTATGAGTCTTCCATAAATAGATCAAAAGCACATGACACTACTCATAAATATTTGAGCTTTTTAGCACTCTGAGAAATGGATGTAATGTCTGGTGTGTTTGCAATTCTAGAGAAGGTGTTTGCAGATGAATTAAAGCATTCAGAGTGGACAGACAGTGGTGTGTTTATATACCTGCTCCATTCAGAGTGGACAGTGGTGTGTGTATAGACCTGCTCCATTCCGAGTGGACAGTGGTGTGTTTATAGACCTGCTCCATTCAGAGTGGACAGTGGTGTGTGTATAGACCTGCTCCATTCCGAGTGGACAGTGGTGTGTTTATATACCTGCTCCATTCAGAGTGGACAGTGGTGTGTTTATAGACCTGCTCTCTCTCTGTGTGTGGGATCTGAGCAGCTAGGAGGTCCACAAGTCGGTCATGTCTGGCGATATACAGCCCTTTAAGAGAGCTACAGCTCACACACACACACACACACACACACACACACACACAATCTTTTCCCTCACCACAGATCCCATCCAATGTTACATTCCTCTCTTATGCAAATCAAGGTACATACCTAGGCACTTCTATGGACATCCACTGCTCCAGCCCCAACACACACACACACACACGCAAGCATGTATTTCAGCATGCCTGTACATATACTCTCACACACAGGTATGTTGGTGCACCGACATACAGAACACTGCTGCGGGCTGTATTCACAAGTATGTGCACATCTGTCACACACACACACACACACACAGTATCGACAGCCTTGCAGGTATGTAATGTGAATCTCACAAAAGACACCCCGGGTACATGGTGTGTGTGTGTGTGTGTGCATGCCTATTTGTGTGTGTGTGTGTGTGTGTGTGTGTGTGTGTGTGTGTGTGTGTGTGTGTGTGTGTGTGTGTGTGTGTGTGTGTGTGTGTGTGTGTGTGTGTGTGTGTGTGTGTGTGTGTGTGTGTGTGTGTGTGTGTGTGTGTGTGTGTGTGTGTGTGTGTGTGTGTGTGTGTGTGTGTCTTCATTCCAGTACTGGAAATTGGCACCCGCCACTTACCAAATGCAGGTGGATTTGTGAAGTGGAATTAGACTGGCTAAACCCAGCCTGAACTGCCAGCGATTGGATTTCGCTCTGCAGCTCAGGCTGGAAACCTGCACATGTATCTCTCTTGCTTCCTGTCCACGTTTGCTGGAACCAATCACAAACAGGCTTATCCACCAGGCAACCAATCACAAACTGGCTTATCCACCAGGCGCACCTGGATCGTTGTCATTTAACGATCACGCCTCCTGTGCAGTAGACTTACAGCGCAGTCTCCCCAGACTAATGTTCGATCTCAAAAGATTGAGCTTAGTCTGGTGCTAGCCAGGTTAAAGTGGAATGGGAACTCCATTGTGAGTGGTGGACAAAGAGGCCATTCAACAACAAAAAATGCCATTGAATCATTCTGTGAAAAAAAGTCAACTTATTTGTCAGGTAGGGCCTTCCCAGATATGAATCCCACTGCATATCTGTCTTTGAGGTCATGAATCTGTTTTTCCCATCATTGTACTTGTACAGAAGCCTGCATCACCCTGCCGCTTTGGTTCAACTTCACATTACACACACACACACACACACACACACACACACACACACACACACACACACACACACACCTGTTTGCCGTCATGACAAAGCATATAGCAAGTAGATGGGATGGGACTTTGGCCCGGAGCCCTGAGAATGTGTGTGTGTGTGTGTGTGGGGATTTACACTCTGCTGTAGGCTCCTGGGTGTGTGGACTCTCTCCCAGAGATGGATTTGGCATTCTCTGGTGGCTGGAGAGTGCACACACACACACACACACATACACACACTTGTAAAGGCACCAGCGGGCAGCCAGGAAGCTGCTTTGTTCCAAATGAGGCCGGTGTGTGCTAGTCCGCCCCCTCTTTGCACACACACACACACACACACACACACCCTCACCCTCGAAGTGGGGCTAGCATACCCCTGTTTCAGGTTTCAGGGAGAAGCCCCCAGAAACTATATATAGTGCTCCACTGGGACACACACACACACACACACACTCACACACACACTCACTCTCACACACTCTCCGTCCCTGTCCCCCCCAGGTGCCGGTGTTCCGGCCCATGGACCTGATGGTGGAGGCGAGCCCGCGCAGGATCTTTGCCAACGCACACACCTACCACATCAACTCCATCTCCGTCAACAGCGACAACGAGACCTACCTGTCCGCCGACGACCTGCGCATCAACCTCTGGCACTTAGAGATCACTGACCGCAGCTTCAGTATCCTGACTGAGCGTGTGTGCATAAGGGTGTGTGTGTGTGTGCGCACGTGCGTGTAAAGATGTGTGAGTGCGTATGTACCTGTGTGTGTGTGTGTGTGTGTGTGTGAGAGAGAGAGAGAGAGAGTTGTGCATCCCTGTGGCCTTGTTCTCTAAGTGGAGTGGTTGTGCGACCTGACCTGAGTAGTAAGACTGCATCTTCGTATTGTGTGTGTGTGTGTGTGAGACTAAGACCTGACCTGACCTGAGTAGTAACACTGCATCCTCAGTGTGTGTGTGTGTGTGTGTGTGTGTGTGTGTGTGTGTGTGTGTGTGTGTGTGTGTGTGAGACCTGACCTGAGTAGTAAGACTGCATCTTCAGTACCCCGTGTGTGTGTGAGAGAGAGAGCGAGAGATGGAGATGGTGGAGGGGTTTTGATGGTGAATGGAGTAGCGCGGCGTTGTTCTAAGACTAGGCCAGACGCCATGTTACTGTACCTTGACCTGTGACCTCCCAGACGTGGTGGACATCAAGCCGGCCAACATGGAGGAGCTGACGGAGGTGATCACGGCGGCCGAGTTCCACCCCCACCAGTGCAACACCTTCGTCTACAGCAGCAGCAAGGGCACCATCCGCCTGTGTGACATGCGCGCCTCCGCACTCTGCGACAAGCACTCTAAATGTGAGTATACTCACTAGGAACACAGCACTCTAGATGTGAGTATACTCACTAGGAACACAGCACTCTAAATGTGAGTATACTCACTAGGAGCACAGCACTCTAAATGTGAGTATACTCACTAGGAACACAGCATACTGCTTATTAGACAAGCACTCTAAATGTGAGTATACTCACTAGGAACACAGCACTCTAAATGTGAGTATACTCAGTAGGAACACAGCACTCTAAATGTGAGTATACTCACTAGTAACACAGCATACTGCTTATTAAAGATAAGCACTCTAGATGTGAGCATACTCACTAGTAACACAGCATACTGCTTATTAAAGATAAGCACTCTAGATGTGAGCATACTCACTAGTAACACAGCATACTGCTTATTAAAGACAAGCTCTCTAAATGTGAGTATACTCACTAGTAACACAGCATACTGCTCATTAGACAATGGCCCTTTCCGAAACGGATCCCTACTCACTTCGACTCGGTTAGCGAGTGAACTTCCTTTTCAAGTCCACTCGTGGGTGCGGAGAACACTCGCATTGAAGGGTTAGGGGGTTAAAACAGCGCTATATTTCGGATGCGCTTGAAGGGAGAAGGAAATTGACGTCATATTAGTTTTCATAGAAATTAAGGCAATATATATTAAATCGCCAATTAAGATGTTCTGGACATCCCTCTTCTCTCCTTTCATTACTATGAGTGACAGTTGCATTTTATGCTTTATTTAACATCAAATTATAAAAGTGCTGTAAATGCGACCTGCACGTGTTTAAATATTACAGCCTACTTCTGTACGATCTTGCACATTTTACTGAGTATCAAACTAAACATGAGTTGTTACAATGTAGCTTAAATCACGCTTTTGTCTGTAAATGCTGTCATACGGACCAAAAAACAACTGGCAGGGAGATACACGATTTGCACGAACACTTGAAAACGGTTGCACCTGCGTTTCAAGACAGCATCCATGCTGACTTGCTCCTGGAGGCGTGGTAGCCCCTCTCCCTAGGCACTTCACTCGACTCAAAATTCGTTTCGGATGATACTTAATGTGGCGGACCCTCGCGTGAACGCGCAAACGAAGTGGAAGTGTGTAGGACTAGGGTTTAGGGGCACGTTTCGGAAAGGGCCAATCTCTCCAAATGTGAGTATACTTACTAGTGACCCAGCATACTGCATAGTAAAGACGAGCAGTGTAACGTGAGTATACTCACAAGTAGGTTCTTTGTATTAAAGACAAGCACTTTAAAGGTAAGTATACTTACTAGTCTCACAGCATACTGCATAGTTAAGACGAGCACTAAGCATGAGTAAATGCACTTGTTTTAGGGCATATTACTGCACTTCAAACATCAGTATTATGCATTAGTTTTAGGGAATATTACTGCACTTCAATTGTGATCACCCTCACCACTTTCACATGATTCTGTGCTCCAAACGGTAGTATCCACACTTGTGTAAGGTGTAGTGTAGTGAAATCCAAATGTGAGTGTACTCGCTAGTCTAAATTGTACGCTGTGTTTTTAAATGAGTGCATTCACTAATCTGATGGCACAAACTGCACTCTAAATGTGAATGGGCTATAATTGGTACTGAAGGTAACGTCATACTGCACTATTAAGTGTCTTTGTGCTATCCCCTCCAATTGTGAGGATATTTGCCAAGTATACTAACCACACAACATACCTGTCTTCATACTGTATGTTGAGTATTTCCAGCCAACTCAGTATACTCACTGACATACTATGTAGTGTACTGGCCTGGTATCTAGTGTACTGGCCTGGGATCTAGTATGTCCAGTGTGATGCCAGCATCTCCATTAAGCTCAGTCCTCAGTGGCTGTGTGGCCTTTCTGGTTCTGCATCATGGCGTCATGGAAAGATTTCATTGTGTCCCCTCACTGAGGTGAGACCACAAGGGGTCTCCACTGTAATCCTGCAGGGGCACGGGTGGGCAGTCTGGCTGCCGCACCACGACACGCTCGCTCAGGTCACCTTGGGATCCATTGTTCTGTTTCCTGTTGACTCAAGTCAGTGCAGAGTCTAAAAAAGGAACACTCTGGAACATGTACTACGGAACTACACGGAGCAGAGAGCAGCCACATGCAGAGACCTCTAGAACTGATAACAGCCACATGCAAAGACCTCTAGAACAGATAGCAGACATGTAGGGAGCATCCTAGAACAGGGAGCAGCCACGTAGAGTGTTCTAGAACAGAGAACAGCCACGTAGAGAATGTTCTACAACAGAGAGCAGCCACGTAGAGTGTTCTAGAACAGAGAGCAGCCACGTAGAGTGTTCTAGAACAGAGAGCAGCCACGTAGAGAATATTCTAGAACAGAGAGCAGCCACGTAGAGTGTTCTAGAACAGAGAGCAGCCATGAAGAGAGTGTTCTAGAACAGAGAGCAGTCACATCAGAGAGGGTTAAAGCGGAGCGAGAGGCGCAAACGTTCGATAATTTCCGCGTTCTGTCTTCGCAAAGGGGAGGGGGGCTAAATCCCCCTTTAAGCAGACCTGTTAACATTCGAACTGAACTGCTTGCCAATCTGACAGAGATCGATATCCCACTATGACGTCGTTGCGACACGCCTCCTTAAGCAGACAGGAACTGTTCAAATGTTTCTTCCATAGAGATGCATTATGTTGCTTTGGGTCTTTGGTCACATGCAGAGAACAGGCACATTAACAGAGTAACAGAGCAGGAGGAAGCACATACACAGTTGTAGTAGTTGTGGATGTTCCAAATGGTTTTACTTTAATGCCGCGTTATTACGTATGGCTACATAGGGCAACGGTATTGTAGGTACATCCATAAAGGTATTATTGGAAAAGAACCCATGCGGGATCATGTACAGAGATTCTGACGATAGAGGAGGATATACACAGAGCAAAGGAGCAGAGGAACAAGCACCTGGATCGGCGTCTCTAGAGTAAGCCCACACACAGCACTTCAGATCTGTGGACACACTCCTGGACATGGCTCCCTCTGCTCAAGAAAGCTGCCTCAAGCACAGAGCTCTGCAATAGAGAACAGAACAGATGCAATACCACTCCAGAGCAGCAGAGAGCAGTGTTGTGCCATAAAGGGTGCCTCTGTTCTGGCTGGTTGTGATTGTGGGCCTTTTCCAAACTAGTCCATACACCCTCACCCTAACCAATTCCACCATGTTTGCATATGTTCAGCTCACTGCTCTGGGTTAGTGTGTGATTCACCTCACTGTGTGTGTGCTGTGTGTGTTCACTAATTCGGTTAAATGCAGAGAAACGAATTTCCCTCACAGGATCAAAAAAGTATATATTCTATTCTATTCTAATGTCCCTAAATAGCAAGTCTGCATTGACGTGAACTTAATTCAGTGTTTTTTGTCACATGGCAGTATTTGTTCATCAAAGCAGAATTTAAATCATAAAGTGATATTTGTGGCATAAGCAGTAAAATGGGGAAAATCAAAAAGATGTAGACCTTAATAGCTGGCTTCAGACTGTCGAGCTGTTAAACATATCAACTAATGCTAAGTAGAGATCATCCTAGTATTTCCACAGGACCAAAAGGTGTGGACAAAGCTTGAGTCAGTTTCTCCACAATTCCTCCAGCAGCATTTTCTTTTTTGCCGAAGAACTACCTTCCTCTTATGTGTGGTGTTCTAAAGTATCTTGCTACCATTTTCCATTTGAATTCTCTCCAGCTATTGGAAGAAGTTACTATCTTGCTTACGCTGCTCTGTCTCCCATTTTGATTTGATCCACAAAGTGTCCTGTGTTTCCATTCTCTGGAGACGGTTATAAAGACGAGAACTATTTTTCCTCCCATCAGTGTTTGGTCTTAAAGGGGATTTTGAACGGTTTGGTGTTTTGTCTTTTTGTCTGCCTGCAGTGTTTGAGGAGCCTGAGGATCCGAGCAACAGATCATTCTTCTCCGAGATCATCTCCTCCATCTCGGACGTGAAGTTCAGCCATAGCGGCCGCTACATGATGACCCGGGACTACCTGTCCGTCAAGATCTGGGACCTCAACATGGAGAACAGGCCAGTGGAGACCTATCAGGTAGGGGTGTGTGTGTGTGTGTGTGAGGTGAGGTGGGATAGATCATATGAGAAGCTGGAAGCTGTGAGGATGAGATGGGTCATTTAGGTGTGTGTGTGTGACATTGTCTGACAATGTTGGATGCTATTTCCTAAGACAGCCACTAGGAGGAGCTCTGTGGTAAACTGAGTTTTTCTGAGTTTATGTTCTGATGGTTATCACAGATGTTCGGTCACAAGTGAAATCTGGGGGGCTTTTTTGGGTTTTCAGGAAATTTCAGAAATAGTTTCAGGATTTTTCTTTTTTTTTGTAATGCTTAGTAACCTCTTCCCTCACTGTACATTCCTAAATGTTTCATGTCAGTGGTCACACACACACACACACACACACACACACCCTATGAGTCTCTAATGTCGTGTGTTTGATCCTTAGGTGCATGAGTACCTGAGGAGTAAGCTGTGCTCACTGTATGAGAACGACTGCATCTTTGATAAGTTTGAGTGCTGCTGGAATGGGAACGACAGGTGAGACACACACACACACACACACACTCACACACATACAGCATGCACACACACACTCACACACATACAGCATTTACACACACACAGCACCCACACACACTCATAGAGCGCCCACACACACTGCTGCCAGCATGTCTTTTTAGTTCGCTGCAATTCAGTTCCTTTCCATTCACTGAAACCTAGCCCTGCGTCCCTGCCAGTCTGAGTAATGTGGCCGGTAAGTGCTGTGCTTATCTGTGGGTTCACCATGAGCAGCCCCCTCTCAGCGTGTGAAACGTATACGGTAGGCCCCCCTGCGTTACCACCATACGGGGCCACCACTCTGTTGTTAGGAATGTAGACTCGGACTCGGAGTCAGAGTTGAGTCAGCCTTGTAATGCAGAGGAAACCCGGACCCCATTGTGTGTGTGTGTGTGCGTGCGTGCGTGCGTGCGTGCGTGCGTGCGTGCGTGCGTGCGTGCGTGCGTGCGTGCGTGTGAGTTTTGCAGCTGGGTTGGGTATGTCTGCATTGGCTGCATGTGGAGTGGGAGGTCAGCCCGGTGGGTGTTGTGTGTGTTGATGCTGGTAGTGGTAGCGAGGTGGTCATTTATCAGAGAGGGGCATTGCCACTGTGAGTGGGCACTCCACAGGCACGTTGGCATTTCCACGTTGGCATCTTTACATGGTCGATGGTAGGCGTGGGCACTGAGAGGGGGAGAGGGTGTTTATCTGTGTTGGAGTTTTGTATGTTGCTGTTTGCAGAGTGTCTGACATGGTCTGGTCTCTGTGTTGTTGTAGGTATTAGATTGCACATTTGGTGGCTCTGAGTTTCTGTGTAGAACCGTGTAGGGGCAGCAGAGGGGTAATTAGGCTGGCTGGGGGTATCTGTGGTGGTGTAAAGGAACTGGAGAGGGTAATTTGACTGGCTAGGGGTATCTGCAGTGGCGTAAAGGAACTGGAGAGGGTAATTGTGATTGCTAGGGGTATCTGCAGTGGTGTATAGGAACTGGAGAGGGTAATTTGACTGGCTAGGGGTATGTAAAGGGACTAGAGAGGGTGGTAGTCTTTTGGCTGTGCTGTGGTACACCAGGGTGGGGCAGAACACTGGTTATCTCACACAGCCAGCACTGAGTGGCTGTCCGAACATCACTTCTTACATGCATACACACACACACGCATACACATGCAGAAACACATGTACGCAAGCAACTTTTACTTTCATTAGGACTCTCTCACACACACACATACACATACACATACAAACACACACACACACACACACACACACACACACACACACACACACACACACACACACACTGCTCACCATCTCTTGGGTGTGTTTCCTGCTTGCTCCAAGGCGCATTCATTTCCACTATAGGGTAAAACCCCCATGTCTGGGGAGATGACTGCTAGAGTCAGACAGAAGGACCAGGGCTTAAATGGGACTTTTTCGATGGAAGACTTAAAGGAGTCCTAGAATTCAAAACCACATTCACCTTGTTCCTGTTGAATTTAGGCTGCAAGCAGTGTCCAAAGGACAACACCAAAGACTTTACCGCGTCCCCCGCCTGCTTTCGTATGCAAATTGGGAAATAGAAACAGCCGTGTTGAAATGCTCCAATCTGAACAGAGCTCAGATAACACGTAATAGGCGCCCATCCCCCTTTAGATACACCCCCTCTCATTTGCCTACCTTCGATTAATAATTCTTGTTAAACTGCTCTTACGATGCTAGTATCTAGATATGTGGTCTATGGCAGAGACGTTGTAATGCTAGCGTTATTACAGCTAACTTTGGAGAGTTAATACTAAGAAATGTACTGATAAAACTTACCAATCTAACACATTCATTCTGTTGGGGAATCTGCTGCACTTCATCTTCGTCAGAACCTTCTTCTGACTCGGTTTATACATGTACGGCTGTATTCCTTATTTAAATCCATTGTTGATAGCTTTATCAAAGACTTTGGCTTTATTTACTAGCAGTAAACGTAGTTTCACTTTGCTCTAGCTTCAGACCGGTGGATTGAGCCAATCAACTTTCAGGACATATCGGCCAATAGACCAATCAGCGCGCATCTCATTTGAATATTCATGAACTTGCTGAGTGGGCGGGAAAAACAAACTGTTTCATTGCAAGGCTATTTATGACCTTGTATTAGGCGATCTAGCAGTGCTCCTGGGGCGTTTTCAGCCCCACAAATTTACATATGACATTATTTAGGCTCAAAGATCAATTTGTAATGGTCAAAAAATGCGTTCTATGACTCCTTTAAAGGACATGAAGGGACCGTTGGACAAGAACACCAATTTCATGGCTTGTGTCAATGCCTTTTTAGTTTCTGTTGCGTGCATTGTTTACAAAGACCATGCTTAAGCCACCAAGTGGTAGTTAAGGAAATCAGGCCTTATCTGATCCTGAGAGCATTATCAGACTCTATCTGCAGTAATAGTGGCTTTGTGGTGGTGGAATGTCAGTGTATAGAGACTCGGTGTCCAGATCAGTGAACGGTTGATTCAGCAGTGAGATTAGCAACAGGTTTGACATTCACTTCAGTCATTGTCTGGATGTCTGAGCGTCCTGTACGTGTGTGTGTGGGCTTACTAGGACTATACACACACACATGCACATGTACACATACACTCTCTTACACACACACTAGGAGCAGTGAGCTCACCAAGAGTACCCACACACCCGCAGAGTAGAGTAGGATGTAAATGTTATTGACCAAATGTGGTCCAGCATTGCATCTGTCAGGGCTCAGACCGGCACCTTGCAGCAACCTTAGATTGGGAGGAGGCATGCTAACAAGGGAGCCATGGGTGCTAGCACCTCTCACTAGCACTTCCCTTAAGCCCATGGATGCTAGCACCTCTCACTAGCGCTTCCCTTAAGCCCATGGATGCTAGCTTCTCTTATTAGCACTTCCCTTAAACCCATGGATGCTAGCGTGTCTTACCAGCGCTTCCCTTAAGCCCATGGATGCTAGCACCTCTCATTAGCACTTCCCTTAAGCCCATGGATGCTAGCACCTCTTATTAGCACTTCCCTTAAGCCCATGGATGCTAGCACCTCTCACTAGCACTTCCCTTAAACCCATGGATGCCAGCACCTCATACTAGCGCTTCCCTTAAGCCCATGGATGCTAGCACCTCATACTAGCGCTTCCCTTAAGCCCATGGATGCTAGCACCTCTCACTAGCACTTCCCTTAAGCCCATGGATGCCAGCACCTCTCACTAGCGCTTCCCTTAAGCCCATGGATGCTAGCACCTCATACTAGCACTTTCCTTAAGCCCATGGGTGCTAGCACCTCTCACTAGCACTTCCCTTAAGCCCATGGATGCTAGCTTCTCTTATTAGCACTTCCCTTAAACCCATGGATGCTAGCGTGTCTTACTAACACTTCCCTTAAGCCCATGGATGCTAGCACCTCTCACTAGCACTTTCCTTAAACCCATGGGTGCTAGCGTGTCTTACTAACACTTCCCTTAAGCCCATGGATGCTAGCACCTCTCACTAGCACTTCCCTTGAGCCCATGGATGCTAGCACCTCTTATTAGCTCTTCTCTTAAGGCCCAGAGGGAGGTTTACTTACTGTACAGCGCAGCCCTCATACCAGCTACCATTCCCTTAAAGTTGAAGGGCTTAAAGTTACAGCAAAACATTAACCCGTTTCTTTCACTCTACCATTTCTCTCTCTCTCTCTCTCTCTCTCTCTCTCTCTCTCTCTCTCTCTCTCTCTCTCTCTCTCTCTCTCTCTCTCTCTCTCTCTCTCTCTATCCCTCGTTTCTATCCCTCTCTCCCCCTCCTTTAGCGTGGTGATGACGGGCTCCTACAACAACTTCTTCCGCATGCTGGAGCGCACGCAGCGGCACGACGTGACCCTGGAGGCCTCGCGCGAGTGCAGCAAGCCGCGCCAGGTGCTCAAGCCGCGCCGCGTCTGCGCCGGAGGCAAGCGCAAGAAGGACGAGATCAGCGTGGACAGCCTGGACTTCAACAAGAAGATCCTGCACACCGCCTGGCACCCGCAGGAGAACGTCATCGCCGTGGCCACCACCAACAACCTCTACATCTTCCAGGAGAAAGTGAACTAAGCGCGCGCGCGCGTGTGTGTGCGCGGCCGTCGTCAAAACAAAAGAGTCCTTCGTCCACACTCGTCGAAAAAAAAAAAAAGTCATTTTGATCACCCGTTGTTGTTGTTTGTCGTCGTCGTCGTTGAAGGGGAACATCTCGGTCAACACCGTCGAAACTTTCTTAACAACGAAAGACTGGGAAAATATTTGAGGAAAAAAAAAAAATTGATTGCATAAAGGATAAAAACAAACTGCTGTTGACCATTGCCAGGCATCGCATAACCATCGTGACGTAACCCCCCTCGGACGGGACAAACTGGCGACGTTTGATGACGCGTTTGGTTGGCGCCAGAGTGTGCCCGGTTCATACCCATGTTGGTTGGGCCCGTTTGAGGGCTCAGTGGCGCGTGACACTCACCTCATTCTGATGGTGATGATGTGCCAACCTCAGTCTGTACCCCACCCCCATCCACATACCCCCCTCACCTGCCCCCATCCACATACCCCATCCTTAATCTACCCACCTGTACTCTCATACACCCAACTACCCCCTCCTGCCACCCCCTGCCTCCCCTTACCCACTGACACCCCATCAGCACTTTTACCCACTCCAATACCCCCTCATCCGCTCAACTGCCCCTTCTCACTCTTCAACTACCCCCTCTTATCTGCACTTCCGCCCCTTCTCATCCCTGGGTTTATTCCGATGGCCCCACCAGGCCGTCTGGTCCTCAGCTCTGGTCGGGTCTGCTTGGGTGTCTGTGTTTTAGCTCAGCACTTGTGCGCTGTGAGTTGACCACAGATGACCCCTCTCAGAAAACACCACGAGCTCCTGCGCTCCCGTATACGCCTTGCCCTCTTACTGTTTGTGCCATTCGCCATTTTCCTCTGTTGAGTTTCGTCAAACTGCCAATTTCTTTAAAGTTCCGCATTATGTTGCAGACTTTGCCCCCCATGCTCCGTGTTTATTTTTCTGCTCCCTTCATACTTCGGTCATCTTAATCGTCCAAAGCCCGCTGAAACGTTCCCTGTATGGAGATGCACACATTCACACAGATTCACATACACATACAAAGATGTTGGGAAGAGAGAGAGCGAGAGAGCGAGAGAGCGAGAGAGCGAGAGAGAGAGATCTGCAGCCATGGCTCCCAAACAAACTGGTGTGGAACCAGCTTTGACTTTTTTACATGCTACTCCCAAGAATGGAAGTACATGTCATACCCACAGAGGTGTGTGTGTGTGTCTGTGTGTCTGAGTGTATGTGTGCGTGTTTGTTTGCGTGGTCAGGGGGCAAAATGGCGACCGTCCCCAACTCGGAGTGAACTGGACTCGGTGCTGGACTTCCCGGCTGTGGACTTGCTCACTCGAACACTGAAGTGGGGCAGCCTGCTGAACCCCTCCCCTCCCCCTTTTTTTCTCTCTCTGATGGTCTGATCCAGGAAGTCCTCGCCACCATATGTGACTTACTGTAACCCCCTCCCCCTTCTCTGATGGTCTTATCCAGGAAGTCCTTGCCGCCGTACGTGACTTACTGTACCCCAGCCTCCTTCTCCCCATTCTGTATGGTTTTTTTTTTTCCTTTTCTCTAGTTGCAGAGAAAATGCAAGTCAGGAAAGAAGCACATAGATAGAGATTATGATAAGGAAAAACAAACAAAAAAACGGTATTTATAAATGGAACAAACATTACAACCGGAGTTGTCTCTTCATTTCAGTATTTTTTCACAACATTCACACACACACACACACACACACACACACACACACACACACACACACACACACACACACACACACACACACACACACACACAGAGTGAGTGAGAGTGTGTGCGCTTAAGTATATACTTGTATTTTTCTGTGGTGTCTCTCTCTCTCTCTCTCTCTCTCGGGCACACACACAGACACACTCTCCCTCTCTGCCTCTCACGCCACCAGACAGGTCCCACATGAGTGCTTCTCCTGAGCTGAACTCTTGGTCATGAGGTGTCCAGACTGTCGCCCCAGGGAGACTGAGCGGTGTACTACAAAGGGAGATTAGTGGGTTAGCAAGGCATTCCATATACCGTTATTCATTTAGCATTGGGTTAGCAAGGCATTACTTATACCGTTATTCATTTAGCATTGGGTTAGCAAGGCATTATATATCTTTATTCATTTAGCATTAGACACCTTTATCCAGAGCCACTTACAGAAAGAAAATAGCACTCAATTCAAAGGAATTACTACTGCATCTGTCAATACTACTATTAATGGAAGTTAAGAGAGATAGAAGACGAGGGAAGTGTATGATATGTGTTATTGTGCTGTTAAAAAATGATAATACCGATTACTTTATTAGATTAGATCTAGTGTAGGGTTTGATTACTGCTATTGTAGTACCAATTACCTCAGATCAGATCTAGTGTAGGGTTTGATTACTGCTATTGTAGTACAAATTACTCCAGATCAGATCTAGTGTAGGGTTTGTCAACACCTTACACAAGAGAGCCTAGTAATGTGCAACTGGCTACTGTATGTACCCTCTAGCTTGGTTCTGACCATGCGTACTCGCTTCAGGTCTTTGTCCAGTCACAAGATAGAAAGTGGGTTAGGGTGCACCAGAGGGGGTACTCCAAGTAGAGTTATGCTGTATATTTAGTTATAAATACATGTACATATTCCAGTCCAACTCAACTGCAATGGTTGACATTGTCGCCAAAGAACAACCTCTTTAACTGACCATGCTACACCTTCTAATATGTGCACCCTATGGCTGTCATTCTCCTGGTAAAAAAAACAAAAGGCTCCTATGGGCATGTAAAACTCAAACGACTCCATCCAACAAACACAGACGGTCGATTGACCCAACGGTTGGAGTTTGTTGGAGCAGTGTGCAAGTTGCTTTAGATTGGATTTAACTGTGTCTTTGTACAGAGTACCAGTACAAAGACAACAAAATGCAGTTGCGCCTAATCAGATGTGCTAAAAAGCAGAAAAGTGCTGTGATACAGGACACAAAGTGTAGACAGGACAGGGCATGTAGTGCAGTGTAGACAGTATACACTTGGTTTACAGTGATTGAATTAGATATAAATATGTGCAGTATATTAGCAGTAACTCTGTAAGAGCAAACTATGAATATGGCTATGTTGTTGTATGAACAACATGTAGGCCTATATGTCTTCTTTTAGAACTCTACTCAGAGTTTAACTGATCCGGGTTGGTCTCGCAACACAAAAAATAACCCACAGGACCCTGATAGACTCCTCGGGTCAGACCGTCACAACCCCCATCATCCTTATCTCCATTTGTAGGTCAGATGGGGGATGTGTTGACAGATGTCCATGAACTGTCTGGAAGATACACATTTTGTTTTTCATATTAACATGTCGCAAATAAACTAAGGCAGTCCACAATTAGTCCTACATCAGTTTGTTATGAAATGGATAGGCCTACATGTTTGCATTTGAACATTAAAATGAACATAAAATTCTTGAAAAAAAGGCTGAATTGACCTTGTTTAGCCCGAGTACACTAAAGTGACAATAATTTTCATCTCAGACTGTATTGTTAAAATGTTTACTTTTTGCCTAGAATGCCTCTGATGACTTGGTGTATTATGATTGGCGTGAGAGAGTCGGCGCAGGAACTGTGTTCCGTTGCGTAACGCGGGGGCTCTTTGTTATCATAGCACTGCCTCTGCTGACGTAATCATTGCACTGCAGGAAGATCTTTGGTCTCCTCCACAGTTCCAAGATCAGCCTCGGCTGCTTTAGTCTCTGCACTTACTTCTGTCCGCAAAGTACAAGCGAGCGGGGGTCAATCATCGTTACGCGATTACGCGCACGTCCGATGTGTGCTCACAGTGCGTGCGTGCTGAACTGACAGTCTTATGCAAGCCACCCTACACAGAGACACGATGTCCGACGCTGCTTCTCCAGCAGGTAACAACGGGGACCCTGCACTAAACGGTAAATTTAACCCGATATCTTTATTTCTTTAAAGTTGTCATTCGGGCGACGTGTTTTGGGACAGTCTTGGTCAACTGTTTAGGTGCTTTTTAACACTTTAATGTCTGTATGTAATATTCTAACAGAGAATGAATTCAGTTCGATGGACTCTATTTCCTCCCTTTAGAAGCCTCGTGGGTGGGACTTAGGAACTGAAGAGCGTTTGTTTTTAAAGCGACAAGCATATCATCCAATGAACGTTGTGAGGTTTTCTGCAGACGTGGTTGAAACGTAGTGTCACTGTATTGATTGATGGTTTGAGAGGCCTATCAGGTCAACAAGAAGCATCGCAGTAGGCGGTCAGAAACTGATGTCAACAAGGGGCGATGGAACTCAACTCTAACATGGAGATTAGGCAGATGTGTTCAAAATAATTTAGTGTAATACCGCCATGGGACAAACATAGACATCTGGGCCAGTAAAACAGAAAACTACCGCTGGAAATTGAACGCGTGGTGTGTGAGCGCTTGCGCTAGGAAGCCTAATGGACATTTATAAACTCGCTTTGTTTCGGAGACAAACATGCTGTTGTAGCTGTTGCCCTAGATTGCCTCAGACGTTAGCAGTCATTGGATCATCATGTGAAAAACGTCCTCCCATGACATGCCAGGCAATCACCCTAAATCTTCAGACACACTTGTCCAACTCAGAGAAAGGTTTTTGGCTACTGATGTTGTCGGTTACACCTCTGTAAAATTACTTGAGCCTCTGTAAACATCTCTAGGTCTTCTCTTCTTTGTGTTTGCCAGGAACAGACAATATTGACTTGTTTGTGTAGCCTTCCCTGCAGCTCAACAAAGAGACTTGCAATAAATAGTCAGCTGACTGGCAATTACCACTCTCATTATCTCGTGGTTGCTGTGGACTCCCATGTTGTTTTAAAGTCGGTCTGGGCTACACTATTAAATAGCCCACTTTGATTTCCACATGCTGTTGCGTAGCCTGCATCGCTGATTCTAGAGTTTTAAAACAGCGTCTCAGCAATTACCAAAAGGCGACAGTGTTGCTGTCTGAGTGCACGTGCCTGAGTTACGTATGGGTTTGGAGAGATGTGTCCCGGTAGAATAGCGAGGACAAGGGCAGCGCAGGTCCCGAGCCCCCCCTGTAGCCCCTTGGGCGCGAGAACAACGGCAGCCCTGGCCCCAAGTCACATGTAGACCCCTGAGCGCGTCTTTATTTCCAGTCACAGCGAGCGCGAACGTTTCGGACGTGAGGAGAGAGTGGAACGTTTTTCAGAAAACTTAGACGACAAGGGAGGGGTGGAGTGGGATTGGCAGTGCCAGGCTGGCATTGAGGAGTAGGTTGTCTTTCTCTTTTACACTCTGTAGATTCCTACCTTGAGTTCTCCAAACCTATTATGGGATATTGCATTATATTCAGCACATGAGGCTATGAGTGCATAGCCTTTATGTTATGTCATGTCATGTCATGGGATGACGGCCCCAATAGTATGAGTTTTATTTTTTAATGTGATCTGTGTTCACTGATTTCCAGGCCACCCTGTGGTGAGGACAGAGACTTGTTAGGTGTTGTTTATGAGTCTGTGTGTGTGTGTGGTAGCCTAATCCCTAAGTAAAGCCCATTAAATCAAGCTGGGTAGAAGTGACAGCCGGACAGCTAGGACAGCCATCCAGGCTAGGTCCGCCAGTAGGCTAAGTGTGATGTCGGGGGCCGTTGTGGTTTCGGTAGATCTCCCAGGCCTAGCCTAGCCTAGCCTACCTGACCAGCCAGCTGCCAGGACCCAGCTGCTAGAACGTTCAGCGAGGGTGGCGTCATGGCAACTTTGTTTGTTTACGTGGGAACAGAGGCCAACGTAGGGCTGTGAACAAGAGGATGGACAACTCACTGAATAGTCTAGAGCAGTGGTTCCCAAACCTTTTTCTCCACCGACCAGCCTCTACATCCTGACTTGGCTCCCGTTCCCGTACCCCCACCACCCGACCCGACCCATTCTAAAGTAGCACCTTCTATTGACTTATTCCAGACATCAAGTTTAAGAAGCCACCTTTTTTTTTTTTAAATGAAAACATAGCCTAGGCCTACTATAGAGGTTACAAATGTTATCCTTTAATTTCTTGTTTCCATATAATTATGACCTGATTCGAGATTATTTATTTATCCATGAATTAATTACATAAGATTTAAGATTTTCAACACCTCTCTGCCATAGCCCTTTTCATCTCGCGCACCCCCTAGAAGCAGCTTGCGTAGGCCTACCAGTATAGCGCTACACATACCACCGTTTGGGAATCCCTAAGGGACCTAGAGTGCAGGACTGGGAGTACAGTGCAGTGGTAGGCTACGTGCGCTCCGTGTGCTGTCTGGTGTGTGTGTGTGTGTGTGTGTGTGTGTGTGTGTGTGTGTGTGTGTGAGTTATGCCTGCTGGCTCATACCTCAGCAGAGCGAGTGCCTGAGGCGAGGTCACATGACTACTGTGTTTACTGAGCCAGAGGAAGTCATGTGCTCGGGCTCTCTGGATCCTCTTTGTCTCACTCCACACCACACACACACTCCTACAAACAGACACACACACACACACACACACACACACACACACTCCTATACAGTCCTACACACATACCGACATCCTCACACACAATTGCTCCATAGGTATTCAGTAGTCACCCACACACACACACACACTTGTTCCACAGGCAGCCCACCCACACACATACTCCCCAAAAGGCAAATCTCACACACACACACACACACACACACACACACACACACACATTCAGAGCATGCTCTTATGATCATGAGCAACCATAATCATGACCACATATCAAATGTAAGACAGTCTAATTTGAGTGGATGACGCTGCATGTAAGTGAGAATGTGTGAAAGTGTGTGTGTGTGTGTGGGTTGTGCCGTGTGTGGCCTTCAGAGTGAAATATGGCCAGAGTGTTCCGCCCCATTCCCAGTGGTTTGCAGCGATTGCAGAGTCTGTCCAGCTGATAGTCATGACTCCCTCACACACACACACACACACACACACACACACACGACACACACTGTCATTGCACAACTCTCAGATATGCATTTCGGTGTTCCACCTGTCTGATGGCCAGACATGCCACTGGTAGTAAATACGTGAGAAGAGCAAAGCTCACTCGGTCTGCCTATAGTCTGTGTGAATGTGTGTTTGTGTGTCTGTGTGTGTGTGTGTGTGTGTGGATGATGAGGAAGTTTCAGAGTGCATGGCAAAAGAGAAAGTTGTTCCCTCTTTTAGACAGCTTCTCTTTCTGCTGTATAGCCCTGGACCAGGTTAGGCTAGGGTTAGACTACTACTGCACATATCTTAGCACATCTTATAGCCAGAATGAGTTCCCCCGTTAGCCAAGTGTATCTGTGGCTAGAGAACCCTAGTACAGTTGGATAAAATGATTTTACTTCAGACAGAATATGTAGGCTACTATGGCAAAAGCCCATTTATCTTAGCTCATTGTCCTCTCACCACTAGCCTATAGATAGCATCTGAGGAAGCTAGCTTTGTGTTCTTTTGCATCACATGGCGAGATATAGAGATCACAGTTGATGACAGCTGGTGTTTGTGTGTTTGTGTGTTTGTGTGTGTGTGTGTGTGTGTGTGTGTAATGACAGTGTGGACTGGTGTGTGTGTGCATGTGAGTGAGTGAGTGAGTGAGAGGGAGTATGGTTAATGATTGTGTGTAGATTGTTCTTTGTGTGACTGTGGGTGTGTGACTGTGAGAGGAGTAAGAGTGAGGCTAATGACCATGTAGATTTGTGTGTGTGTGTGTGTGTGTGTGTGTGTTCCTGGGCTGGCTCACGTAGAACCGGCATCACCCCCCCCCCCCACACACACACACACACACACACACACACACACACAAATGCCCCCTCTACCCCCCTACTAATGCCGCCCCCCCCCCCCACACACACACTCAAAGCCATCTCATATAGGACTGTCAGGATCCTCTCTCTCTCTCTATCTCCCTCTCTCTAGCTCTCTCGCTCTCTCTCTCTCTCTCACTCCAGTTCAATTCAGTTCAAATGAGCTTTTATGACATGACTGTGCTTGCAAAGCAGCAAACAAATGGCTCCGTCACTCACTCAATCACATACATACTTTAAAAAGTTTAGTGGGAATTCAGAAAAAGATAAGTAAAGTATTTTTATTTATATAGTGCATTTCTAAGCACAGGGTGCAACCCAAAATATAAATCATAATGATGCAACATGTAGCCTTATTGCTGAAAACATTCTCTCTCTCTCTCTCTCTTTCTCTATCTCTCTCTCTCTCTCTCTCAATCTCTCCCTCCCTCTCTCTCCTGGGGATGTTCTAGTCAAAGGCCCAGTTATCTGTGTCTCAGTCAGAGCGCTGTATCCCTGTCCAAAGAGTCATGATTGTCCCGGGTGAATTCTGTCTAAGGTTCCTCTTGCCCAGGCATGTATCTGCACTGCTGAGGAGCCGTCACGTCCCGTCACGTACGCACAGAACATCCAATGGATCTACTCCATTAATATCTCACCACCCACACATGACATTACTGAAATGAGATTTGAGTGATCATTTTGTTGAAGATTTGGGGTCAGTTTGAGATTGTGTATAGTGTGTTTAAAGCAACACTAAAGAGTTTTTCGTACCTTAACATAATGTTTCCAAAATCATTGCAGTGGTTCATCAACTCGTAACAGGGTGAACGGCACTTCTGCATTCACTTCGCGACCCTTTATCGGCTATTACCGCACTATGTAACTTTACCAGATCGGGTAGTGTACCTGTTGGTCGATGCAATGAGACCTAAGAAACTATACATTTGACTTGCTTTGATGTCGCAATACATCATATTTTCATAAAATCATGCAACATGCTCTACCATGTCTGTGGACATCGTTATTTGGTGGATAAACAAATAGGGTGCGTGCAACAGAGGAAAAGTGCTTTAGTGTTGCTTCAAGTCAATATTGTTGCTTCTTCTGGATCTGTATGGCTCCCCACTGTTTACTTTGATCTTCTCTAGCCCTGATCTGGCCTCTAGAGGACTGACCTTTGGATGTGATTGATGTTTAGATATGAGGATCAATGGAAACTAATATGGTCATCTTGACATTTTATAAAACTTCTTATTCCTCTTCATCGCCTCCTCCTCTCCCTCCTCTGCTTTCTCCTCCTCTCTCTTTCCTCCTCTGATTCCTTCAATGTTCCTTGCCCTGCTCCTCTCTCTCACCTCCTCATCTACCTCCTTTAACGTTACCTCTTGTTTCTCCTCCTCTCCTGTTCCTCCTCTTCCTCTCCTCTGCAGGGTCATGGGTGGAACTGGAGATGAATAGAAGTGGAGGTGCCGCCCCCCCTCCTCCTCCCTCCACCACCTCCACCTCCTCCTCCACCTCCTCCACCTCCACCTCCACCTCCACCTCCTCAGGGCCTGTTGCGGTGCCGGGCCCGGTGCTGCCGCAGGTGGTGGAGGAGGAGGAGGATGGGGTGGTGGGGGGGCTGGAGCACGTGCCGTCGTCCTCCTCCATCCACAACGGGGACATGGAGAAGATCCTGCTGGACGCTCAGCACGAGTCCAGCCGCAGCAACTCCTCCTGTGACAGGTGTGTGTGTGTGTGTGTGTGCGTGTGCGTGTCCGTGTGCCTGTGCATGTCTGTGTGTCTGTGTGTCTCTCTCTGTGTGTTTCTGTGTGTGTGTGTGTCTCTCTCTGTGTGTTTCTGTGTGTGTGTGTGTGTGTGTGTGTGTATGTGTGTGTGTGTGTGTGTGTGTGTGTGTGTGTGTGTGTGTGTGTGTGTGTGTGTGTGTGTTAACATAAGTGTGTTAATAAGATGGCCTCAGTGCATGTCCCCTACAAACAGGATGTGTGTGTGTGTGTGTGTGTGTGTGTGTGTGTGTGTGTGTGTGTGTGTGTGTGTGTGTGTGTGTATAAGTGTTTCACAAGAGTGTTGACGGGTTGTCCCTTGCACCTGTTGCTTGCGTCATCTCCGTGAACACTCCAAATCTCACGGAGTGCCCTCACTGTGGGTTACTCCACACCCCTCACTTTATCTGTGCTTCCCTTATCTTCAGTCAGACTCAGCTGGGTCTGAGTCACCTGCCTGAAACCCATTACTGGACACAAACATACACCCACACAAACAAACAAGCAAACACACACACACACACACACACACACACACACACACACACACACACACACACACACACACACACACATCACACACACATCACACACATTCACTCAATGCACACACACACACACACACACACACACACACACACACACACACACACACACACACACACACACACACACACACAGGATAATTGACCACCCATCTCAATTTCAATTTCAAATTCATTTCACTTACAGATCACCAAAACATTACAGATGTCTCATGGCGCTTTACAGGATGTTAAACATTCAGAGAGAGCCAGTGAGTAACAGGGGTGAGGACAAATTCCCTAGAATTACAAATAGGAATTACAATAGAAATAGGAAGAAACCCTGGGCAGATCCACTACTCAAGGGCCTGACCCATCTGCCTAGGGTCAGTTACAGGACAGGACAGTAAGGTCATTTAGTGTCAAATGTAGACCTGCAAGGCCAACAGCACCTCTCACACACACCTCACATACCTCACACACTTCACACACACCTCACACACACCTCCCTGTGTAGACCAGAACATCAGACCTGCAGAGATGTTCTGGCTTCCATGTAGTTCTGGACAGAACGTAGGCCACAGATCCCTCTTAGACCCCAGCTGGACAGAACTTAGACCACAGATCCCTCTTAGACCCAGATCCCTCTTAGACCCCAGCCGGACAGAACTTAGACCACAGATCCCTCTTATACCACAGATCCTTCTTAGACCCCAGCTACTCTTCATTTTAAAATAAGTCTCGGGCAATCAGATCTCAAGTGAACAGCACTAAAGAAAAGTGTAAACAGCCAACAAAACGTACTTGTGATCCGATAATTCGAATGGGATCCTTTGGTATACATTTGACCACATACCTTTGTGTGTATAAGTAGATAGACGATGCACTACACTGAAGAGCACTGTATGTATTTACACTGAGACAGAGTGATGCATTCTGCTTGTCTAAGTGCTCATCGTGTGACCAGAGTTGAGTGAATGCTCTGTAACTGATACATTTACATTAAATATGTTTCCGTCAGCTTCTGTGTGTAGTCTTTAAGTGCCCTTTGATTATAACTGCTTGTTTGTGCATGTAGATTTTTTGTAGAAAGTTCGTACTGTCCGTACTCTGAGTATGTGTGTGTGTGTGTCTGTGTGTACACGTTACACAAGACATCAGTGACTGATTCCTGAGGTGGCCGCCTGTTGCACAAGTTTATTCCTTGGAATTGTAAGGTTATATTTGCATTCTTAGTAGTTCTGAGGTATTGAGCCTCAGTTTCAGAACTCCATAGAGTTATCTTGATAAGTGGAACAAGCCTCATCAGATATAATGTTGCAACTTCTCAAAAATGTCAGATTAGATAGAACCTTACCATTCTAGAGGGATGAACCACATAGGTGTCCTAGTGCCGTCGGGTTTGAGTCCAGCCCACGGTCATTTCCTGACCCCACTCCATCTATTCCCCACTCGCATGCAGGCACTCATCACTCTCCTGTCTCAGTAGAGTCAAAAAGACCAAAGTGTGCTTTAAAAAAGGAAGTGATTCCTAGCTGTGTGTGCTTGTGTGTTTTGTGTTTGATGTGTAGTTTTGAGACTTACGTAAATGATTCCAAACTGTGTGTGTGTGTGTGTGTGTGTGTGTGTGTGTGTGTGTGTGTGTGTGTGTGTGTGTGTGTGTGTGTGTGTGTGTGTGTGTGTGTGTGTGTGTGTGTGTGTGTGTGTGTGTGTGTGTGTGTGTGTGTGTGTGTGTGTGCTCTCTTCAGTCCTCCAAGGCCCCACACTCCCCTGGACGAAGGCCAGATCATATTTGATGCGGACAACAGGAGAGATAGTCAGGTATGACACATACAAACACACACACACACACACACACACACACACACACACACACACCCAAACATACACAGAGGCACATAGAAGCACCCAGATACAGTACACAAACACACACACACCCAGATTCACACACAAACAAACTAGCTCTGTTGACTAGCACGTACATTGCTGTGTGTTTGCCATGATTTGAAACAAAGAGTTCATCACGCTCATTACTCACACACACACACACTTATTGTAAACACTCCCAGATACACCCCGACACACACGTGCACAACACACAGACCCTTCAATTCACATGCCTAATGTGTTCACGTATATGTTTCAATGGCAACCCATGAGTTTCAGTGTTTAGCAGGCATAGTTGGAGTGTGTGTAACACAGTTCCAGTGTTAAACAGGCATAGTTGGAGTGTGTGTAACACAGTTCCAGTGTTAAACAGGCATAGTTGGAGTGTGTGTAACACAGTTCCAGTGTTAAACAGGCATAGTTGGAGTGTTTGTAAAACAGGCATAGTTGGAGTGTTTGTAAAACAGGCAGAGCTAGGGTGTGTGTAAACAACATAGTGTTGGTTGGGACGGTATAGTTGTAGTTGTACTGTGTTGGAGGATACGGTTCCATGTTCTACTGTGTAGGAGGATAGGGTTCTATATTCTACTGTGTAGGAGGATACGGTTCCATGTTCTACTGTGTAGGAGGGTACAGTTCCATGTTCTACTGTGTAGGAGGATACGGTTCTACTGTGTAGGAGGATGTGGTTCCCAGTTCTACTGTGTAGGAGGATATGGTTCCAGTGTGTAATTAGCAGCTTGTGGATCACTGTGCTTTAGTTCCTCTTGGGTGGGAATGTGATGATAATGTGCTTCTGCTTTCATAGTGTTTATGTTTTCTGTTCTCTTGAGAAAGATATGCTGTCTGTTGCTTGCATCAGCACACACACGCACACACACACACACACACACACAGTCATATCCATCTGGCAGGACGTCGCGATCTCTTTAATAACATTTGTGAGGTTGCTGAACTGCAGGCCTTGTTAGATGACCGCAGCCTGAAACACGTGTATTCACCACAGTCAGCAGATGTTCTGGGCTGCTGTAGAATGAAGGCACACACACACACACACACACAAACACACACACACACACACACACACACACACTTTTATGCTGTGTCTTGGCCTAACTGTGGATATGACGGGCTGCTATTCAGTCATACTTTGCAGTCAGGTGCCTACCATGGATACTTGGCGAGCCAGAAATGGTGACAAACATGTTTACCGTTTGCATGTTTGTCGCTATACTATAGGCTATATACGTGTTCTATTGTGTGATAAAGTCCTCATCTGAATATGTGCACCCTGCCTGCCAGCAAATGATTGCTTGATAAGTAGTTTAGATAAATAAAACATAACCCTGGCTTATTTCTTTGGTGGTCAGTGCATCAAATCACACAACAACTATCTGGCATGTCATTATCACCTTAAAGCACAAACTTTCGTATAGTAAAACTGGTGACGTCCTGGCAAGACCCTTGATTAGTTCACTGGGTGTTGTTGCTAGAGAAGGATGTTCTTGCCAGCCAGCCAGTAGTTATGACGTCATGAGCATGAATAGACTGAAGACACACTAACACACACACACACACGCACACTTTTCTGCTGTTTTGGCCTAATTGTGGATTGTTGGGCTGAATGAAGGCACCCTAAAACACACACACACACACACTTTTCTGCTGTATCTTGGCCTAACTGTGTATCGCTGGCAGTTTCATGGGAGATGTGGAATGTGTGGATGTGTCTGAGGTTGGCTGTTCTGCAGGAGGGTGTGTTTGGTATGTGAGTGTGTGTGTGCGTGTGCTCGCTTCTAATGTTGTTTTTTCTGCAGTCGGAGGTGGACATTCAGGACAGTGTGTGTGCGTGTGTGTGTGTGTGTGTGTACGCTTCTGATGCTGTTTTCTCTGCAGTCGGAGGTGAACATTCTGGAGAGGAATTGTGTGTGTGTGTGTGTGTGTGTGTGTGTGTGTGTGTGTGTGTGTGTGTGTGTGTGTGTGTGTGTGTGTGTGTGTGTGTGTGTGTGTGTGTGTGTGTGTGTGTGTGTGTGTGTGTGTGTGTGTGTGTCTGACTGATCATGTTGTTTTCTCTGCAGTCGGAGGTGGACATTCTGGAGAGGGAGCGTGAGGAGGACATCCTTATGAAGGACTCTGATTGGGTGGCAGACTGGTCCAGTCGACCAGAAAACGTTCCACCCAAGTAAGAGAAAGAGTGTGTGCGTGTGTGTGTGTGTGTGTGCGTGTGTGTGTGTGTGTGTGTGTGTGTGTGTGTGTGTAGTTGTAATAGTGAGAGACACAACACTTGATCAGGATCAGCTGTGGAATGTGGAATGGATGAGGCTTTTCTATTCCATTCTATTGTGTCTATCAAGTCTGATGTGTTTCTCTGTGTGTGTGTGTGTGTGTGTGTGTGTGTGTGTGTGTGTGTGTCTGTAGAGAGTTCCACTTCCGTCACCCGCGGCGCTCCTTGACGTTGAGCATGAGGAAGACTGGAGTGATGAAGAAAGGCGGAATCTTCTCTGCTGAATTCCTCAAAGTGTTTATCCCCTCACTGCTCATCTCCCACATACTGGCCCTCGGAATAGGGTATGGACACACACACACACACACACACACACACTGCTCATCTCCCACATACTGGCCCTCGGAATAGGGTATGGACACACACACACACACACACACACACACTGCTCATCTCCCACATACTGGCCCTCGGAATAGGGTACACACACACACACACACTGCTCATCTCCCACATACTGGCCCTCAGAATAGGGTACACACACACACACACACTGCTCATCTCCCACATACTGC
Source organism: Sardina pilchardus (assembly GCF_963854185.1). NCBI lineage: Eukaryota > Metazoa > Chordata > Actinopteri > Clupeiformes > Clupeidae > Sardina > Sardina pilchardus. Next base: position 5,575,567 of record NC_085007.1, on the reverse strand, counting down.
CCCTCAGAATAGGGAACACACACACACACACACACACACACACACTGCTCATCTCATACATACCCCCTTGGCCTCAGACTGGGTTATGGACACACACACACACACACACTATTGGACTTCTGACTGAACGCTTGTACCTCTACCACTTAATTGCATGCCTCAGAGGCACAGGCCATAGAGGAGGCCAAAAGGCGCTAGGCTAATTCTCCCCTGTTTCAGCTGCGGCCCCTCTCCCTCAGATCTACTGTAGCTGGTCAGGGTGTAGCGATAGCCATCGTGCTCTCAGACTCCTCTTTGTTTGAGTGATATTTCATTTGGGCCTCACCCTATATATTTTCTGCAGATTACAACATTTTTACTTTTCTGTTTAAATCAGATGTAGCAAAAACATTTAGTTTTCACAGATTTATTAGACAGACAGCACATTCAAAAAAAAAAAAATCCCTGAAAGCACACAATTGATTAGAAATTTCAACATTCGATTAGTATTTGTTTTTTTTTTTAATATTCAATTTAACTACCAGACTACCAAAAATCGTTCCAACAGCCCAAACTTGAACTGGGATGACAATACATTCACATATTCACACACACACACACACACACACACACACACACACACACACACACACACACACACACACACACACACACACACACACACACACACTGCTCATCTCATACATACCCCCTTGGCCTCAGACTGGGTTATGGACACACACACACACTATTGGACTTCTGACTGAACGCTTGTACCTCTACCACTTAATTGCATGCCTCAGAGGCACAGGCCATAGAGGAGGCCAAAAGGCGCTAGGCTAATTCTCCCCTGTTTCAGCTGCGGCCCCTCTCCCTCAGATCTACTGTAGCTGGTCAGGGTGTAGCGATAGCCATCGTGCTCTCAGACTCCTCTTTGTTTGAGTGATATTTCATTTGGGCCTCACCCTATATATTTTCTGCAGATTACAACATTTTTACTTTTCTGTTTAAATCAGATGTAGCAAAAACATTTAGTTTTCACAGATTTGTTAGATAGACAGCACATTCAAAAAAAAAAATCCCTGAAAGCACACAATTGATTAGAAATTTCAACATTCGATTAGTATTTGGTTTTTTTTTTAATATTCAATTTAACTACCAGACTACCAAAAATCGTTCCAACAGCCCAAACTTGAACTGGGATGACAATACATTCACATATTCACACACACACACACACACACACACACACACACACACACACACACACACACACACACACACACACACACACACACACACACACACACACACACACACACACACACACACACACACACAGGCCCTTGCTGCTTATCTCACATAGTCTGGCCCTTAGATTGAAAGCACATGCATACACACACACACACACAGACATAAAGGCTCTCTGAAGCCTCTTGTGTGCTTGTTGCCGTGGATACAAAAGTCTGCACCTATCTAACTGAAGACTCCCTGTTGTGTGTATGCAAGATTTATGTGTCTCACAAGCATCTCACACACACACACACACACACACACACACACACACACACACACACACACACACACACTCACACCCTAGGTATCTGTGCCACTGAGTCTAACTGTGAGTCAGGTCATAAATTAGCACAGTAGGTCATGGTCATCTATTTTGGATTGGTGCCTTTCTGTGCGCAATCTTCCCTCAATATGAAGCACGCACAGATACATTCACACACATAAACACTCACTGGAAGACACACACTAGCTCAAGTGCATATGCACACACACTCTTATTATTGTCATCATGACTAATCTTTCTCTTTGGTCTCTCATTTCCTGTCCCTCTCTTTCTTCTCCTCTTCCTCCCTCTCTATCTTTCCTTCCCTCCCTCTCTCTCCTCCTCCTCTCTCTCTCCCTCCATCTATTTTCTTCTCTCATTTCTCTCTCTCCCTCTCTCTCCTCCTCCTCTCTCTCTCCCTCCATCTATTTTCTCTCATTTCTCTCTCTCCCTCTCTCTCCATCTCTCTCTCCTCCTCCATCTTTCTCTCTCTCTCTCTATCTCTCTATCTCTCTCTCTCTCTTTTTCTCTCTCTCTCTCTCTCCCTCTCTGTCTCTCTATCTCTCTCTCTCTCTCTCTCTCTCTCTCTCGCTCTCTGCAGGGTGTACATTGGGAAAAGGCTGACTACGCCTCCCGCCAGCTCCTTTTGATTGACAGCTGACTAAAGTGCCTGGGGCCCTGCCCATTGAGGCCGGGGGGGATTTGGGGAAGGGGAGTCAAATGTTGCAGTTTGTACAAAGGAGCGCCCCTCCCTCTCTCCGCCTTCCCTCCCTCTCTCCCCCCACACACCTTTTTTTACCCCCCTTTTTTCCCCCTGACCCTCATCCCTCTCTCCCCTCCTCCTCTCCCCTCCTCCTCTCCTCCTCTCTGCGGCCCACCTGCCATATATGTTCAGGCCAGAGAAGTGCCATGTTTTTTGGAGAAGAGAAGCCCGTTTTTTTCCCCCATTTTTGTTTTCTTTTCCCTCTCCCGGCTGTTGGTCTGATTGAGAAGGAGACGAAGGGCGTCCTGTGAAAGATGAAAGGAAGACGGATGCCGTGGAAGCCAAATAGCTGTGAGCGGTGGCTCGAGTTCCTGCCGTGACTTTGTGGAAGACGAGAGTCGTGTCTGTCCAGTCGTGTCAGCTCGTTAGCAGAGAAGCAAGTTCAAGATGTGCTCACACACACTCTCTCTCTCTCTCTCTCACTCTCTCTCACACACACACACACATACACTCTCACACACAACTTATTCCTGCATCCTGAATGGAAACTCACCCCAAAAATCTGGAAATGTGAAAATGCATTTTTGTTCCAGATGACTTTAAGTGCATGTTACTCTAAGTTTCAGTTCATATGTAGTTATGTTTTTCAGTTAAGGCCCAGAACAGTGGTTTTGGAGAGCTTGTTTGCTGTGTGTGTGTGTGTGTGTTCAGGGCAGTGACTTTTGGAAAGCTTTTGTGTGTTTGGACATAGTAGAGGATTCAGTGGCCTGAGAGGACATGAGAAATGGAGACCAGCTTGGTCCTCCGTCACATATACAGACAGACACACCCACATGCACACACACACACACACACACACACACACAGACACACACATGCACACACACACAGACACACACACACGCACACACACACATGTGCACACAGACAGACATGCAGACACACTCACATCACACACACACACACACACACACACATCTCACCCTACACTGTTTCTAAGTACCTTCTTTGCTAATGTCCCTTGTCTTATCTTTTAACAAGAAGAGAAATGCATGATGGGAACAAATGCCTGCTCTGTGAGTTGTCATGGAAACGGCACGCCAAGCCGACCCGTGTGGGCTGTGTGTGGCAGTGGTGGTGTTATTAGGGCACTGCACCCGATGGCTTCAAGTTGGCATTCACCCACGCTTGTCTTTTTTTTTTTTTTTTAAATCGTCATATCATATCATGCCAGGCCAGACAGGTGCGGTCATGGCCAGGCAGGTGCGGTCATGGCCAGGTGAAAAGGACGCGGTCAGAGTGACCTCCTGACTCGTTGGAACTCTGTGTTGCTTGTTGTTGTTGTGGTAGTTTACGTGCTCAGAGATGAGTTTCTCTGCTTGTGTCCTTGTTTGCGTGTGAGGTTCCCCCCACCCCACCCCACCGCCCCCCACGCCACACTCCCATGATGCACTTGGTGTGGGTGGTGTGATGCGAGGATGCAAACACCGGTTGACCCATGACCCTCTCTCTGAGGATCATTCATGCACACACACACACACACACACACAAACACCTGTTGGACCCCACTCCCCACCTAGCGTAGCATGCAGTAGCCACGAACATCATGGGTTTCATTCCTAACTGAGACCTCACAAACATCATGGGTTTCATTCCCAACTGCCACCCTTGCACCCTTGAGCACTGGACCCTAAGCTGCTCCAGGGAGACTGGTCCTTGCATGTGGCGATTCTGCAAATGGCTTTGGAACTAGGCACCAGATAAATGCGTAGATACATACATTTATTTCTCTCTTCATCGCCTGCAGAAGACCCCTGTGCCTGTGTAGTACAGCCTTGCAGCTTTTTATTCTCATCATAGTGTCTCAAAGTGCATGAGTGAAGGGGGCATAGAGCTATCGTAGTGTCTCAAAGTGCATGAAAATGGAGGGGGCATAGAGCTATCGTAGTGTATCATAGTATCTCATAGTGGTTTACTAGATGGGTGTTAGATCTGACATAGTGTCCCCTAGTGCATGAGTGGAGGGGTCATATAGCTATCATAGTGTATCATAGTGTCTCGTAGTGCATAGAGGTGGGGTTGGGCGCAAGATGTTTCTGGTGCCACACAGTCAGGGTTGAGTTCTCTTGGCTGCCGGGAAAACAAGGTGTAAAAACAGCATTTAGCATTTTGCATTTCTTCATTCTCCTCAGAGTGTTGTGTTAAGTGTTTGGACTTTTGTTGTTGGTTTTTCTTTTTTTCTTTTTTCTTTTTTTCTTTTTGTTGTGTGTTTGTTTTCCTCTTGTGTTTGGAGACTCAGAAGCTACTCAGAACGAACTGAACGCACAGAGGAAGTGGCTCAGGACTGCTCGGAGGTGAAACCAACAGCGGTGTGTTTTAGATGGATCTGCAGCTGGAATGAAGTGGGAGGAGGGCAAAGACAGACATGGATTTACAGGATTTGTAAAATAAAAATATATATAGTACTTGTTTTTTATTTAATTTTTTTCCATCCCTGATTGGACAATTGAACAGATTTTATCAATAAAAATTTAAGAACAAACTGCTCCTAATGAACTGGTCTTCTGCGTTTGATTGTCCATTTGGCTCTCTATGTTTTCAGATTCAGGTGTGTGTGTGCGTGCGTGCGTGCGTGCGTGCCCAGCACCAAGACTTCACTGAACCCCATAACATACTACATGAGGCCCCAGTAGGGGAATGGATGTCTATGTCTAAATATATTTATTTATATGTGTGTGTGTGTGTGTGTGTGTGTGTGTGTACTGCCGGCTCCTGGTCTCTTCTAGAGCCTGTTGTCCATTATTAAGGCAATGGAAATTTGGCTCACTGAAAGTTAACTCTGGGTTAGTCCAGTTCCTGTCAGGTCAAAACGCAGCCTGTGTGTTTGTGGCTGTGTAATGTGTGTATGTGTGTGTGACTGGACTATCTTGCAGCTTTTCTATTTTGTGTGTGTGTGTGTTTGGCAGTTGCCGCAGTAGTTCTCAGCTTGTCAATGATGTTCCGTGACGTCATATGGTAGTGTTTGTCCCCAAGGCGTGTGTGATGACAGCCAAAGTGGTTTGCTGTAGTGGGATCTTGTGTGTGTGTGCGTGTGTGTGTGTGTGTGTGTGTGTGTGTGGGATCCTGAGGCTGAGTCGTGTGTGTGTGTGGCCTGCCTTAGTGGGATCCTGAGGCTGAGTCGTGTGTGTGTGTTGTGTTTGTGGCCTGCTGGAGAAATGGAAGCCAGCTTGGTCCACAGTCTCCACACACACACACACACACACACACACACACACACTGAGGTGGGTTGGTCCTATGCCCTAGCATTACTCCACCCTGCTGCAGAGCGAGTGGCAGGAAGCTTGCGTAATGAAGGCTTTCGTCAAACTCCAGAATCGCTTTGTCAGCATTGTTTGTGTGTTTGTGTGTGTGTGTGTGTGCGACATGACTGACTTACAACCTGTGTGGCTGTGGATGCCTATAGACTTCCTTGCAACTTGTGTGTGTGTGTTAGACTAGACTGCATTGTAGCCTGTATGTCTGTATGTGTGTGTGTGTGTGTGTGTGTGTGTGTGTGTGCACTCTGCGTTGCTGTAACTGTAGCAGCAGCAGCGCATGACTCTCTCTCTGGTCCGAGCGGACGAACGGCTGCAGTTATGCAAGTCATGCTAGTGTGTCTGTGGTGCTAAGCTACCCCTCACTATGCCGCGCCGTGCTGGCCACTGAGCACTGGACTGGCCCTCACTCACGGCACGTTCTAGAAGCCGCCACACACACACACACACACACACACACACACACACACATTCCAGCCGCCACATTCCCCTGCGGGCGCTCACACAACAGCGCTTGTTGATGTCCCTCCAGTGCTCTATTTCTGGAGCGGGTGCAGAGACAGCCCCTCTCACTGGCCCCAGAGGTGTGTGTGTGTGTGTGTGTGTGTGTGTGTGTGTGTGTGTGTGTGTGTGTGTTATTCCCAGAGTGCTTATTTGTCAATCTGGTTAGCACCCTGAGTCAATGCCAGTGGTTGTGTGTGTGTGTGTGTGTGTGTGTGTGTGTGTGTGTGTGTGTGTACTATTAATGTGACTGTGTTTGTGATTGTGATTTTATTTTTGTGTGGGGGCCAATATAAAGTTATATTTGTGTGTGTATTTGTGTGCATACCCATATTATTTATATGTGACTGTGTTTGTTGTTTTGTATTTGCAGAGTAAGTGCAAGGTGCTGTGCACTTTGTAGTACAGAATGAAGACGCATTCACACCAAGAACGATAACTATGATAACGATTACGATAACGATAAATGTTCACACTGACCAATGATAGAAAAGTCTCTCCTCGTGAAAATGAATGTGATGGCTAAAATGTGATGGGTTCTGATTGGCTGTTAGCTTTTTATCATTCTCTAAATTGGTCTGAAAGTGATCCCCAACAACATTGTTCTTCAGTTCTGATAATTCACTGGTATAGCCTATCATGGTCTGGGCTCAGTGCTATTATGATGCTATGGTGTGCTGACTTTACTGACACTTTAACTGGTGTCAGTCACTTTCTCTTGTGCACCTGTGTGTTTTGTGTTCACTATGAATGGGAGTGTGTGTGTGTGTGTGCATGCCAGAGTGTGTTTTCATTCCTGGACGCCCACCAATGTGACCTTTGACCCACAGTTCATCAATCAATTGTCAGGAGGGGACCTTCCCTGAAGGCCCCCAGCAGGTGCCAATCTATTGTGTGTGTGTGCGTGCGTGTGCATGTGTGTGAGTGTGTGACTTGGTTTTCCTTGGTCACATCTGAACACTTCCCTTGTCCCCTATACACCCATGGAAAACACGGACATGAAGAGGATTCCGAGCTTCTCTAGTTTTGAAGGACTTCAAACAGACACATGAGCGCCCAGCAGCTTGATGCTGTTATCTCATTATGTGGTTCCCACACGCTCTCGGAGATAGAGATGGGGTCTGCGCCTTTTGTCTAATAGTTTGGTTGTGCCCAGTGCCGTGCGTCACTCCAAGAGGAAGGTTCAGTCAGGTAGTAGAAAAGTAGAGACTGCACTCTGAACAGGCTGGACGAGCTACAGGACCGAAACGTTTGTTTGTTTGTTTATTTGTTTGATATGGCCTGTAATGCTCTATCGGCACTTTGAATACAGTTTTCTATCAATTTTAGCCCTTGAGTGCAGTCTCTGCTTTCCCACACTCTCTCCCCATCTCAGCTCATGTCCCACCACTCCCTCCCCACCCACCTCCACTCTCCTCTGCATGGTGGAGGCCTGCTGTGCTGCTGCTGAACCACCAGGCGCCCTCTAGTGGCCAAGACTTGAAATTTAAGGTGTGCCCTCATGCAAGAAGGTTCAGTCGATGGGGAAGTGTACAGCCAGTCTCTAACCTGCAGAACTGCATGAGAGCATCATTTGAGTCTGTGTGTCAGCTATTGTCATATCTTCGTTTATTTATTCAAATGCCTATTAATATTATTGTTTATTTCGTAAATGCGTATTAACATTATTGTCATTGGTTACATCATCACTATGTATTCCTCTAGACATCATTATATCATCCATCTCCTCATTTTAAGCTCTGTGATCGGCACGCTGTCCTGCCTCTGGGCAACCTGTCATTCTGTGTGATCATCATGTTGCCTGGGTGAGTCTCTCTCTCTCTCTCTCTCTCTCTCTCTCTCTCTCTCTCTCTCTCTCTCTCTCTCTCTCTCTCTCTCTCTCTCTCTCTCTCTCTCTCTCTCTCTCTCTCTCTCACACACACACACACACACACACATCAAATCAAGACAGCAACAAGTCTACAGCAATAACAAGGAGTAACAACACAAAAATAAAATAAAAATAAAAAATTACAATGCTTCCAGTTAGCGTGACACCTTGAGAACAATATACATAAACATGTGTTGGGCTGTAGCAGGGCATAAAAGACCCAGGGATGGAAAGCAATAGGATAAGGAAGCTATTAGAGCATAATGAAATAAGGAACAACATTAAAGCCAAGGAAGGAGTATGGAAAAACTAGTGGGACACAGACATGGGCCGTGTCCAAAAGTCAAGTGTGCACGCTGGATAGTACCTTCTTTCCAGTAGCGTCTCAGTTAGCTTGCTCCTCAGTAAGCGTCCCTACCTACATTTGGACAGCACAAACTAGTTGGCGTCACCTGATTCGGGGAGGGGGGTGTGTTGACGATTTGCATGACGTGTGGAGCTTGACCTGCGCTGCGCAATGGATTATGGGATATCTGAGGCCAAAAAAGATGCATCGATGCACGCTTGGAAATCACGCCAAACGAAGTACCCACTAGTGAGAGCGCTTGACTTTCGGACAGTCTATTCTGACGTAACTTCCGGAAAATGCACACTGCCCAGCGTGTGTACTCATGTTTCAGACACAGACATGGTGAACAGAGAGGATGAGGAAATGATGAAGGACAGTCCATGACGATATGGAGTAGATCTGAGAGGTGTCTGGGTGGTGTTCTGGTGATGAGGTCTCTGTATGGAGGGGATCTGGGTGGTGTTCTGGGGATGAGGTGTCTGTATGGAGGTGATCTGGGTGGTGTTCTGGTGATGAAGTGTCTGTACGGAGGGGATCTGGGTGGTGTTATGGTGATGAGGTGTCTGTATGGAGGAGGTGATCTGGGTGGTGTTCTGGTGATGAGGTGTCTTTATGGAGGAGATCTGGGTGGTGTTCTGGTGATGAGGTGTCTGTATGGAGGAGAGGATCTGGGTGGTGTTCTGGTGATGAGGTGAGGTGTCTGTATGGAGGAGGTGATATGGGTGGTGTTATGGTGATGAAGTGTCTGTACGGAGGGGATCTGGGTGGTGTTCTGGTGATGAGGTGTCTGTATGGAGGTGATCTGGGTGGTGTTCTGGTGATGAGATGAGGTCTCTGTATGGAGGAGGGGATCTGGGTGGTGTTCTGGTGATTGAGGTGTCTCTCTGGAGGAGGTGATCTGGGTGGTGTTCTGGTGATGAGGTGTCTGTATGGAGGTGATCTGGGTGGTGTTCTGGTGATGAGATGAGGTCTCTGTATGGAGGAGGGGATCTGGGTGGTGTTCTGGTGATTGAGGTGTCTGTATGGAGGGGATCTGGGTGGTGTTCTGGTGATGAGGTGTCTGTATGGAGGAGATCTGGGTGGTGTTCTGGTGATGAGGTGTCTGTATGGAGGAGATCTGGGTGGTGTTCTGGTGATGAGGTGTCTGTACGGAGAGGATCTGGGTGGTGTTCTGGTGATGAGGTGTCTGTATGGAGGGGATCTGGGTGGTGTTCTGGTATTGAGGTGTCTGTATGGAGGAGGTGATCTGGGTGGTGTTCTGGTGATGAGGTGTCTGTATGGAGGGGATCTGGGTGGTGTTCTGGTGATGAGGTGTCTGTATGGAGGTGATCTGGGTGGTGTTCTGGTGATGAGGTCTCTCTGGAGGAGGGGATCTGGGTGGTGTTCTGGTGATGAGGTGTCTGTATGGAGGAGGGGATCTGGGTGGTGTTCTGGTGATGAGGTGTCTGTATGGAGGAGGGGATCTGGGTGGTGTTCTGGTGATGGGTGTTGGGGGGTCTTGAGTAGAGTTGGAGACTTGGGCTAATGATGTCTCTGTAGTTGGGGTGGCGTAATGGGGGTGTCTGTGTGGGACTGGGAATCGGGGTACTGGTATGTGTGTTTGGGTATAGGAATCGGGGTACTGGTATGTGTGTGTGTGTGTGTGTGTGGGCCTAATAATCTGGGTACTGGTATGTGTGTGTGTGTGTGTGGGACTAGGAATCAGGGTACTGGTATGTGTGTGTGGGACTGGGAATCGGGGTACTGGTATGTGTGTGTGGGTATAGGAATTGGGGTACTGGTATGTGTGTGTAAGAATAGGAATCGGGGTACTGGTATGTGTGTGTGGGTATATCGGGGTACTGGTATGTGTGTGTGTATGTGTGGGACTAGGAATCTGGGTACTGGTGTGTGTGTGTGTGTGGGACTAGGAATTGGGGTACTGGTATGTGTGTGTGGAACTAGGAATTGGGGTACTGGTATGTGTGTGTGGAACTAGAAATCGGGGTACTGGTATGTGTGTGTGAAAGGTCCAGCTTCAGACAAATCGTCAAGTTGCTCATACCTCATTGCAATTTATATGCTAACCAGGCTTCTCTTTGAGGAGAGCTGGATGTTACAGACCCTCTGAGTGTGTGTGTGTGTGTGTGTGTTGTTTGGCCTTGTGTGTTTTCAAAGATTGATTACACTTGCTTTTAGCCAGCATTCTTCCGCACAATTAGCCGTGTCATGACGTTAACGTCACCACGACTACTAATCCAGAGCGTCCTCTGGAAAACATTTCCCTGTCAGAGAGTGAGTGAGTGAGTGTGTGTGTGTGTGTGTGTGTGTGTGTGTGTGTGTGTGTGTGTGTGTGTGTGTGTGTGTGTGTGTGTGTGTGTGTGTGTGTGTGCCAGAGAGTGAGAGGAAGAGGTGGTCATTGGGGAGCAAACAAGCTAATCAGGCAGGAGGAGTTTACACTGCACTCTAAACACACACACACACACACACACACATGCATCCTCTATCTCTGTCTCTGTCATATAGCCGGCCACCACCCTGTAACCCATGGTAACGTATTGGAGGGAGGAGTCATGGCATCCGCCTGGTTAAGATTGGCTGGTGTCTGGTATGTGTGTGTGTGTGTGTGTGTGTGTGTGTGTGTGTGTGTGTGTGTGTGTGTGTGTGTGTGTGTGTGTGTGTGTGTGTGAGTGTGTGTGTGAGAGAGAGAGAGAGAGAGAGAGAGAGAGAGAGAGAGAGAGAGAGAGAGAGAGAGAGAGAGAGAGAGAGAGAGAGAGAGTGTGTGTGTGTGTGTGTGTGTGTGTGTGTGTGTGTGTGTGTGTGTGTGTGTGTGTGTGTGTGGGAGGGGTTCTTTTGTGTCTGAAACTTCGCTCTGCTCTATGACCCCGCCCCGTCACCACCCCACCCCCCACCCCCGTCTTCCTGTCAGCCTCCCGCCCAGCGCGCTCGTCTCCGGGGGAGAGGATGCCAGACTGGTCTCTGCGTTGTTATGGAAACTGGCCCCTGGCTCTGGCAATTATGGCACTGCTTTTGGAGAGGAGAACAAAACGCCCTTGTGTTCGGGAACCGGGCGCTGCTCTGTGCTGGGGCTGCTGTCGTGTCAGGACAGCGCACAGACAGTGGCCGAAAAGTGTGCGCCGGTCTGTGACAGTGTGTCGGTACAGTGTGTGCACGGTGCAACATTTCACAGACGACTCCATAAGAAATTACAACTCCGAATGTTTTTGTTTGTTTTTGAAATACAAAGCAAAGAGACAAAAAAAAACACTATTTGCATTTGAAAGGCTTAGTGTTGAGGGGAAACTGACGACAGTGTAAGCGATAGAGTAGCCTACTGGTTTAGCATAGGTAACCTATAACAGCACGCTAGTGAATGAACCTACAGTATGTTGCTCTAATGTAAAACATCACTGCTAAGCTTCTCATGTGCACTACCGTGGCACCTAACGCCTCCGAAACGCCCGGTTCGAGGCGTGCTGCACCCGTATCTCCGTCGGGATGACAGCAGTCTGGTGCTGAAGGGACAGCGCCCTTCGCCGTCCACCGTGACGCAGCAAACCACCAAAGGTGTGCAGAGCCTCGGACACTAAGGGCTGCCCCATCTTCCAATCACACCATTAATAAAGACAAGCAATGTTTAAGACCCATGCAACTGTCATTTACATACTATGATGAATCAGAACTTTCATCTACGTGTTTTCTTTTCTTTTTTTTTTGCTAGTCTGATTTTTTTTTTTTTTTTTTTGCCTGACCGTATGTGCTTATTCATCCTACGTAGACGTCATTCTCGGGGCGTATTTTTCCCGATCAGATGAATCGGTAAACGATCAGAGAGAGCGGGACGAGGAATCCTGAGGTGTCCGTGTCAGTTTCAGCCACTTTCTAACTGCTGCACTTCCGGAGAAATCCTCCGGTTACTCCCGCCCTGCTTCTGCGCGCCTGTGTGTGTGAGTGGGAGACTCTTCTAAGGTAGCCTGCATCTTAACGTCTCCGCTCATCATGCACGCTAGATTGAGCTCACATCTCGCCTAGATCCGTCCTCAGTATTGCCATAAATATTAAACGATCTACTGTACTGTAAGAAAAGTGTCGTCTAGACGCTCTATGTATTTTGTCATGTTTCGAACGGCTTGCATGTGTTGTAGCCAATAATTGTATGCAACAGATAGTTTTGACTTCTTGATTGGACGGCTTTATAATGATGCTGACCGTAACTCGTAACATGTTTAAGACCTAAGTCCATGGACAGTTGATAAATAATTTATGTATAAATAAACCTATGGGTGGAATTGGTGGCACCTATAGCCTGTTACCGCTGCATCAGCCGTTGAAGTGCAAATGTTTTATGTGCGTTTCAGTCCAGAGGAGCAGAGACGCATATTGATGTTCAAGGCTTGAGAGAGGGACCACCTGCATTCACCGGAAAGGCGGTGGTGGCTCTGACTTGCATCTTTTCGCGACCAGCCGTTTCTCACCCAGAAGAACACACAGATCAGCCTCTCTTGTCTCCCCAACAATGGCCGCTACCGAGGATGTACCCGCTTTCTTCAAGAACATGGGCTCGGGCAGCCCCAAGCCACGGCAGAAATTCTGTGGCATGTTCTGCCCTGTGGAGGGCTCGGGCGACAGCAAAACCCTGGATTTCGATGCCCTGTCCGCCAGCGGAAGATCCGTCACACCGGGCGGCCGGGTGATTGAGAAGCAGGGAGACATCTCGCGACCCAAAGTGGAGATCCGTCACACCACCGGCAAGGAAGCGCTTCAGAACATTCACGACAAGGCAAGTACTGGTGGAATTAGCCGCTGTCATCCCGACAGACGCGTTTCATACCCTTTCATGCAGCATCCCAATCCTGCTCTTTCTGTTCTTTCACTAGCACAGAAAAAAAGTGTAATATCTATCTATCTATCTATCTATCTATCTATCTATCTGGCTGGCTATCTATCTATCTATCTATCTATCTATGTTTTTATCTACCCATCTATCTATGTGTCTAATTCCCTATACACGCCCATGTGTGGCCACTGGAACATTATGGGATGCATTCAGTGTACTGTATGTGTTCATTGGGCGGCCAGTCCCACCCATGTCTGACAGGAGCATGTTAGCGCTGTGTGACAGTTCATCCATCCTCCTCCACCCGAGCTGGTGGGGACCATTAGCACAGTGGTGGTGCAGTAGAGGGGTGGAGGGGAGAGTGGTTACTCCACCTTCCTAATAGACCTTTAATTGACCCTGGGCACCGTCCTTTGCTGGGGAGAAATATGCATAAATACACACAGGCAGGCACATATAACAGAGCCCCACAACCCCCCACCACACACACTCTCTCAAATCAAATCAAATCAAATCAGATCAAATAATGCTTTATTGGCATGAATGTGTCAAGTCATTGTTGCCAAAGGTATAACAGGTTAATAATCAACTTTACATGAGTAAAATGACATACAGTACAGTACTCTCTCTCTCTCTCTCTCTCTCTCTCTCTCTCTCTCTCTCTCTCTTTGTCACACACACACACACACACACACACACACACACACACACATACACATACAGCAGCAGTGTAATCACCAGTGTTTCTGCACCGGTCAGCGACTGTCCAAGGCCTACATCCTGTTTGGTGAATAACTTCTGTTGCATTATGGATGATATTCTCTCTGTTGCCATTTACAGCTTCGCTACTATAATAGCTTTTGAATGAGGACTTATTCTAGGATTAGGATATTGTTCACACCTAGTATTAATCTGTATTAATTAAAGTATTAATTATTTAGCTGCTAAAACAATGTTGTAATGTATACAATGTTGAATGCTCACAATTTGCAATCTTGGATTTATTGAGATTATTATTATTTGTTATTTTATGAAATTAGAAGTAGCATTGCTCTGATATTCAAAGAAAGGGTTTGTTGGCATTTTTGTTGCTGGGGTTGTGACAAAGTTCTCTACATACCACAAGATACTGTGACATTACCCTTTGACAGCAGCTTTGTATTCTAATGTTTTTTTTAGTTTGTATTCTATTGTTGTATGCTATTGTTGTATGCTATTGTTTTGGAAGCTCAGTTTTGTCAACTGTGCCTGAATGTGACAGTCATGACCAATGCATCCCTGTCTATTCTAATCCACAGTAGGTTAATGTAGGGGTGACTCTAATTGGGGTGCATTCCTCTCACACCATGGAATGGAATGTCAGCCATTGACGCATTTGCAAAGGAGGTTAAGCTGATTATCAAACTCACGGTGCATCTTCTATTTGTGTTCTACAAGTTCATTCGCTTGTCAAAAATCTTTGACTGGATTAAATGGCATTCTATGCATCATTACCAATGGAGAGAATGGTACTGTATTTGAGGGGAAAACGTTTTGTTCTGTCATGTTAGAAAAAAACATCTCATATGATATTTATTATTAAGTATTCAGTATTTTACAGTAATGCCAAACCCATGGACATGTGAGAGACACGAATCATGCATTCAGAGTGTTGTGGATCAATGATCATTTGAGTTATCTGTAGTTGAACTCAAATTACTGTTGGGATGGCATGATGCTATTGCAATCATGCGCACGCACACACACACACACACACACACACACACACACACACACACACACACACACACACACACACACACACACACACACACACACACACACACACACCAGCCTGAGTGGACAACACCCTAAGGTTATTCCATGGCTCTTTCCTGTCCAAATGGAGGTGGTGCCACACATTTCCTCTGGGCTTAGAAAGCTCTATGCATTTACACACACACACACACACACACACACACACATACACACGGTGGGTAAGAGAAAGCGAAGACCAGGGAGTCATCTTGCTCTCAGTAGTAGTGATTGAAATCCACTGCAATATTTCCCTTCCCCACTGATGGCCCTAATGGATCAATAGCAGGACATGGCTTGGTGCAGTATGAGCACAGGAGAAGTGTGGCTGATGGATGGACACGATGTCATGGTGCTTGTACCAGTGGACGGTGTCATCATGGCTTGATTATGTATCATCTATTGCATCCAGTAGTTCATTTCCTTTCCCACTGTCTGTTATTAACCAATCTATGAAATATGCCTGTCCATTGTGACCAAACAAGTGTTAACTCAAATTCATTAATATATTGATACTTTTGCACTCCATCTTGGGACCAGACTGGGTTTTTTTTTGTTTGTTTGTTTAAATCATTATTGAAACATTGTCCTTGAAATGGGTTCCAGGTGCTACACTTGTGAGGAAGATTTCCTAAAGTGTGTTTAGAGTTAATAGAGTAAGTAGGCTTTGCCTCTGGATATTATCTCAGGTTTGTAGTTCGTCTTATTGTGTGCTTGGAGCAGGGTAATTGGAAACGCTCCCCGTTTTGTGTCCTGCGCTGGAGAGAGAAGTGGACACGGGGAGGACATGGGAGGGGCGGTCGGGAGCAGGGCGGGTCCTCTGCGCATGCACGCTGACTCCGCTCTGGAAATCTTTCTGTTCAGTCTCTGAGATTGTCTGGGCGGACTTGGTGCATTGGTGGAGAGAGATAGGAGAGACAGGCGAGAGGAGACTGGTGACGTGCGGCTGCGACTTCCCGAACTGTTTTGAGTTTTTTAGCTTCATCTTTCGCCAATTCGGTTTGCACCTTTAGCCGCGGCTAGTCTTTTAGCTTGTCACAACCCGCCTCCGGCCTCAGACCTTTACGAGCCTGCGCATCTCTTTTCGGTGATAGCGGTCCGTGGAAGCAGCAGCGGTTGCACACACACACAGCGGTGAAGATGTCTGGCTATCAGGGCAAGAAGAACATTCCTCGCATAACCGTGAGTTTACAGGATTATGTTCCGTCTTCTGTTTTTGGGAACACATGGAAACAAATGGAAATCTTTGATTTCGAGGCACGAGTGTGTAGAGGGATGTATTGTATGGTAATGACAAGTTGCTCTTAACATGGACAGGAGACCTGTTTGCACCAGCTTGAGGGCATGTTTTACATTGACCCCGTAGCTGTTTGTGGCCCG
>NC_085007.1:5539303-5551803 GCF_963854185.1 Sardina pilchardus | reverse complement strand
TCTGCTTTCAAATACTCCACCAGCTCACACACACACACACACACACACACACACACACACACACACACACACACACACACACTCACACAAACAAACACAGCTCAGCCATTCCTTGGCTCATTCACCTTATATGGCGTAAAAGATCCTCCTTTGATCTTCTCTTCTGTCATGGATCAGATATCTGTGGTGTATTCTCCTTATTCACATCACCGTATGGTCACTGTATATTCTCCTGTATTACGTGGACTGCACATTCACTCTATATTCCTCTTAGAGATTTGTCTCACCTTCACCAAATGACTTTGAGACCGACTGACTTTGTATTCACGGTAAATGGCTGATCAGTTCACCTGACATGAGTACACCTGACATGAGTTCACCTGACATGACACCTGGGAGCGCATGGCTTTGAGACTGACTGTGTTATTCACCCTAAACTAAACGGCTCAGCTGCTGAGCTGCAGACACCTGGAGTCTGCATCCTCAGCATAGTGCCTGCTGTGGGCCTGCTCAGTCTCACTCTCTCTCTCCCGCGGTCACTTTCTCTCCCTCCACATCTCTCTCTCTCCATCACTTTCTTTCTCTCCATCTATGTCTCTCTCCCTTTGTCATTTTCTCTCTCAGCATCTCCCTTTCTCTCTCTTTCTCTCTCTCCCTCTGTCACTTTCTCTTTCTCCACATCTCCCTTTCTCTCTCTCTGTCTTACTCCCTCTTGATCTCTCACTCTCTCCATCTCTCTCATTGTCAGTGCATTTATTTCGCTCTGTCTTTCTCTAACTGTTTCTCTTCCCCTCTATTTCTCTCTCTCTCTCTTTTCTCTCTCTCTGTGCTGCGTTTGAAGCTGCATTTGAGAGATTGTGCGTGTGTGTGTATGTGTGTGTGATTGTGATTGTGTGTGTGCGTGCGTGTGTGTGTGTGTGTGTGTGTGTGTGTGTGTGTGTGTGTGTGTGTGTGTGTGTGTGTGTGTGTGTGTGTGTGTGTGTGTGTGTGTGTGTCGCGTGCTCTTCTGTCCATTCCTCCACTCCACATGGTTCTCATCCTCTGCTCCTGTCTCTGTCAGGTTTCCACTCCACTGTATATTTTCCCAGGAGCCTCAGACAGTGAAAAATGCAAGCTGTTCACCTAAAATAAAATGGTGACACTGTGCTTTCCGAAGGCATATCAAAATCCCCTCGCACTGTGTGTGTGTGTGTGTGTGTGTGTGTGTGTGTGTGTGTGTGTGTGTGTGTGTGTGTGTGAGAGTGTGTGTGTGTGTGTGTGTGTGTGTGTGTGAGAGTGTGTGTGTGTGTGTGTTTCCGAAGGCATATCAAAACCCCCTCACGCTGTCTCCAGCTAAATTAACACAGAGCATTGTATGTTTAGCACCGCCAGGAGAGAGTAAGGATCATAGTCTAGCAATGCATTACCTCATTGGTGATAAATGCCTCGCATCATGCCGCGCACACACACACACACACGCACACACACACACACACACATTCTCTCTCACACACACACACACACACACACACTTGTCATCTATTTCAGCTCTCTGCAGCAGCGGTCAAATCAGAGCCCTTAACAATGAGGCGTGCAGAGCGGTTCTCATCCTGTTTGCGTGTGGCCAGGCTGTGTTTCCATCCTGCTGGACTCTGTGTGTGTGTGTGTGTGTGTGTGTGTGTGAGTGCCTCCTCAGTGCCCTGGCTTTGGGCCAGAACAAGCACCAGAGCGGGGGCAGGAGTTCACCCCACCACTTAGAGGCACTTCGCCTGGTGTGTGTGTGTGTGTGTGTGTGTGTGTGTGTGTGTGTATGCGTGCGCGCTTTTGTGCATGTCTTTTACAGTGATTAATTTTCAGCATGTAATTGTAACGATTGTTTAATTGCATATCCTGAGAGTCCTGCCAGCGCTCCCTGCTTCTGTTCATCTGAGATGATGAGTCAGCTCTGGAGTCAGTCTCCCCAGAAGGCTGAAACCTGTTGCCATGGTCACAGCACACAACAAGACTTTAGGTCTATCGTCATAGAAACAGGAGGGATAGCAGACAATTAAGAGGTACGTATGTAATCTTAGACGCGGGCAGCCTAGAGACAGTCTGAAGCTCAGGCCTGTAGCTGGAGACGTACTGTAAGTGCAGTGATTGAGTGGGGAATCATCTCAGGACTGCGGTGATCCTCTCCAGAGGCCGTGGAATAGACTCCGTAGTGCTGCGATGCAGGAGGGATGGGATGGGGGACATGGAAGGTATGTCCTCACGGAAATGGGAATGGGGATGAGCTGTGCAGAAGAGCAGGTCCGCTCAGGATCAAGAAGAGTTTTCAACGTGAAATGTCTCCATTTTAGGGGCTGGAATGGAACCCCATGCAGTAGTATGGCTGCCATAGGAGCAGTTAGGGTGATGCATTTTGAAACAGTTTTTGGATGTAACCGGAGATCTTATTTCACAGTCACAGACACAGGGAGGGATAGTGAGAGAGTGACACATATGGACAATAGTCAATAGTCACAGAGGAGAGTGATATATCTGGCCAATAGTCACAGAGGGGATAGTGAGGGAGTGACATATCTGGTCAATAGTCACAGAGGAGAGTGATATATCTGGACAATAGTCAATAGTCACAGGGGGGATAGTGAGAGAGTGACATATCTGGTCAATAGTCACTGGAGTGACATATCTGGTCTGTAGTCACAGAGGGGATAGTAAGAGAGTGACGTATCTGGTCGATGGTCAATAGTCACAGGGGGGTAGTGAAAGTGATATATCTGGTCAATAGTCACAGGTGGGATAGTGAGAGTGATATATCTGGTCGATAGTCCCGGTCATAGGGGGGGTAGTGAGAGTGATATATCTGGTCAATAGTCCCGGTCATAGGGGAGATAGTGAGAGAGTGACATATCTGGTCAATAGTCCCGGTCATAGGGGGGATAGTGAGAGAGTGACATATCTGGCCAATAGTCCCGGTCACAGGGGGGATAGTGAGAGAGTGACATATCTGGTCAATAGTCCCGGTCACAGTGGGGATAGTGAGAGAGTGACGTACTGTATCTGGTCAATAGTCACTGGAGTGATATATCTGGTCAATAGTCCCGGTCACAGGGAGGACAGTGACTGCAGATTGAGGAGGGCCACTGAGTGAGCTGTGTCATGGGCTATTGGGCAGCAGCGTGAGGGCAGTGCAGTGTGAGGGCAGTGCAGTTGGTGCTGGAACGATGGCCAGAATGAGGGTGGAGTGAGTGGGGCAGGGCTGGGCAGGGCTGTCCGCTTAGGCCCAGTTGTCATCCGAGGGGAGGGACGCACTCGGAATAGTTCCCACTTCGGCAGTTGTTCCATTTCGGCGCATTCCTGATGCCGGCGCAGATCTGCTCCGTGGCGTGACGTGACGTCGTGCAAATGAAATGCAGTTCCCGTCCCATGAGAGCATGTGCTGGGGAGTTCTACTGTCGTCTTCCTCTCTGGCAGGCTGCAGCTGAGTTGGGCCAGAGAGGGTTAAATAGAGATGCATTATGTTGCTCTATCTTGTCAGTAATTAAGGATCTTTGGTAGGGCTGAGGGAGGCGTGTGGCAGCGGCGGAGTACCAAGACGTTTGTGACCGCATTTAAGTATGGACCTGTATGCTTAGGCAACAAGTGTGCCTATATAGGAATTAGTAGATGACAGCTAGCTGATGTGACTAACTTTGGTACATTTGCATGACTTATTTAAATTAAATTATAAAATTTACATTTTAGATAAATGAACAGCAGACAGCAACTTAGATCTGTTTACACCCCAAATACAGTATGACAGTGTTGACAGTAAGTATGGGGTGTGTGAGTATGAATTCTGTGAGTATGAATGTATTGTGACAGTGTCTTAGTAAATGTGACTAAGAGTATGGATACATATTTGGTAGGCTGAATATGGACACATATTTGGTAGTGCTTGAGTATGGACACATATTTAGTAGCCTGAGTATGGACACAGATTTGGTAGCTTGAGTGTGGGCACATACTGTATTTGGTAGTGCGCACTTTAGTTTGTCCTGTCCTGTCCTTCCTCTTCTCTTCCCTTGTGCCTGTCCTGGTTGTAGAAATATGAGTGTGTGAGGACTGGACTCCTATACACTAGATACACACTGAATAAGTAGGTTTCAAGGCCAGTCGGAATGGGGCATAGCGCAAGTGTGTGTGAGAAAGGAGCGAGTGTGTGAGTGCAGACCCTCTTTCCCCGCGCTGGTCCCAGTGGTTTGGGCACTGGGGTGGCCAGGAGCCGTGCAGTTGAGTGTAGCCCAGTACATGACCCTGGTTGCAGTGCAGCCCAGTACAGGCCCTGGGTGCAGTTTAGCCCAGCACAGGCCCTGGGTGCAGTTTAGCCCAGTACAGGGCCCTGGGTGCAGTTTAGATCCAGTACAGACCCTGGGTGCAGTTGAGAGTGAGTAGCCCAGTACAGGGCCCTGGGTGCCCAATGCTACGCTACACTATGCTAGGGTACACTATGCTACGCTACACCCTGCTACGCTACACTATGCTACGCTATGCTATGCTACGCTACGTTATGCTACGCTACACTGTGCTACACTACACTGTGCTACACTACACTGTGCTACACTACACTATGCTACGCTACGCCGCGGGACAACAAGCATGCAGAGCGTCCGGCACACACAGAGGGGCCTTTGTTTTGGAGTGGCAGCCTCAGGGCCTTGTGACCAGGATTGTTCCGCCGCTCCCTCCGCAGAGATGGGGAAGGGCCGCTGTGTGTGTGTGTGTGTTTGAAAGTGAGTGTGTATGTGTGTGTGTGTGTGTTTGAAAGTGAGTGTGTGTGTTCTGTTTGTTTGTTTGTGTGTGGGAGTATGTGTGTGTTTGAGGGGGAAAGAAGAGAGAGAGTTAGTGTGTGTGTGTGTGTGTGTGTGTGTGTGTGTGTGAATGAACGAGCGTGTGTGCATGTTTGTAAAGAGTTTGTGTGTGTGTGTGTGTGTGTGTGTGTGTGTGTGTGTGTGCATATCTTCGTGAGTATGTGAAAGGAACGTGTGCGTGTGTGTGTGTGTGTGTGTGTGTGTTTAGGGAAGGGGGGTAGTGCAGGGTCTCTCTTTCTCACAGTTTTGTGGACCAGCTGGATGAGTTTTGCTAGTGTGAAGGATTGATTTGAACCCCCCTGTTCCCCTCATGGGGACGTGGGGGTGTGAACTGCTGTGAAAGGGGGCGGGATCATGCCTCTCATTGGTGGAAGCAACTGAATGTGTTCCTGAAAGGGGTGGGGCGAGACCGCCAATCAGCTGATGTATAAAACAGAATGCATGATGAGTTGGAATGTCATTGTAGAACACAGCACACTGTGTGTCCTCTTTCAGACAGAGACAACACCACCCTTACTGCCCCCCTTACACAATAAACACACAAACACACACAAAACAGACACAGAACACACACACACACACACACACACACACACACACTGAACACAACACCACTCTCTTTTTCTGTGCTCCCCCTCTTCAAAACATGGTACCTCCCTTGAACTTGAACAGACACACACACACACACACACACACACACACACACACACACACACACACACACACACACACACACACACGGCACACTGTGCCCCTCCCTCTCTTACATCACCCTCCTCTCTGTGCTGGAAGAGGAAATATGCTTTTTGTGTTTCAGATGCAGTACTTGGACTGCCATCCAAAAACTGTGTGTGTTTCTGCATCTCTGCCCCCCCCTCTCTCTCTTGCTCTCTCCCTCCCTCTCTCTCCCCCCTTTCTCTCTCTCTCTGTCTCCCTCTCTCTCAAAAGAGAGAGGGGGAAGGGAGAGAGATAGATCAGGCTTTTAGGAGCGTAAATTAACGTTTGTGGTGAAGACAAGTGATAGTTCTCCAAACTATGAGACGTCTGTGCATCTTCTGTAAGATACTGTTAAATGATAGGGCTTGTGTTGGCGAGACACGGTACTAATGGTGTGGAGAAGAGACATGAAAAGCTACTATCTCTAACACAGACACACTTAAACACACACACACACACACACACACACACACACACACACACACACACACACACACACACACACACACAGACACACATACACACACACACACAAACCACACAGACTCTTCAGTGTTACTGCTGCTCTCCAGTGTCCACAGTGCCTTAGAGTAGGTCACAGAGAGGGCTGCCAGACACACACACACACACACACACACACACACACACACACATACAGACACACACACACACACACACACACACTCAGTAGTCACACAGTGTGGATGCTGCCAGTTTGGCCTATGTCTGATACACTGATAAGCAGACACTCAACACAAACACACACACACACACACACACACTGACACACACACACACACAGACAGCTGTGTGGGTAGTGCCAGTCAGCCCTCTGCCAGCCTCATGTGCGTTGCGTGCTCGGTGGGCATTGTGTGGTGTTGGGGTATTGTGGAGGCAGTTCTTCAAGTTGGACACAGGGGTGTGTGTGGGGTGGGGTGTGTGTGGGGGGTGGGTGTGTGTGGGGTGGGGTGTGTGTGGGGTGGGGTGTGTGTGGGGTGGGTGTGTGTGTGGGGGGGGGGGGGGGGGGTGTGTGTGGGCCGTAGCCGGGCCAGGGTCTGACTACAGTGGCAGAGCCAGACTAACACTTTCACACAAACAGGAGGCCTTACGGATGGATGGATGGATGGATGGATATTTATAATTTATTGATCCTTTCGGATTACAGGGTCACTAACCCCCCCCCCCCCCCCCCCCAACAACCCTCCTACACAACACCAAGTATCTCTATGTTATAAGATAGTAAAGCGCATCATTAGCATCAGGTTGCTGCTAACTGGATTGGAGTGTATGGAGCCGGGTCAGGGCCACAGCTGGGCCATAATGGAGCCGGGTCAGGGCCACAGCTGGGCCATAATGGAGCCGGATCAGGGCCACAGCTGGGCCGTATTGTAGCCGGGTCAGGGCCACCGCTGGGCCGTATTGTAGCCGGGTCAGGGCCACAGCTGGGCCGTATTGTAGCCGGGTCAGGGCCACAGCTGGGCCGTATTGTAGCCGGGTCAGGGCCGGACTACAGTGGCAGAGCCAGGCCGATGCTTTCTAAACAGGAGGCGGTTGCTGTGACAGCATGCCAAGAGCAACAGTTTGTTCAGAAGTTGTCTTTAGCAGACGGCTGGGTGGCTGGGCCATGACTGTGTGTGTGTGCCTGTGTGTGTGTGTGTGTGTGTGTGTGTGTGTGTGTGTGTGTGTGTGTGTGTCTATCCTGCCACACAGTCCAATGCCCACGCTGGCACTGAGACTAAGAGTTCTGCAGCATCTGCTCCCAAAGCACTGTGTGTGTGTGTGTGCGTGTGTGTGGTAGATGTTTGTTTGTGTGTGTGCATGGGTTGATGTGTGTGTGTGTGTGTGTGTGTGTGTGTGCTAAATGTTTGTGTGTGTGTGTGTGTGTATGCTAAATGTTTATGTGTGTGTGTGCGTGTCAGACACTGAAGGTGACTGTTGTTCTTTGTCCTCTCCAGAGCGATCGTCTGCTGATCAAAGGGGCCAAGATCGTGAATGATGACCAGTCCTTCTGCGCGGATATCTACATAGAGGACGGCCTCATCAAGTGAGTGGCCAAGCAGGCCATCTGCATGTCATAATTACAACTGATTAATGACCACAGAGGGCTATTTCCACCAGCTGCTTTCTGCATTGTTTCAACAAACCCTCCAGTGGTCAGACACACAACACATTTATCTGAATTAACAGACGTTCAAAACATTTTGCAATACATCTGATAGCGTTTATCTCACTGTTATGTTTCTTCCAAGCCGGGTTGAAACCAAATCTCACGATTGGGCAACGTTTCCAACACTATAGTGTAGCGACGTAGCGTTTACTTTGAATTAATTGGTCCTTCGAGTGGTGCCTTCGAGAAGATACTGTGATCTCCAGTACGTAAAGTCGGCAGACTTTGATTTTTGCTACCCCAGAGCTAACTGGCTAACTAACTTAAATGGCAAGTTGCATGGCAAGTTAGCTCTGGGGTAGCAAAAATCAAAGTCTGCCGCCTTCGTGCACCGGAGATCACAGTATCCTCTCGAAGGCAGAGGACAAAAGTGCGTTCAGGAAAACACCTGAATTTCCGATTTTGTCATCCCCACGAGATTTTAACAGGTGTGATAATTCAAAATCCCCATGTTAATTTCCCATAGGAAAAATTGTCAGATACCGTATCTTCTTATATGGGCAAAGATGGTAGCTTTTTTGTAGGCGAACTTCAGAGGTCTATTGTGTGTTTGTTGTCTCTGACCAATCATTGCCTCTGACCTCCGACCTCTCCCTCCACAGGCAGATCGGGGAGAACCTGATCGTGCCCGGCGGGGTGAAGACCATTGATGCCCACGGCCGCATGCTGCTCCCAGGGGGCATCGACGTGCACACGCGCTTCCAGATGCCCGACCGAGGCATGACGGCCGCTGACGACTTCTACCAGGGCACGCGTGCAGCGCTGGCTGGGGGCACCACCATGATCAGTACGTCCACTAACAACAGCCAATCAGAGTTTACGACAGGGACCACAACAGCCAATCAGAGTTTATGACAGGGACCTGCGCTGATGCCCGTCTGTATCCCCCTCATCAATATGCATAGTGATGATCAGGAGGACATATGTGACCATTCAAAGCGAAATCAGTCGTTTTGCGCACAACGTTATTTTGAGAAAATCAACAATAACAAACTTCCGGGTTCAAATTTTGAATTTCATGTTTTCGCATAATTCGACTGTATACAGTCTACAGTTTCATATTGTGAACGCATTTCACGGAAAAACATAAGTTTTGACTGTTAAACCCGGCGAAGATTCAACACATTTGCTGTCATTCCCGTTGTGGACGCGCCGCTTAAAAAGGTGATTTCTCCTCTTCTGGCATATCGTGACAGGAGAACCATGTCAACTTTGGATGCGGTTATCTTAGCGATAGTTTGTGTAATACCCTCGATATACATATCGTTGGAAAGTTTATGGCCGTTCACGTGAGCACAATAGCTTAATTTAATACATTTTACTGAAACGTTTGGTTCCGCTTTACAGGGTCACATATGCCAATGACCAGTGCATACTTAGTCCTTACATCACGATTCCACTATAGCATCAGACAGCAGGCTTCTGATCCAGACATCACTTCTGCTGGTTGGCTCCTTGCATCCCAACTTCTGCCATCAGTGTGTGTGTGTGTGTGTGTGTGTGTGTGTGTGTCAGTGTGTGAATGGATGAATGTGAGACATGGCATTGTAAAGTGCTTTGAGAGCTCAGTGGAGTGGGAAAGTGCTATGTAAAAGCAGTCCATTTACCATTTATATCGATGAGGTCCATTTGCGTGTACCAGTGGTGTTAGTTAGTTATGTCTCACAGCTACTCTGCCGTTTGTGATCCATATGCACTATGTAGTGTTAATGATCCAAATGTAGTGTGTAGTGCTTATGATCCAAATGTAGTGTGTAGTGTTTATGATCCAAATGTAGTGTGTAGTATGTAGTGTGTAGTGTTCATGATCTGAGGATCACTGCAGCTTCTCTGCTGAATGCTCCAGAATGCCGTCGGTGCTTTTCTTCTCAGAACGCTGATATTGGCAAACTGCACCACTGACAAACACATACAGTATATGCAAATACACAAGACAAATACAAGCACACACACACAGATATGAATGCATACTCTCACACACACATAAACCTACACAGATTGGCAAACTGCACCGCAGACAAACACATTATGTACAAATACACAAGACAAATACTGCACACATACACACACACACACACACACACACACACACAACCAAGCCTAGCAGATGCCACCTGCATGCACACACAGAGACAATGGGCAAATATTTAATGTTTAAGCGTGACTTGTAAACTGTTTATGTTGTGTGTGTGCGGGAGTCTGTGCCCATATATTGTGAACGTGCTCATGGACTCATACATCTCGCCATGTTTATGACTCAGCTTTTATTTATTTGTGTGTGTGTGCGTGTGTGTGTGTGTGTGTGTGTGTGTGTGTGTGTGTGTGTGTGTGTGTGTGTGTGTGCGTGTGTGTGCGTGTGTGCGTGTGTGTGCGTAGTCGACCATGTCGTCCCAGAGCCCGGCGTTAGCCTGCTGTCGGCGTTTGAGCAGTGGCGCCAGTGGGCCGACTCCAAGTCCTGCTGTGACTACTCTCTGCACGTGGACATCACCGAGTGGCACAAGGGCATCCAGGAGGAGATGGAGGCACTCATCAAGGACCACGGTGAGATACACACACTCACACACACACACACACACACACACACACACACACACACGCACACACACAAGGGCATCCAGGAGGAGATGGAGGCACTCATCAAGGACCACGGTGAGATACACACACACACACACACACACACACACACACACACACACAGACACACACACACACAGACACACACACACACACACACAGAGCACATGTAACTGGGGAGCCGCACCCACAGCATATGTAACAGATACTGTTGCGGTAAAGGCTGACGGTCTTGTTTTCAATTCAATTTAATTTCACTTATAGAACGGCAAAACACATGGCGCTTTACAGAGTGTTAAACATTCAGAGAGAGACCATGAGTAACAGGGGCGAGGAAAAACTCCCTAGAATTGGAGATACATATAGGAAGAAACATGGAGCTGATCCAAGACTCAAGGGCCTGAGCCGTTTGCCTAGGGGCAGTTACGGGGCAGTAAGGTGGTACACTACATACACGGTACATGAATAGGTTAGTTAGGTGTAGAGAATAGAACATGGAGTTTAAAGCCACCTGAGGTATATGTTATAAAGAGGTAGGATAACCAGTGACATAACCAGTATGATAATGCATGAATCCTAGAATGTGGCCTAGATCAGGGTAGTTTGAGCTACATCGTTGACAGAACTGCGGGGACTTGTTTGCATCTCGCGTATAGGTGCAGAATGTATGTGTGAGTTGGTTGTGGACAGTTAGTCTTTGTGGTTTGTGCCAGTGCAACTTGTAGTCGCCACACACAGGCAGCACAAGACGAGCTGTCCACATCACAGCTGGAGTTTGGATGCTAGTTTGGGCTGCGCTTAGCTTAGCTCCGCTAAAAAGAGTGTGCAGCAAAGACTCTAGAACAGAGATCTGTTCTAGAGTCTTTGGTGTGCAGGCAGCACTAGAGGTGAAGTCAAATCTGCAAGCTTAAATCCAGGGCTCCCTTTAAAAAAAGATGTACAGTAAGGTATCAGTGGGACTCACCAAAGTAAAATAAAGGATAAAATTACAAATAAATAAATGAATAAATAAATAAAATCTGCCTTTAGTGTTTTTTGTCTGTGTGTGTGTGTGTGTGTGAAACTGTACCTGTGGTCTGCTGGCAGTGTGTAAGCTTGTGTGACCGTGTCTTCTCTCTCCCTGCAGGTGTGAACTCCTTCCTGGTCTATCTGGCTTATAAGGATGTCTTCCAGCTCACTGACTCTCAGGTAAAGACTTACACAATCACCTAAAGCACCCCAGAAGCTTGAAAAGGCCAGTCAGCCATTTTGTCTTTGTGCTGACACGGCTAAACACACAGCCTTCTGTATCTGTGCACTGAGAAGAGATCACACAGGACAAGAGGAGCTTTTCTTTCTTTCTTTCTTTCTTTCTTTCTTTCTCCCTTTCTTTCTGTCTTTCTTTATTTGTTTATTTGATAGGGGCAATGCTCATTAATTGATTGAAAGAAAGTTGTACCTCAGCTGTGAGTTAGCCGTGGGTGCTAACTTTCATCCGTAGCCCCTCCGCAGCGCCCCCCAACTCCCAGGCACATTAAAGGCTAATTATGATGTGTTTATCCGCTGAGTCACTTCCATAATGACAGGAGCATATGGGGCATCATCCCAGTCCCATACACACACACACACACACACACACACACACACACGCACATACACACACACACACACACATCCCAGTCCCATTATTGTATCTGTTGTTTACGCCACGGGATAAACAGCTCCATGGCACCTGCGCTGTTGTGCTGTTAAGTGTGTATATAGTCCTAGTTTTGTAAAACATAGTTTGCCATTTGTATGTGTGTGTGTGTGTGCGTGTGTGTTTGTACATGTGTGTGTGTCTGTAGAGCCAGCGCTGCTGCTGCTACTACTAAATGATGATTATAATGAGCTTTATGCTCTGGATGTATACACACACACACACACACACACACACACACACACGCTTAATGATGATCATAATGAGCTGTGTGCTGTGGACGCCAGGGCTGATACTCTTAGCCTGACACACCTGCATAAACACACACACATGCGCACATACACACACACACAGACACACACACAGACACAGACAGAAATAGGCACGCACACACACACACACACACATACATACACACAGACACTGACACACAAACATACACGCGTACACACACACACTCACGCGTACACACACACACACACACACACACACACACACACACACACACACACACACACACACACACACACACGTAATGATGGGCACCCTG
>NC_085007.1:5479303-5526803 GCF_963854185.1 Sardina pilchardus | reverse complement strand
AGGGCGAATGAGCTCACCCCTTGGTGTTCTCTGCTCAGGAGCTCAATTTGATGACCAAATCCCCCGACGCAACACCCAGCGCATCGTTGCTCCGCCAGGGGGCAGGGCCAACATCACCAGCCTGGGTTAAGCTCCGCCCAGCGTGTGACGAGAAGAGGAGGTTTGGGGAGGGGGTCACCAGGTGACGGGGGTGCTAGTCATG
This sequence comes from Sardina pilchardus, assembly GCF_963854185.1. Lineage (NCBI taxonomy): Eukaryota > Metazoa > Chordata > Actinopteri > Clupeiformes > Clupeidae > Sardina > Sardina pilchardus. Next base: position 5,526,601 of record NC_085007.1, on the reverse strand, counting down.
ACATCACACCCCCACCCCCACCCCATCAGCCAAATCCTCCAGAGGACATCCATGTCCTTCCCCACCAACCCCTACAACACACACCCTCCCACCCCCACACCCACACCCAACCCCACCCCACCCGTCTCCTCTCCCACACCTCTTACCCCTTCCGCCTCCTTATCCCAACCTTCCAATCCCCCCATCCCCAAGGAGACCTTATGAAAACCACGTATTTGCCTCGTGAAGGAAAAAATGGATAAAAAACTAAAACAAAACAACACTTTATGTTTGAGCACTTCTGATTGTATGATTTAGTGTTTTATACTGTACTTTCTATTATTTTTTATTTAACATTCGTTTAAAAAAAAAAAATGAAGGGGTCAGAATAGTGTAGACTGAGCATTTTTTGTTTCTTTTTTTTTTTTTTTTGGTTCGCCAGAGGAGTGCAGGACAGGGCAACTGAAGGCGTGGCGGTGCCTTTGTGGTGTAGCGTTCCCCTCCTGAGTCAGGGATTAGATTGCCCCACACATCATCGCTTCTTACACACATGTATTCCTCATGGATTCATCCCAGATGACTGGAGTGGGTCCACCCCCCAGAACCGTCCAAGAACCTCTGGACCCAAATCTGTTACAGAATCCACTGCTGTCCTATTTGGGTTCTACTTGCTGTGGTGGAGTTCTGCTTGGGACAGTGCTAGTTGATTCAGTTCTGATTCAGCCAGCATTTGTCCCAGTGGAATTCTGATTAGGGTCGGTACTTGTCCTAGCAGAGTTCTGAATGAGAGCGTTCCTATTGAGAGGCCACTTATCCTAGAAGAGTTCCAATTGAGAGGGTGCTTGCCCTAGCAGAGTTCTGATTCAGAGGGTACTTGTCCTAGCGGGGTTTCCGATTGGGAGGGTACTTGTCTTAGCTGAACTCTGATTGGTAGGGTGCTTGTCTTAGCTGGGCTCTGATTGTCAGACTCCCTCTTTGTGTCCTATTCATGGCATTCATGTTTGTGAATTGTGAGAGTGAGAGTAATGGCCTGAGCATCATGTCTTTATGATGCCATCAGCCGCCATTATATCCACGTGGACTTGCCATCTTGCAACCATCCTGTCCAAGTTAGTCGGTAAAGTCAGCATAAAGTCGACAATAAGTCCATTTGTAGTACAATCACATTTTTTTTAAGAATATGATTTTTTTTTTTAAAGATTGAAAATTGTATAGCATCATGATCTGCTTCTGGAAGCTTTAGAATGTGTTTTCAAGTGATGTGATTGTGAGTTGGAAAAGACCTGTAGCTTCACCTACTGATTGTGTCTGTACGAGTGGCCACAGGCTGAAGATAACACTGACTGAAGCATCCAGCCTTGTGGAAGATGAATCATTAACTGGTAGTGTAACTGGCGAGATGGCGAGCTGAAGGTAGCAGATGATAACTGATAGTGTTGATAGGGTTGTGGGTGGAATGTTTCTGCTAATGGTAGTGTTTGAGAAATTGAGGGCTAACTGTTAGTGTTCAGAGGAGTTCAGGGTTGAAGGGTCTAAGTTTGAATTAAACCTGAATGAGGGAGCTGGAGTTTAGAAACCAAGGGAAGAAGACCAATACTTGGATCTGTTGCTGAGGATTCAATCACGTGCCGGTGGTAAAAAAAAAAAAGACCAAAATTGGCCAGAGCCTTAACCTCCTCTTAGCCTAACAAAGAGAGATGTACTTCAGAGGGCACTAGAGTGAAAAGATATATCTAGAGATTGAGGCTGAAAGTGACAAAAAGAGTACTTCTTGAAAACTGTGTCAGGGGAAGCACATTGGTATATAATCAGGCTGTCTGTTGGGGCTCTCCTATGCTAATACGTGTAAATGTGGTTGTGTAGTGGTTAAGGAACTTGGCTAGCATGTAGTAGCCACAGAAGGCTGTTGGCTGATCCCCAGTTGCCAGTGTTGTACCCTTGAGCAAGACATGTAACCATGTTGCTCCAGGGAGACTGCCCCCATGCAGTTGGCTATCTGTAAGTCGCTTTGGATAAAATAGATGTGATGCTAAAGCTAACACGTTTACTAGTCGTCATCCAATCTCCCTTATGAAGCTCAGTGTAAGTTTTGCTTTTCTGCCCAAGCTAGAATGATACCAGAAACACATGTGCAAGTGTTGTGTCTGTTTAGCCTAGTGATTTGAGTGGGCTTGTATTTTATATGTTTTTTTTATATATATCTTGTTCTAATTGAGAGCAGAAAGGGCTGCCCAGTTGTGGTGTTGAAGGCAGATGTTAACCGATCCAAAGGTGCCAGTTTCTATTTTGTGATCGTAAGTCATGGATGCCCTGAAGTGTTGCTCTCTGATGAGACAGCCGAGGGCTAGCTGTGGCGCTATAGCATGTTAGCACGTCATTTTAAGACTCTCCCTGGGTCTTAGCAGAAAGAGTAGATTTTTAGAGAGATAACACTAACCCCCCTCACATCACATGCAACATGAATGCTAAGAGGAAGGCTACACCGGGCACGTAGCTGAAGCATGCCGTTCGGGGAGCGTCTGCTACAACAACTAGCTTCCACTATAAAGCAATGGAACTGGCTAAGCCAGACGCGATAGCAACACATATATTTGAACAACAACAACAACAAAACTATTTTCATGCTCCTCGAAATAAGCACTTCAATTGTGGACCCTTTGTAGCCTGACTGTAAGGTCTTCAGCCTCAGAGCATTTGAGTTAGTTATGGTCAGTAGCATCTAGGACTGACACCATGACGGCTCAACCGGTCCGTAGTCTCAGAGATGTCAGTCTACTCCCCTCAGGATGGTTTGAAACACAGGAGCCTTCTAGAGTACATCCAGGAGTGAGAGCTCTTTTGGCGGCCTGACGTTAGACCCCCGAGGAGTCAGACATCTTGGCTTCCTTCAGAGAGCGCAAGACTAAGATTCATACATCTTGATGTCCTATAGAGAGTTCAAGAGTATGTCTCAGACATCCTGGCATCCTACTGAGAGTACAGGAGTAGGATTCAGACATCTTGGCTTCCTACAAAGAGCGCAAGAGAAGGATTCATACATCTTGGCGTCCTATAGAGAGTTCAAGAATATGTCTGGGACATCTTCGTCTCCTACTGTGAGGTCAAGAGTAGGATTAAGACACCTTGAGACATATTCTTGGATTAAGACACCTTGAGACATATTCTTGGATTGAGACACCTGGTCTCCGCTGTTGTAGTCCTTCTCACGCCTCTCAGAATCCCTGTGGCTCCTCAAATTTTTGCACTCATCCTTTCCTTGACTATTATTATAGTTATTTTATCCACTTCTGATTCTAGCATTGTGTAATCACGCTCAGTCTGTGGTTTCTTTGCCAGAAGTGGACTGGGGCCGATGCCTTTCTGTTGTACCTTTTCGGGGTCTTTTTTTTTGTTGTTTTTTAGTACGAGTCTCCATTGTGCATGCTTGCTGTAGGAATGCACATCCGTCAAAGGCAGGATGACGCCGTTCCCATGACTCATCGGTCCATCCTCCCCGAGACTGGGAACGTTCGGCCGTTAGACGGGAGGATTTGGCAGCAGACAAAGCGCAAGTTCTCCTGAGCCCTAAAGTATTTCTCTGTTCTCTCCGTCCACCTCTTCTCTCTCTCTCTCCCTCGTTTTTCTTTTCCGTCTCTCTCTCTCTCTCTCTCTCTGACTCAGTCTCCGAGACTCTCTCATTGACCAATGACTTGTGGCCCCTGTCTTTTTATTTGTCATGGCAACCCTTCTCAGATTGGATGTTGCCCATAGCAACCTCTCTGGCCCTGGTGCTATTAGAAACACAGTGTGATTGGAAGGTGTGTGTTGCATAAACACACACTCACCCACAGACTCACTCACACACTTCAGCGGAAGCCTCTAGAGGCCACTCAGTAGATAGTTTGTCTTAAACTCTTCCATGTTCCAGTGATTGTATTATTCTCTTCGCTTTCGGGTCCAAATGCATCTGGCGTATTGGGGTGGGGTTGAAGTGTGCTTTTTACCCACAGACAAACACACGTTGGCCTTGTGTGTGTGTGTGTGTATGTGTGTGTGTGTGTGTGTTACGGCGAGGTTGTCTGTGGCAGGAGTAGGAGCAGGGGCAGTTCCCTGTTAATACCCCACCACATGGTCACCCAGTCCTGTCACATGCCCAGGAGCCACATGCCTTAAGCACCACTTCACTACTCTCCAGACAGATGTCAACCACCTATATATGCGTGCCCTTACACACACACACACACACACACACACACACACACACACACACACACACACACACACACACACACACACAGGTTTACACATAGGCATACTGTCCTTACAAACACATACACACATAGGCATCCTGTGCTTATACACACGTTTACACACATACACACACACACACACACAGTCTGAGGCTTATACACAAAGATGCAAACAAACATATACATGCTTTTGCATACACATTTTACACACATCCCAACAAACACACACAGACACATACAGTACACTTTGCTTGGATGTTTTTTCTATGCCTCTCTACTATGTGATGTATGTTAATGTAAAGAATGAGAGACAATGAGCTTTCAGTGTGAGGTTGCTTATGCTGTAACCCCCCCCACCCCCCCTTCTTCCTGCACCCCTACCGCACCACCCCTCCTCACCCACCCAACCCTGCCTTGGTAGAATTGAAGCTGTTTGATGGTGTCGTTTTGTTGCCTGTGGAGTGCAAGGATGCTTGATCCCCCGTGACAAGTAACGAGTCTTATGGATGGCCATATAAAGATGAATTTCAAAAAAGTAAAAAAATTAAAACGAAACATGATACCCTGCCATTTCTCTGTGTGTTTTTCTTGTAGTTGATTTGATATCCTGTCTCTCTCTCTCTCTCTCTCTCTCTCTCTCTCTCTCTCTCTCTCTCTCTCTCTCTCTCTCACACACACACACACTCTAATGTCATATAGATTCAGAAAATAAATGTAATCCATATGAAGAGTTTGACATGTTAGCATCTGTAACTCCAACTTGACCCTGGACATCTTTTACTTCTCATGTGAGGGAATATCCTCCACTGCGTTGTTGATGTACATACAGAGACATACCCCACCCCCATGTTCCATGTAAAACTGGTCAGATAATGAACTACGGCTAACCCTTAAAAAGACAGAATTTTTTAATTACTCACAGACTGAATGGATCGTGAATTGATATTCGCTGAAGGTGGCAAAACGTGTCACAGAAATGTTAGAAATCATTTAGAGTTGTAGAATTGCACACAGTACCGTCAAGGAAAATGAAAGAAAATGGAAAATTACACACAGTGCCTTTAAAGAAAAGGAAAGGAAACCACACACAACAGGAGAAAGGTGACGTGCTGCCCCTCTAACCTTTTGAAGTGCATTGCATGAGCTTAGAATTATAAGGTTCTATCTCCGTTTAGGGTAGTTCTGAGATATTGAGCATCGAAGTTCTTACATAGCTAGCAAAACTGTTATGTAGTACCTTTTTATTTTACTAGTAACTAACAAAAACATTTTTTTTTACAAAAACAACACCACACAGGCATTATAAAACACCTAATGTATCAGATTATGTCAAAAACTCAATTTCGACCAAAAGTGGAGATAGAACCTTATAATTCTCAGCTCACGATTGGCCCAGTAGTTTTTCAATTGTGTGAGTGGACTGGACACAGATGGACAGAAAGACCAGGTGTCAAAGTCCTTGACCATGCCTGAAACAGGTGAGCATAATAATGCAGTTTCACAGAGAGAGCATGTTAGTTGTGAACATGAATCACATGTAACCAATGAGCCCTCTTCGCTGCAGCATGAGCAGCAGTGTGTAGCATATTCATTTTACAACAGAAGAGCAGAAACAATAGTCTGGTTTTCACCAAACTAAACCCAATCTTTTAAGATTAAGAACATTAGTCTGGCGAGGCTGCACTTTGTTTCTGATTGGAGCCAAAGGTTCTGGCAGTAGCCAAAATAGATCTGCTGGTTTCCAGCCTGAGCTGCCGGGCAAAATTCAAATTCCCCGGAAGTTCAGGCAGGGTTCACCCAGCCTACCGAAACAATGAAGTCACCATGATAATCATGAAACAGTTTCCTCCAGTGTCAACAAAAGTAGACATGTTTACATTCTAAATGCAGTGCGTACAGTAGCCTCACTGTAGTGTAAACGATCACGAGCAAACCTCAGAACTTTCAATATGAAATGTGCAGTTGCAGACTTAAGCCACCAAGGGGCAGCACATACCCTGCAAAGTTTGTTTCCAGTTTCAAAGTGATAACTCTATTACAGTAAGATCTCTGCCCCTAAAAGGATCATCCTAGTGAGGTAACGCCTCTGGGCGTACATACTTACAGAACCCTTTTCACCAAATGCCCACAAGACGGTGCGTGTTTGCATCAAAGTGTGCACGTCCCGGCTATAAAAGTGTGATTTTCTATCCTTGCTGGTGACGGACATTGATGGGCCTTTAGATATCAGACACACACACACACACACACACACACACACACACACACACTGTTGCCTTCCCACAGCGCAGTAGAACATCTGACATCAAACATGTACAGAAGTAGAATGTTTTGTAAAATCATTGAAGATGTGATGTGAATAATAAAAGATCAGAAGAACAGGGTCTAAAGTCCAGGACTAAACACTGCACTTTTAAGAACAAATAAATCAATCCAGACTCTGAAATGACATGATTTCAGGCCTAATTACTCTCACAGTGCCGTTAATGGATGTTCAGAAAAATCACATTCCACAAGCTCCCCTGCATCTTCACTGTAGGATTATTGTTCTTCTCCTTGTTCTTATTCAAAGCTCCAAAATTGACATAAATAAAAGATCCTCCTTCGCTTCAAATGATGGCACACTGCTGTACACACAAACAGCCGAATTCAACTCTCTCTTCACCAGTCCACACCAATACAGAATATTTCATATTTCCATCATTTTAACTACTGAACAGGAGACACACACACACACACACACACACACACACGTGTGAATGAGCATGCACCACTCGCTCCCGTTTCCCAGTGAAGTGCACCTACAGTAAGAGACGAGGATATCTTGGTCACTTCCCATGCCGTTCCTCCAGGGCTCTGACACACAGTAGTATCACATGAAGATGCTCTCCATGTCCTCTTTAGTAGTGCGTAACACACACCTGACACATACACACCTGTCTAAAGAAGACCAGCAGGAGTATGGGAGCCAAGTCTTCAGAGATTGCAAAGGTCTGATTCAGTGTGTGTGTGTGTGTGTGTGTGTGTGTGTGTGTGCTCAGTCCTCTTCTCATCGCTGCAGGAGGTTATTTCTCATTTGATGAATATCATTTTCAACCCAACCAGACCTGTGTGTGTGTGTGTGTGTGTGTGTGTGTGTGTGTGTGTGTGTGTGTGTATGTATGAGTCAGCGGTGTATATTTCTCATTTGATCCGTATCACAGTCCGCTTGCCCAGCGGTGTGTGTGTGTGTGTGTGTGTGTGTGTGTACATGCTAGGGGTGTGTATTTCCCATTTGATCAGTATTATAGTCAGCAGCCCACCCAGTGTGTGTGTGTTTTTCATTTTATCAGTATAATAGTCAACCCACCCATCGGTGAGTGTGTGTGAGTGTTTCTCATTTGAGCGGTATCATAGTCAGGCCACCCATCGGTGTGTGTGTGTGTGTGTGTGTGTGTGTGTGTGTGTGTGTGTTTCTCATTTGATCAGTATTATAGTGAGCCCACCCTGCGGTGAGTGTGTGAGTCAGTGGTGTCCGGTGCAGGTGATCCATATTTAATTTCCATTAGAGTTCTCCCTGTAGGGGTCAGACAGTAGCACAGCCTCCCAACTCCACACGACAGACCTGGACCACGCGTGAGTCGAATCACCAACCGCCACAACACAGAGGAACCTCTCATCTCTCACCCTCTATCCCCCTCTCTCTCTCCTCATCCCTCACCCTCTATCCCCCTCTCTCCTCATCTCTCCCCCTCTACCCCGCTTTCTCTCTCTTTTCATCTCTCCCCTCTCTCTTTCCTCATCTCTCACCCTCTCTCCTCATCTCTCCCCTTCTATCTTCACATCTCTCCCTCTCTATCCCCCTCTCTCTCCCTCTCTCTCCTCATCTCTCATCCTCTACCTCCCTTTATCTCTCCTCATCTCTCCCCTCTATCCCTCTCTCTCCCCCCCTCTCTCCTCATCACTCCCCCTCTATCCCTCTCTCACTCCCTCACTCTCTTCCTGTCTTCCTCTCTTATTCACTCCATCTCTTATCACTTCTCTCTTTCCCTCCTCCCTCTCTCCCTCTCTCTCTCCTGTCTCTTTTCCTCTGTCTGTTCCCCCCATTTGGCAGACATCATTTGGCCTCAGTCTCAGGCACAGGGGTCCAGGGAGTGTGTATGCTGTACGGACAAGGGACTGGTACATCTGTGGTGTGTTTGTGTGTGTGTGTCAGAGATGGGAGTAAGTCACACATATGCAAGTCTCAAGCAAGTCTCAAGTCTGAACCTTCAAGTCTCAAGCAAGTCCCAAGTCGTTTTTCTGAGGGTCGAGTCAAGTCAAGTCAAGTCATAGCTTAGGTCGAGTCAAGTCAAGTCAAGTCACAGCTTAGGTCAAGCAAGTCACAAGTCAAGTCATATAATAAGCTGGAAGACAACCGTCTTCAAACTTGAAGAGACTGCAGTTTTATGTAGCCCTCCTTTGCACAAAAGGGCTAACACATAAGAAGGGGATATAAGGCTAAAGAATAATTAAAAATGCTCACTAGGACCAGCAGGATCAGAATTACTAGGAACGACTACTGGTGTACCAAATTACCAGACAGAGTCTGTGTATGTGTGTTTAGCTCATGTTTTCATTGCATAATATTCCATTAATAAATACCTGGAAATGAGATGGAGACACTTCTATGTTAGGCTACTATTTACTCTTGAAAGTGGCCCATTTCTCATTTATGTCATACATCTCTCATATACTTATACATACATTTACAGTAATAGGGTTTGTGCATGTTGTTTGGCTGTTATACTTTATGATTTAACAAAAATTAAAGCAGCTAGCGCTAACAAACTAACAGCTACATTGATGTGGTAGACCAGGGATGGGCAACTTGCATGACTAAGAGGGCCACAATTTTTATCATCACCATCAGAGGGCCAAATGTGGCTGCGCACTTTTGCAGATCTGACATGAGAGAAGCTACAAAATAATTCTGAATAAGAATTAAATGTAGCCTATAACATACAGTATATACATTTCATGCTCAAATGCATTTTTAATAGGCCTATACATTCCCTAACGACAAATACAAGTATTTTACAGCCACATGAGTGAAAAGTATTAATTTCAGTGCAAAGGGCTCACATAAATCACCATTCAATGATAGCACAAAACTGAAAACCAGTTAGTGCAACATAGCCTCATATTCAATGCATTTACTGTATGCTCCCACTCCATTTTTAAGAATGTGTAGAAATGTTCTAACGCCCATGGTGAGGGTACAGATGTGATGTAACATCCATCACATAGCCTACTCTCATCCAAACGCAAAGAAGTCGCCTACTTGCAGTCATGCATGATTTGTCTCAGCTTCCCCTCGACATTATCGAGAATGTCGACAATTATGTGCGTCGGGACAAAGACCGTTTCGAAGTTTTTATCTCCACCAATGTTTTTTATCGGGGTTTGTTGGGTTGTCTGTATATGTCTGTTCGCAAGATAACTCAAAAAGTTATGGATGGATGCAAGAGGAGGTGATCTGTTCGCTTGGAGGAGGTTTACGCAGTGATTTTCAGATACCGTATTTCAGTCAAATTGTCTGTTATTTGATAGGCGGGATCAATGTGAAACTAAGTCAACATGATAAAACTTAATGTGATGCAAACAGCAAGCTCTTGTCACGTTTGACTGATGGAGATGGGATGTTAGCTGCTAGCTAACGTTAGATTAAAAACATAATGTGAAATTAGCTAGAGACATTTCTTACTTTTCTTTGTGTAGTCGGAAATGGCGGATACAATTTGACGTGGTGCTGGGTGTGTCGGATATTTTTGCGCTGCACACTTTGCGTTTCTTTTCGTTTCTTTTGTTGAGTTGAATAGTCTTTAAATCCAAATGTTATGATTTTGGAAACTGGTAACAGCTTCCATCTTCTTAACCCCGACCGCTCTAGGCTACTGTAGATGGCGGGCGCGTCACCTAGCACCTAGTAGAGAGGTTGCCAGGTTCGCCCACATGCAACAGGAAATATCCAATCGAAAATAGTTTTTATTATTATTATTCACCAATTAACCAAGACAGCATGACTTGTCGAGTCATTGCATGCAAGTCTAAGTCAAGTCTCAAGTCATGAGTAGCAAGTCCAAGTCAAGTCAAGTCTTTTCTCACAGTTGATCAAGCAAGTCACAAGTCCTCAATCTGGCGACTTAAGTCTGACTCGAGTCAAGTCACTAGACTCGAGTCCCCCATCTCTGGTGTGTGTGTGTGTGTGTTTGTTGGGGGGGGGGGTTAGATTATTTTGTGGTGGGCACGCAGATAGTGTTGGTTCAGTTCAGTGTTGAATTCTAAGCATGACTGTTGAGGAACAGAAAGAGCAATAGCAGTAGCTTGTCAAATGAGATTGAAATATTGCAAACCATTGACACGTAGGGAAAACATTTATGAGATTTAGAAACAGATCCATACCACAGTCATAAAAACAGACCCTGCTGCTGTGAGCAGGCTGGAGAGTGCTACTGCAATGTGGGTGGTGCAGATGGGGGCAGTTCCTGGTGCAGTGTGCCTGCAGAGATGGGGGCAGTTACTGGTGCAATGTGCCTGCAGAGGGGGCAGTTCCTGGTGCAATGTGCCTGCAGAGATGGCAGTTACTGGTGCAGTGTGCCTGCAGAGGGGGCAGTTACTGGTGCAGTGTGCCTGCAGAGATGGGGGCAGTTACTGGTGCAGTGTGCCTGCAGATGGGGGCAGTTCCTGGTGCAATGTGGGTGGTGCAGATGGGGGCAGTTACTGGTGTTACGGGTCTTTGTATCCGTGTGCCTGCTTGTAGGCAGTCAGAGGGCCTGACCCCGACTCTTGCCCAGGGAGAGCTGCAGGGTCCTGGGCTTGGAGGAGAGGGGCGGTGGGGCGGGAGCAGGACCAGTCGGAGAGCAGGGCCCCGAGAGGCTCTCTCTCACCCCGAAACAGCACACCTTCAGCGGGGACGCCGAGCGGCGGACCAGAGCCGCGCCAGCAGGGGCGCCATGCGTGGTCAAGGGCAGGGCGGTGGCGATGGTGGTGGTGGAGGGGTGGGGGTGGCGGGCACCTTCGGCGGGTAGCGTGTCGGGGGTCTGGGGCGGAGGGGTCGGGCAGGGAGCGGAGGAGGACGAGAGTCGGGGGCACTTGTGCCGCCTGCCGGGGGGGTGGGCGGCGGCCGGGCACAGGCACTGGGCGCGCAGGACGCTGAGGAACGCCCGCTTGAACTCCTGGCACGTGCACGGGTAGATGAAGGGGTTGAGGCAGCTGTTGAAGTAGCCCAGCCAGAAGGTCACCTTGAACACCGTCTCCGACGGGTGGTAGGAGGGAAACATGGAGCCTGGGGAGGAGGAGGAGAGAGCATCGCATACTCACTTAGAAACACACACACACACACACATGGTCTCACATACACACACACACACACATTGGAGCCTGGGGAGGAGGAGAACAGCACATATTCACTTGTAAACACACGCACACGGTCTCACATACACACACACACACACACACACACACACACACACACACACACACACACACACATGCACAGACAGACACACACACACACACACACACACACACACACACACACACACACACACAGGTGGTCACAATTTGCATCATTCGTCCTCATGTCACCCTGAGAAAGGCCTAGCGCATATTACATCACTATCACTCCTCTCATCCTCCATCACACCTGCCACACACTCCATTACAGCTGCAGAAAACACTCCATCAGGCCTGGCCCCCAATCCCATCTCACACACACACACACACACACGCTCCTCACACACACAACAGCTCCTATTCATCTTAGTGTCATTGGGGGGCCGGAGCACGAGGACATCTGAGGCTCCACTCACCTTCTCTCGTCTCGTCTCGTCTCGTCTCAGCCTGAAGGGCAGGTAAGGAGCCTGCGGCTGCTGCCAAACAGAATGAAACGCCCGCACTCTGCTAAAAAACTCCCATACTTTTGTTCGACCCGGGTCAAAATGCTGCAACACGTAATAAATGTGTGGGAGTTTTTAGCAGAGTGCGGGCATTTCATTCTGTTTTGAGTTCTAGTTCCATTTGCCCTGCACCTCTCCGGTGGGGATGTAAATGCTAGGAGCCTGCCGCAACACACCAGTGCTGTCTAGTGGGCCGATGGATACCGTCATTTCTCAACTATTATTAACCGTGGCTTATACATTGATTTTGCTGAATTTCTTCAGCTATGAGGTTCATACAAGGGGGCAGGTAATATGGTATTAATATGGTTTTGTTTCTTTTAACTTGCATAAAACACTGTCCTGCGTCATATCAAACGTTCAAAATAGCGAGTGACAGAAAGAAAATTTAAACAGGAGTGTCCAAGAAAAGTTCAGCTCAAAACACTCAAAACGCATTTTGTAACCATCCCTTCACAACCGCTAGGTTCCCATTCCACAACTACACTGTAAAAAAAACATCTCTGTAAGCAGCCCAGGCTCCAAAAAACTGGGGAAAACAAAGGGGCAGCTTGTCCCCAAACAAAATCAAAACTTTGTGTAGAATTTCTATGGGAATACTGAAGATTGGGGTGAGCTACCTCTCTAGTGTGTTTTGTTTGGTCCCTGGTTACAGTAAAATATAATGTACGTTGTTTTGAACAAAAGTGTCTGCTAATAAATTCAGAAAATCATAAACACAAAAAAATGTTTAAGTTATAACTCAAGAAAAATAAAGTGTTAAGAAGTTTCTGGAAGCCCTGCCCTGATCCAGAGCAACATCAGTGTGAGGCCAAGTTTATAAATGACTTTATAAAACGTCCTCTCTGACTTTCACCGTACATGGTCAGATGATATTTCTCTCATGACTCTCATGATTTAATGTAGTAGGTCTCTGTTCACACCACACCCACACAGAACTAATGTGCAGTCTGACCACCAGTATGTGAGGGGGGCATGTTTGCTAAGGGCCACTGAAGCTGGGGGAACAAATACCAGCAAGTGAAAATGTACTCTCTCATTGTACGCTTCTTCTTCATCTCTCTATCCCATTATCACTCTCTTCATTTCTCTCTCACAATCTATCACTCCACCCTTCTCCACCTCTTGACCGCAACTCTCTCTCTCCTCTCTCTTTCTCACCATCTATCGATATCTCTCTTCCTCCGTCTCTCTCTCTCTCTCCCCTCTCTTTCTCACTATCTATCGATATCTCTCTTCCTCCGTCTCTCTCTCTCCCCCGTCTCTTTCTCACCATCTATCGATATCTCTCTTCCTCCGTCTCTCTCTCTCTCCCCCACTCTTTCTCACCATCTATTGATATCTCTCTCTCTCTCTCTCTCTCTCTCTCTCTCTCTCTCTCTCTCTCTCTCTCTCTCTCTCTCTCTCTCCATCTCTTTCTTGCTCTCTCTTTGGAGTGCATGCAATCTGGCAGGGCATTGTCCCAGCCCAGTGCACTTTCGATGAGATTTCTCAGTATGGAACACAGTGATCAGTGATGGGGAACGATGCTATCAGACCTTGTTGACTGGTGCTGATGTGAAAACACTCTCACTTCATGTGTCAACTGCTGAGAGTTGATGTATCTCTCATCTCTCGCTATCTTCTCTAGCTCACTCCTTTCTCTCTTCTCCTCACTCTCCTCTCTCTCTATCTTTCGATCTCCTCCTCCACCTCTGCCTTTCTCTCTTCTCTCCTCATCCCCTCCACTATTCTCTCTTCTCCTCCTTCTCCTCCTCTTTCTCTCTCTCTTATGAATGGATGAACATAGCCGAACAAGAGCATCGGCTAGTATTCACACACACACACACACACACACACACACACACACACACACACATGCACACACACACACACACACACACACACACACACACACACACACACACACACACATACACACATACACACACACACACACACACACACACACACACACTCACCTATGGGCAGCACCAGGAAGAAGGGTAGCCAGCAGAGGATGAAGCACCCCACCACCATCCCCAGTGTCTTGGCCGCTCGCTGCTCCCGTGAGAACCTCAGCAGACGGAGCAGACTCCTCCTACCACTCTTCACCACCCCGGCCTCCTGCGCCTCCTCCACTCCTCCTCCTCCTCCTCCTCCTCCTCCTTCTCCTTCTCCTCCACCTCCTCCTCCCCCTCCTCCTCCTCCTCCTCCTCCTCCTCCACTCTGGGCGTTCCCGCAGTGTATCCGTAGCGAGGTGGTTTCTCCGTCCCTGAGCGAGTGGGAGCGCGTTCGCGAGCGGGAGTGTCGCCGGGCGACCACGTACACGCGGCAGTACATGACCAGGATGACGGCCAGCGGCGCGTAGAAGGAGCCCACGGCCGAGAACACGGCGTAGCCCGGCTCCTCGTTGACCCGGCACACCGACTCGTCCTCGGGCGTCGGCTGGCGCCAGCCCAGCAGCGGCCCCACCGAGATGGCGGCCGCCAGCGTCCAGAGGATCGCCACGGCGACCAGCCCCCGCCGGCCGGTCACCAGCGCCGGGTACTGCAGCGGCCGGCTGACGGCCAGGAAGCGGTCGACGGAGATGGCGCACAGCGAGAGGATGGACGCCGTGCAGCAGAGCACGTCCAGCGACGTCCACGCCACGCACAGCGGCCGGCCGAACGTCCAGCGGCCGCGCAGCTCCAGCGCCAGCGAGAAGGGCAGCACGGCCGCGCTCAGCAGCAGGTCGGCCACCGCCAGGTTCACGATGAAGTAGTGCGTGACCGTGCGCAGGTGCCGGTGGCACACCACGGCCAGGATGACCAGCACGTTGCCCAGCACGCCGCACACCACGAACACCAGCAGCACCAGGCCCAGCGCCACCGCCTTGCCCACGGGCACCGACGCCAGGCCAGGCCACGCCAGGCTGCAGTTGGGGCACAGCTCGGACTGCGGCGGCGTCGCGCTGGAGTTGGCGTCGGCGGGGACCATCTCAGAGGAGAGGACGCAGCGCTGGACGCAGCCACAGGAGGGGAAGGCCACCGCTCCTGGAGATGGGGAAAGGTATAGGGGTCGCTGCTCGCTAGCACCCCCTGGGGGTGGGGACCGTGCACTGCAGCCTTGTGGGGATCGCTGCTCTATAGCACCCCCTGGGGGTGGGGACCGCGCACTGCAGCCTTGTGGGGGATCGCTGCTCTATAGCACCCCCTGGGGGTGGGGACCGCGCACTGCTGCCTTGTGGGGGATCGCTGCTCTATAGCACCCCCTGGGGGTGGGGATCACGATATACGGCCTTATGGGGAGCGCTGCTCTATAGCGCCTCGTGGGGGTGGGGACCGCACACTGCAGCCTTATGGGGAGCGCTGCTCTATAGCACCCCCTGGGGGTGGGGACCGCGCACTGCAGCCTTGTGGGGGATCGCTGCTCTATAGCACCCCCTGGGGGTGGGGACCGCACACTGCAGCCTTGTGGGGATCGCTGCTCTCTAGCACACCCTGGGGGTGGGGACCGCACACTGCAGCCTTGTGGGGATCGCTGCTCTCTAGCACCCCCTGGGGGTGGGGATCACGATATACGGCCTTATGGGGAGCGCTGCTCTATAGCGCCTCGTGGTGGTAATGACAGCTATCTGCAACCTGGTGGGATTGTTACTCACTAGTGGCCCCTGGTGGGGATGACTGCTCTCTGCAGCCTGGTGCGATCGCTAGTGCTCTCTAGCGCCTCCTGATGGAGATCACTGCCATGTGAAAAAAAAGACAGGAGCTGCAGCAGCCGTCTGCTGAGGGCTTCTGGTATCCTGCGGTCTCTTCTCGGCCCCCTCTCCACACCAACAGCCCATGGAGTCCACGGGTGTCCTTCTTCAGACAGGAATGTTTCTGTTCAGATCAAATTAGACACAATTATGCAAAAAGGATGAGAGACCTAACTGCATCCAGCCATTAATATTCGCCAATGCAAGTAGAACACATAAGGTCCTTGATTCATTTAGAGAAAAATGATGAATTCAGAGCAGCCTTGACAAGAAATCACACCTAGAGAGAGAGAGAGAGAGAGAGAGAGAGTGTGTGTGTGTGTGTGTGTTGTATTGGTCTTCTTTCAATCTAAGAGCTAATGACTAAAACCAAGAGTCAACAGCCTGGAAAATGACTTTCAGAATTACAAATGCAACCAGTGAGAACATGGAACTAATTACTTTTCAGTGTGATGGCCGGAGAGCCAGATCTTTCCTGTTCTTTTACAACACCACCTTAAGCACACACCACCCTGATTTCAAACACAGGAATCCATTTGTAACAACACATTAAACACACCACCTGGATTTCAATCAACGACAGACATCCGTTTGTACCAAGAGATCAATCCCACCTTTCAACCACATACAGTAGTCTGTTCATAACAGGCTTCATGGGGTCAGGGGCGTTCATTGTAATACAATGAGAAATGCCTGCACTGCACACAGTCCAATCAAGAACATCATTCTCCAGCAACGAAACCCAGTAAACGAATCAAGGATCTTGCCAGGATGTCGCTAGTTTTACTATACAAAAGTTGGTGTTTTGAGGTGAAAACAACATGCCAGATACAGGATACTGATATGTTTTTTTTTTTTAACTACTTATCAAGCTTCCATTCACTGGCAGCGTTTCTTGCTCGCCAGGTATCCATGGTAGTCACATCATGACTGCAAAGCATGAATAGAGGCTGATGAAGAGCGGGTCATTTCCGTCATGTTTAAAGTGTAACTTCACCCCATAACTCCACCCATTTCACATTTCTGAAAAAGGTTTTCAAAATGGGCAGGACGCTCTGAAATTTGGAAGGTAGTTCAGCACTGCTGCAGCCAATCAACCATGATGATTTCGTGTCAATCTGGGAATGAGTGAATAGAGGCTAATGAAGAGAGCGGGTCATTTCCGTCATGTTTAACTCTCCTCGCTGCACACAGTCCAATAGAGGCTAATGAAGAGAGCTGGTCATTTCCGTCATGTTCAACTCTCCTCGCTGCACAAAGTCCCAGAGAGCGGGTCATTTCCGTCATGTTCAACTCTGCCTGCTGCACACAGTCCAATAGAGGCTAATGAAGAGATAGGGTCATTTCCGTCATGTTTAACTCTCCTCGCTGGACTTCGATCTTGAGCAAAGATGAACATGCCGAGTTCAGAAAGTAAAAGTCCTGCCAAGTATTTGATCAAACCATTTAGTAAAGCAGCTCATCTTGATTAGCAGCCAGGTAGATCAGATACTTAGTGATGTCACCCCTGTTGAGGTCATGGGTAGAAAGAACATGTGGCAGGACTTTTACTCTCTGGACCCGGGATGTGTACCTCTGGTCAAGAGTCTTCATCAGGTTGGAGCCAGTTCAGATTTGTTAGGATTTTTCAAGTAATGTTCTGTAGTCAGGATCAGAGTGTTCAATTTGCTCACCATCTCTTTCTCTATCTCTCCCTCTCTCTGTCCTTCTCTCCCTCTCTCTGTCCTTCTCTCCCTGACTCCCTCTATCAATTCAATGAGCTTGACTGTTACAATGTTGCCAGAGGAGTGAATACATCAAAAGAAAGAGCAATTGGGCCCCAGCTATGGCACAACTCGCTAGGGCACCTGCACTGTACTGTATGCTGGCGAACCGGGTTCGATTCCTGCCCCATGGTCCTTTCTGGATCCCACCCCTGCTCTCTCTCCCATTTGCTTCCTGTCACTATCATTAAAGGCATAAAAGGCCAAAAATATACTTCAAAAAAATAATTTAGCAACAACTGTCCATGGATAATAATTGAACATTAGGACACGTACACACACACACACACACACACACACACACACACACACACTCACACTCACTCGCACACTCCACCCCCTCCCCAACACACACACACACACACACACTAACACACAATGGAGAAAAAAAGAAAGGAGAAAAAAATGCATGGTGGCTACTGGCTAGCCTCTCTCTTTCTCCCTCTGAACTTCTCCTCTCATCTCCGCAGAGTTCTGTTCTAGAACGCAGTCCATCGCCTGTGTAGCCGGCGGCATCAGTTCCGTGACATTCACATCTGTCAGAACCCGAATGGACTTCTGCACAGAACAGCACTCCAGCATCCACTCACTGCTAAGTTTCAGCTCATTACACTGGACGCTTACACTGGACAGAAAGCTGCAGGAGATTATCCTCTATCTCCCACTACACACACACACACACACACACACACACACACACACACACACACACACACACACACACACACACACATACTTCTCTGCCCTGTAGAAATGCTGGAGGCTTGGCAGTTGGCATGCAGTCTGTAAGCTCACTGAAGGTTCATCAACAGTACATTTTAATTCTGTTTCTTCGCTTTTCCTTCACATACTGAATACCACATTATGCAAATCTTTACCCATATTCTCTCTCTCTCTCCCTCCCTCTCTCTCTCTCTCTCTCTCTCTCTCTCTCAAACCTCAGCCGTGTTCCATCTTAAAAACTATGTTATGAAGTGACTTCCGCCTTCAGCATCCATCTGAGAGTTGGGAGACAGACTCAGGGGGGCACAGCACATCTTATTTCAGACACACAGACAGACAGACAGACAAACACACACACACACACACACACAGAGAGAGAGAGAGAGAGAGAGAGAGAGAGACACACACACAGACAGACAAACACACACACACACACACACACCTGGCATGATGTGACTCCCACATATTAGGCTCAGTATACCAAGTCAAGCCCCATGTTGTGGGCCTGCCTGAGGGAGCAGGAAAGCGGTTTTCACTCTCAACATGCTGCCCAATCAGGAAAGATGACACGAGAACTGGGAACACACTAATTGGGTCCTCCTCGTAGGTCTGCAGTGCTGGATGCACACACACTGGAGCCTACATGTTTAACACACACACACTGGAGCCTACATGCTTCACACACACACTGGAGCCTACATGCTTCACACACACACTGGAGCCTACATGCTTCACACATACACACTGGAGCCTACATGCTTCACACACACACTGGAGCCTACATGCTTCACACACACACACTGGAGCCTACATGCTTCACACACACACACTGGAGCCTACATGCTTCACACACACACTGGAGCCTACATGCTTCACACACACACTGGAGCCTACATGCTTCACACACACACACACTGGAGCCTACATGCTTCACACACACACTGGAGCCTACATGCTTCACACACACACTGGAGCCTACATGCTTCACACATACACACTGGAGCCTACATGCTTCACACACACACTGGAGCCTACATGCTTCACACACACAGTACTGGAGCCTACATGCTTCACACACACACTGGAGCCTACATGCTTCACACACACAGTACTGGAGCCTACATGCTTCACACATGCTGCACAGTACTGGAGTGGAGCCTACATGCTTCTGTCCCATTAGTCTTTTTTCTTCTCAGTATATTCAGGATGTGTGTCCCTGGTTATCCCCACTCACACACACACACACACACACACACACACACACACACAGCTGCATACAGTAACAGTAGGCGCTCCAGATGTGTGTGAGCCTCAGATGCTTGTAAGCGTTCTGGCGTGGGTGTTTCTATTCAAGCTGAGCAAACAACTGAAGACACAGGGGGGTGTGCTACTGCTGATGGAGGATTAGCCCAGAGAATACAAGGAGAAGCTCAACTCTACTTCCCTCTCTCTATATTCCACTGTTATCTTGCACCAAATTGTTTCATTTTTAATTATTTTGTGCAAACAAATAGCTCTGCCTTGCATTTCAGTGCTGAGAGAGTTGATGATAGACCAGGTACTATAGCATGAGGATATGCCAAACCAGGGTACCGGACTTTACTCTACTAATGACTTTACTCTACTTAACTGACCCTAGGCAGATGGGTTGGGCCCTTGAGTCGTGGATCTGTCTGAGGTTTCTTCCTATATATATCTCCAATTCTAGGGAGTTTTTCCTTGCCCCTGTTGCTCATGGGCTCTCTTTGAAGGTTTGACGTTCTGTGAAGCGCCTTGAGACATGTGTAATGTTTTGGCGCTCTATAAATAAAATTGAATTGAATTGAAATTGAAATGCCAAACCAGGGTACTGGCATTGATGACATGCTTCAATCCTGAGAGTCACAACATGTCGGATGTCATGTCACAGCATATTACAAAATTCAATTAATTACTATTCAATAACGAATGTATATTCACCATTAACTAATGGTACAGACTTTGGAGGCTTTCATTTGTTTAATGGGCAAAGTGCACGGTCTAAAGCTCTAATTAGAGCTAATTTAATAACCAGGTAAAACTTATCAAATAACTACTGTAGAACCAATGCAAAATCAATGACATTATTTCACAGCATGGGCAAGACCTGAAGCAAAAACATTGATGAGTCAGCTCAATGCTCAGTACATGCCACAGATAGTTCATGACTTCATGCATGGGAATGTGTGTGTGTGTGTGTGTGTGTGTGTGTGTGTGTGTGTGTGTGTGTGCGCGTGCGCGCGCGCGCGCTCGCTCGCGTCTTCAGCAAATTACATTTTTATACGGAAGCACGTTCTGTCATGACTGAGCAACACTCATTCAGCCCGAATGCTGATTGAAGTGAAATGATGCAGAAAATTTAAAATCACAAATGGATTCCAACAAATGCGGAGTGAGCTCGACAATCAGCGGATCCTCACGTCCCTCCACCGGGGCTACAGGCACATAGCAGGCGGGTGGCTGCCACTAATAACATCAAGGCTCATGAATTATACTCCATGCTGCTTTACAAATAGGCCTGTTTACTAAATGCATACACAAATATTAGTTCTCAAAGGGAGCTAAAACTGATGCTGTGTAGGCCTCCCATGAGGATATGACAATAAACTATTAAGTGTATTTCATGTCTTTCAGTCTTAACACCTTCCGTCTGGCACCTGTTTACAGATCTACAGAGGTCTAACTGTCCATATGCTATAATGGTGCAGGGATTCTACATTATCTTCATGGAGACAATGGGAATTTAGAAAATAATCATTTTTCCAGAAACTACCAAATTATTTCATTTAATTGTTTTCTTTTTATCGTCGCCTGCGCAATCAATTTGGATTATCTTTGGTTACAGTGGCCTACATGAAACAAATTGCTGACATATTTAAAAACACCATCTAAGGTGGGATACTGTCATTGACTACCAGATAAGATTCACATATTGGTTTTACCTGACACCATTTACGCGACAGACTGCTATTTGCACATAGGCATGCAAGTTCAGTCGACTTTCGGTAGATAACTAATATGCAGCCTATAACAGGAGACACGGATTCATTTTTTTAAATGAATATTTCTTTACAGCCACTTAAGTATATGCTATAGCTATCTAGTAACTGCAAATAAAATGCTTAGCATTATGCCAACAAGTTACATAGTAGCTTAGTAGTACATAGTAGTCTACTCTGGCACATAAAAATAACTTACCCCACTGAACGAGTTGTTCAATTATGTCTGCGCAAAGGTATCGGATATAAATCCAATCATCTCGTTTCAGAGGCACGACAGGGTTATTACTGTTTTTTTCTGACAAGAGTAGGGTAAACAAAATAGAACTATTTCATTTTGCTACTTCGCTAGAGGCATGTCAGTTTAATCACTGTATTTTATGTCGGCCAGTCATGCCATTTATATTCCGACCTTAGCGTGCCTGTTGCTGCAGTTTTTTAGACTACCAGAGAAATAGAATTTGCATGTCCAGACTGAATGACGGTATTTGACACGCTAACGTTACCGCATAACGACGTATACAGCCTTTGTGGACTTATGAAGTTTTCTCTGCCTTACCCGGTGTCCACAGAGTGCTATTATCTTTCGGAATCGGTCGCGTTGAAGAGTACGCCACCACGACGATGCCAGGGGTCCGGGTAGCTGCGGGAAATATGTTTCTCCCCCCTCTGTGAGCGTTTGTGTCTGGTTAATGGTCCATAATATTTGACGAAATTGTGAAAGACATCTGCAAAGAAACCGTCTCGGGCCGGGACTTTACCTAGCTTGCACATACTGTAGCGCTTACTCTCATGCACACAAACATACACACACTCTCTGTTTCACACTCTCCCACTCCCCCCCACCCCACCCCTTTTTTTCTGCATGAGAATCAGATTGTTTCAGATTGTTTCTTTTATGATCATAAATAAATGTTAATATATTGCTGTCATATACTGGCATATTGACATACCATGCCTATGACATTCTGCCTCTTTTTTAGTACATCAGGCTAAGCCAGCACATTGCATAGTGATGATTGAGAGTGTTGTGTTCTCTGAGTCATGCTGCAGACATCTTCTCATCTGTATAGATTTCTGATTCACATCAGGCGTGGTGCAAACAACATGTTTGTTTGTTTGTTTGTTTGGGGGGGGTGGGGGGTCACAACCAAGACGCCTGAGGTGTTTGGAGGAGAGATTGTGAGCAGCATTGTACTGTCTTGTGTGTTACGCACCCTTGAGTGAAAGTTGACCCTCTCAGTCAGACAAAAGTCTTTTTGCGTTTGCGCCTTCATAGCCTATCAGTCTGTTCTCCTCATAGCTCTCCTAAGGGTCCATGGACGACCAGCCTTCCAGACCAACCACAGGACTAGCCTGAAGAGAGAACACGGTCCTGACGGTGCCGGTCAACATGACGACGCCTTTCCTCTTTCTTCCGCGTCATGTTAGCCTGGCACGCCCTCCCAGTGACGCAACGCCTTCAGGCTTTTGCTGCTGGTCTGGTCAACTGCTCATTGAGAAGGATTTCTGAGTTCCCGAAATCTGCGGAACTGCCCCCTTTGGTCGAGAACCAATCAACTTTGAGCAGCTCCAACGGCTCTGGGTAGAGGCGTGTTCAAGGCAGCAGAAAGAGTGTTGTTATTGGTTTAAACTCGGCAATCCGCTTTCTGACATCTACCAGTAGCAAATCGAGGCACTTAAAGGAGGCGGGTCAACCAGCGCTGGCAAGAAACCGTGTTAGCACAGGCTGTTGGTCAGACTAAAGTCTCGCAGAGCCTTTGAAAGTCGATGGTAATCAGGCTAGCGTCATGTAGCCTTCTCCTGCTGATTTTTCTTTTTTTCTCCAGCGTCATAAAGCCTTTCAGTAATGCTCCCATGCACAGACTTCCCCTCCTCCCTCCTTGGTCTTGAGAGCCTCTGAGTTGGTCAGTAGCACTGGGTCTCCCATCTAGGCAGTGGGGTTGTTGTTGTCGTTGTCGTCCTCCATGTGGAGAGCCTGTGAAAGTGCTGCGCTGCCAACGACATCTCTTCCTCTTCAGTCCCCGCTGACTCTGAATGGTCAGGCCACCTATAGTGTTAATGGCTTGCCCCAGACTGACCTCCGACTGAATGAGAAGGTCACGGCCAGAATGCCAAACGCTACACAGCGGCGGCTTCTGCCTCTTATTCAGTACTGTTTGTCAAAGCCTCACCTCACCTCATCACCTACGTCCGGAAAAAACGTTTCTCTCTTTTATTTCCGCCTTTCCTTGTCATTCGTTTGGATTTGTTTTGTGGAACACAGGAGCTATTTGTCCAGTGAATAGCCAGGTGTCTGAAAACACCTGGCACTTGAAATGCCAAACATTGCCCATTACATCTAGGCTGCAACAGATGTTTTACTGCATAGCATTGTGCCCATGCTGTTTGTCACATGGTGAACCCAGACTGAATCTTACTCTCCTTTTTTTATTCTTGATTCAAAGTAAGTTCATGGCAAGGTGAAAGCATTTTCAGTATACATACATATCATCATATATCATGTTGAATCTACAAGACAAATCTGTCAGGTTGTGGGGATTGGAATTATTTCACAAAATATATGCCTCAGAGAAGTAGTGTAAGTAGAGACAGTTTGACATGACAGTGACAGCAGCTGTAGAAATGGCACTAACAGTGGCTCTTCAGACAGACACGATAAGTGGGACAGAAAGCGAGCCGGCTACAGAGAGACAGGAAGCAGAGCGCTCCGGCTGGATACATCCGGAGCGAACGCAGTGAAAGCGCCGGCGAGAAGGAAATAAAGGCGAGTTTGAGTGCTGCCAACTGACTGCTGCTTTGGCGCTTGACTCTCCGCTCGCGTCATCTGCCGAATCTGAACTGCGTCTGAACTGCTCGGCTCCGGTCCGCGCTGCCACAGTTATTAGCAACAAGTGCACAGGCTAGCGCCGCCGTGCGCGGAATATTAATGCGCAAGGCCCCTCGCACTGAAGAGGAAGAAAAGAGAACGGCTGAAGGCTGTCTTGGTTGAGTTCCAGAGTCAAAACAACTATTGTACCAAGGATGACAATCAGAGTGAGGCGCTGAATGCTTGCTTTGGTGCGCGGCCAGTAGAGCCTATAGGAGGGGCTGTACCAGAGAGAAGTCCTCACGGTTTCAAATGCAAATTCAGGTTTGTGAATGGAGGAAGGCACACAGTGAACAACAGTAATGAGATTGTGGCAAGATGAGTAGAATGAAGGGTGATCTGTTTTGATTTTTCATTTGATGTTCATCAGAGCGAAGACTCTATTAGCTCAAGGCCTGCACTTAGAAAAGAAGACTTCAGCAACCCACGGACCGCCACAGACACAGAGGCGCCTGAAGACAGACCTCACAGATCAGATAGGCCCGCAGGACATACAAAAGAATGAGAAAGACAGAAAGACATCTTAACAGACAGACGCCACACAGTATTGACGGACAGACGGACTGCTCTGAAGCACATCCCATCAGACAGACAGACAGACAGACTTCCATGAAGACAGACGGAAAGTCCTAGAAACAGACAGGCATATCAAAATCCATGATGACAGACAGACAGGCACACTGGCAGGCAGACAGATAGACAGACAGACAGGCACACTGTGGGTCCTGTGGGCATATGTCCTCAAGGACACAAATTTGAAATGGACAGAGCTCAAGATCCAGGGATATAAAAGCTCTTCTCAGTTCCTGGGCATCTCTCCATGACCCATCCTGTCCAGCACTGCATGATGGTCAGGGGTGTAGTGATAAAACAAGGAGTGGGTGAACTATGTGATGGTAACCGTTCAAGAAGAGTAGCTGTGTGCACATCCCACCTTGCAGGCGCAGGACAAATGGAGAGTAGCTTCAAAAAGGAATATAATGCCCGCAATACTGATATTTGCTTTGATTTTGAAACATTGCTTGTTTTTAACATTAAAGAGGAACTATGCAGGATAGGCGATTTCATCTCTGGTTTCGGTTTCGTTTTTTGTTTTCGCTCGATTTATGCTTGCATATTTCTCTGCAGCGCTTCCCCAATAGCTTTAGCGTGTATATTTATACATTATACATACATTATAGGCTATACATAAATATATAAATTGCAAGCGTGGTTCTTCTTGTTCCTTACGCGTCTCAGACTTCCAGATGTAAACAAGGAGCGATCGTCTCCTGCAGAAACTGCAAGTTTGCAATAGCGGATAGGGAAACTGGTCAGTCAAGCAAAACAACGATTTCTGAGTGATTTTATGACTATGAAAAAGTTGCATAGGGTCTCTTTAAACGGGAGCAAATATCAGTGTTGCGGACATTTTTGGATCATGATAACTGTGCCATACGGTATCAGATTTTTAAAAAAGGCATTCAGAACAGTTTTGGTGATGGTAATGTTGATATTAACAATACCAATGGTATTAAATGGTTCATAGAATGTGGATGACTGTACATATTGTGATTGTGAATGTGGATAGAGGTGTAGAAGCTCTAATTAGAGGATCAACTTTATTTCTGAAATTTCAGTGGTGGATAAACTGCATTTACTTTACTTTACTCCAACAACTTGATGCTGGTGGCGGTAATGGTTAAGTGGCCGGGCTGGCGTGCAGTAGCCTGTAGGGTGGTGGTAGTGTAGTGGTTAAGTAGCTGGGCTGGCGTGCAGTAGCCTGTAGGGTGGTGGTAGTGTAGTGGTTAAGTAGCCGGGCTGGCGTGCAGTTACCTGAAAAGTTGTGGGTTCAGTTCCCGACTTTTGCCCACCATTGTGCCCTTGAGCAAGTTGCAGCCTGAGTTGCTTCAGCGGAGAGTGAGTGACCCTTGTAATAGTGCTCTAAAAAGTGCCTGCTAAATGAATGAATGACCATAAGCTACTAACTCAGTCATGAGCACAAGCATTGTTCCAAAAGGTTGTGTTGTATGATGTTGACAGCTTAATACAATCTGGTTAAATAACCATAATGATAGATGTTGTGTTGCAAAAGCCTGGAGGCTTGGTGTGAATGTTCAGTCACAATTTAACTGACTTATTTCTTCTCTTCAGGAAGACATTTGAAAAGACCCTTCGGCGGCACGAAAAAATGAGAAACAAGACGGCACATCCGAGGAGTTCTCGTGTCTGGTAGTAATTAATGGCCACGAGGAGAACCATGGCTGACACTCGCCACAGCCCAAACAATTTCCCCTTATCTCTCCAGGTGAGGAGCAGCTGCATTTGCATGGAAGGCAAGCCTGGCCTGACAGATTACAGCACACCTAATTACTCCAGCAGGTCAGGAGAACGAGAGGCAGCTGCCAGCAAAGTTCAGGCAGCAGACAGAGTTTAATCAATAATGAAACGGCGCTCCATTTCCTTTCCGTTTTCCTCCGGGCCAAACGTCACACGTTGCTCTTATTTGCGGTTTAAATGCAGTGGAAGTCCAGGTATTCTCTTGTGGATATCTACCCCATGCGGAGGGCCAGAAGTCCGTCACCTGGCTCGCGGCCACAAGACGATCTTGTACCTTGTCCTTCTTCCAAGCACTCTTAATGAAGTGTCAGGGAAAGATAGAACAGTGTGCAATGCATCATGGGTAGGGGACAGTGGTTTGGCTCGAGAGCAGCTGATGTGATTCACAGTGATGGTAATTTCGATAACACCGATAAATCAGACAATGCTGTGAATGCTGAACCGGATACTTGATTATCTGTGAACATTCCTGTCACATCGAGCAAATTCCCACATGGATAAAGCCTTGTCCCCTCATGTTGTCCTTGGGGTGAATTTGACCCCAAGCAATGTTTAACATCATAAAATATATGGTTCACTTTTCTTGTTTTGCTTCAAGTTTCATGACTTTTCCTCATTTGAAGGGTACAACAGAGTAAACATGAAATTTGCACAAAAATATGTTTCCAATGTCCTGTAAAAAAATAGTTACGTTGGTGTTCTTGGGGTCAATTTGACCCCATTTTTATGAAACATGAGGTAAATGAATATTTGACACATTATGGATATTATTATTGTAATAGTATGAGAACATGTAGTTATTATCATCATTACATACAAGTACATATTACATATAAGTTATTTTGGCAGGTCTGAAAAAGTAAAAAAAGTCAGCCTTTGGGCTGTTGACACTGGATTGGCCATATTGCCAGCCAGGGTTCCAGGGTTCATAAAGGGGTGTGGGGGGTGGGATTGTTTTGTAGGGCTTTTGATGGTGGTCATTACACTCTTGTTATACCTACCACAAAAAAAAACTGGGTAAAAAAAATAATTTCAATCACTTTTTGAGAGTTTTTTTTAGCTGGGGTCAAATTGACCCCAAGGATAACGAACGTCGGTAAGATTTGAGGACAACATGAGGGTTAAAAAGTGGAGATCTCCACTGAAAAAAGGCTTAATCCAAAATACTATGCTTACAGTGTATAGGAAACTGCCCCTTTGGGTACAGTGTTATCACATCTCTTGCTACCTCATCCTTTTGGTCCAATCTTTTACTGTGACGATATGGCAGGAGGGTCCAAACTAAAGACGGCACCTGCTCTGTGTGACGTCAGTCTTCTACTGTGATGATATGGCAGTCCAGCATGTCCTGGCCTCCTGGGCTGGCCATGAGCTGTCTCTAACACCTGACCTGTTAAGTAAAGCTGTCTCTAAGCCTGACCAACAGCTGCTGAAGGGTAGAAATCAAACTGGTCTGGACATACGCATACGCACATGCACACACACACACACACACACACACACACACACACACACTACAGGCACTCATAGCATGTACTGTAACACTACCTACTGTATACTCCACTTTTGAATGTGACTCTAGTCTTGAGCAAGACATTTATTTAGCTGGAAGTGGGTGTATTAACTAACTATACCACATTGCATAGAGTAAAACAGATTAAGATTAATTGACTATGTGTTTCCATTTTCTGTAAAGGTTACAGACGACTTGCATCATACCCCTCCTATATCACACAAGCATTCATATGCATTGACATGTGGCGGCTCGGTGCCCAGTAGAAATGTGATGGGATTTCCAGGAAGCCCTGAATAGCGAGCTGTAGGAACTAGTCCAGTCTGAAGCAATCACAGTAATACCTGCCGCCGCGGCCCATTGTGTTCAGACTGCTCTATCAACTTCACATTATGCCTTTACATTATGGATGAAGAACACACACACACACACAGTCACATGCATACACACACACACACACACACACACACACACACACACACACACACACACACACACACACACACACACAGTCACATACACACACACACACACACACACACACACACACACACACACACACACACACACACACACACACACACACACACACACACACACACACACACACACACACAGGCAGACATGCACACAGATAGATAGATAGATACTTTATTGATCCCCAAGGGGAAATTCAAGAATATACACATATGCACACAAACACGCACACACACACACACACATACGTGTATTCCACAAGACAAACATGAGAGCTACGAAATTGCATATTTTGAGACTGGCTCAATAATAAAATAAAATACAGATAAGGAGGGCATATGACAGTAAATGAATCAGGCTCTGGACACATACAGGGTCTTTCTTGTGTGGAGAGTGGAGCTGAGCTGCTCAGGGTTTCCATCACTTCAGGGCTGGCGGGGATGGCATGCCTGCAACACAGCGAGGTGACTAAATCATTCCCATTTTACGTAGCCAGGACTCAGACTCAGAGTGCTCATTTAAAGGCATACAATGTGCCTCAAACACACAAACACACACACACATACACACGCACACGCACACACACATACACACGCACACTCATACACATGCACACACACACACACACACACACACACCCGCGCGCACACACACACACACACACACACACATACTAATGCACATTGTGAATTTAAAGACTTACAATATGCCTCAAGCACACACACACACACACACACACACACACACATACACACATGCACACACGCACACATATACAAATGCACACATACACATACACACACATACTAATGCACATTGTGAATTGAAAGACTTACAATATGCACCCAAGGTGTATTAGTGCTGTCCGACTCTCAGCAGTGATGATGAATGTGATGATTAAAGGTGAAGTGATCATATGCGATTTCAAGCCCATAACATTGTTGTCACGTTCAGCAAGCGTCTGATGGCCTGCTACTGTAGGTGCCCATCCCATGAGTAGGCTACACTGTAACAAATGTGATGTAATTGTGGTGGACAATTAAAGCACTGAATTATATTTAATTCATATGTAAGCAGGCCTACTAGAGGTGTACTGTCATTTCAATATTTGCTGTTGTTGATGTGACCCACATCCATACAATGACTTGTTGATTGACTGATTGATTGATTGATTTGATTGATTGATGGAAATTCTTTCTATTGTACAAAGGACATGTCTTATAAAAAATCAATCACTCAATCAATCAATACATAACATGTCAAAAGGAGAAACACGATAAAGCCGCAGGGTTTATTTCCACTGTGGTCCTTGAAATATGTGAGCTTGGTCGTGTGTTCATACTGTCTCGTCTCCACACAAATCCAAATACTCTCCTAGTCATAATATTATAGAAATCATGGAACATGGTGTACGTTGTAATGATAGCACTGGCAGGAAGCATCCTAAAGGCCAGTTCAAACCAAAGATTCGCGACGGTCTGAGACGGTTGCGGAGAGCAGTTGCGGCGGTGTGAATCAAAAGTTGCAAGCAGTTGCAAGCAGTTGCAAGCCGTCGCTAAACATTCAACATGTCAAATCTTAGTTGCAGAGTTTTAGAACGTCGCTGGTTTTTAGAATGTTGCAGCTCGTCTCGTCGCGGATCTTGTGTTTGGACTGGCCTTTACAAGCCTACTACAGGCTGTGCTGCTGCACATTGGTGGTTGTTGTGCATTGTGCCTGTTTGAGATTGAATGGCCACAGCGCTGATTCCATCTGTTGATGGCCTCCATGGTGACATGGTCGTTAATGATAGTTTTTATGTCTGCAGCAATAACCATCATATCGAGCAGAATAATCTTCAACTAAAATGTCACATGTCCCATATTTAATTCTCTCTCTCTCTCTCTCTCTCGGTCTCTCTCACACACACGCATACGCATACGCACACACACACACACACACACACGCACACGCACACGCACACACACACACACACACACACACACACACACACACACACACACACACACAGATATTAGTTTTCATTTGCATGTATTGTCTGTGTGGCAGTTAGTGATTCAATGGTGCATGAGATAGAATCAGCTATAAAGGCAAGCCTTGGCTGTTTGACTGTTGTCTTTGTAATACAAATGGGATCAAGTGTTAGCTTTGGTTAATAGATAATGAGCTCGCTCTCTCTCTCTCTCTCTCTGGGACTCTAAGTGGATTTGGAGTAGACCTACGCTACCAGAACGGAAGTGGACATTGTGCAAATTAAACTGTTTTTAATTTGTACAGTTTGATGTCACCACAATGAAATGACTAGTAATCAGGCCAAGGCCTACTGGTGGCGTTAAATGTGTGGACGTATAACAAAGACTTTTAAGGAACTTTGTAATTGCATTGTGTCAAAATGCGACACGTTGTTAGCAGGGGTGTAATTAGAGGTGTGTAAACTATGAATTCTACGACCACGGTAAGGCCTCATGCGGAAGGCCTTTCATTTTTTTTAAAGGCATTCAGCTCATGTTTGATGGTGGCGGAGGTTGTTGTTCAATGTTTAGGCTATAGCAATACCAGGGGTATTAAAGGGTTACTACAGTGCTGATGAGTAGGCTACATGGAGTAGGCCTACATGCTGTGAATGTGGAAAATAGCATGATTTTTTAATGTTAAAAGTAGCATTTGGTGAATAAACTCCTTTGAGGGGTGGATAAACTGCGTTTATTTGCGTTCAGACTTTACTACAACCGAGGTTGATAGTGTTGGATGGGGTGCCTCTCATGCAGCGAATATGTCCTCCCTCGCTCCTCTGGCCTCGATCCTCACTGATCTACATAAAGAAAGATAGAAGAAGTAGTCCAGGCATTCTATGAGAAAAAAAACACCCAACCCAAAACTAATTGCAACAGAAATGATTTTTGCTGTATTTAGTTCCTGAAACCTTCCCATATCACATGGTAAAAGTCCATGAAAATCCAAGTGGTGGAACATTGTCAAATGGGCTTTCTTTGTGCATAGGTCAAAGGCCAAAAAGTGCAATTTTCATGAGCTTTAATAGTACAGGTGATACAGTATGTGATAAAAAAAAAGTCCCCTTTTTTCATAAGAGCATGACACTTGGTACGATTGTACAGTTTGAAGTCCTGGACATTTTCAGATTGAAACTGGTATTAAAAAAACCCTAATGGTTGCCATGGCAACCGTTATACATTTCACTACAACTGAATTAGACCTATATTTTGCATCAAATTTCCTGAACCAAACATGGTGTATCAGAACAAGCTATTGACGGTCCAGGATTTTCATGACACCACATATGACATCATGCATTCATACCTAGCCTAAAAATCTAGACGCACCCTAGCGGGCAAAAATATGTTTTGCCTAGCGGGATGGTCTAGGGTCACACCGTTGAGGCCAAGCCTTCGTTCGACTCCAGGCCAGCCTATCCAATCAGAATGCTCTATCTGTGTATGGAGTCCTTGAGCCCGCCTTAGCTCACCTTTGGCTTCCGATAGATTCAATGAGATAAGAGTATGTCCGGGTATGACACTGGCCACTGCTACTGCTAGCAGGCTACTCGGGAGACCGAAGGGACATGTTTTTACTTTGATTGAATTAAGCTTTTGAACGTATTTTTCACGGTCAACGACCGGCAAAGTGGTAATATATTGAGTGGTCCTATTGATTCGTTGTGTTTTCTGTTATCATTTACCCCTACGATTTCGGTACGAATTACGTTTATTGACCCTAATTTGCATTGGAGTTAATGAGAGACGTTGTTTGTTTTCCCCCAAAAAGGGGCTGGAACGTTTCTCGCGAGTCAAGTTCCCGGATGTGCCGGTCTAACGTATTGACGCCAGGGGGCTGGACCATGCGTCCTCGATCGACGAGTTGGGTGTGAGACCGTGTTGCACAACCATAGAGAAAAACGAAAGATGGATGAGGCTAACGAAGCGCGCTCGTTAGAATCGGCTTTGGAAGAGTTATAGACTTGGGCATTTCTTTGAAGGTTGAGCAGAAAGAAGCACTCAAGTCATTCGTTTTAAAGAAGGATGTATTTGCCGTTTTGCCGACCGGCTACGACTGATCACAAATGCTGGCCTATTACACGCAGAGGCAGCTCTGTGAATGGTCCGACCCCAGACTATACATTTCTGTATAGTTTGGCTTGCCAGGCTAATTCATACCAATATTTGAAGAAATGTAAAGACATTTTTCGCTTTAACATTTTTCGGCAGATTTCCGCCACAAAACAGGGGTATTATCCATACTGTAGCTCAACAGCTGTCAGAAAATTGTCATCAGCTGCCTGGTGTCTTATGCCATTTCCTATTTGGCTCATGGTAAAGTAATAAGTGGAAGTAAC
The DNA here is from genome assembly GCF_963854185.1 of Sardina pilchardus. Lineage (NCBI taxonomy): Eukaryota > Metazoa > Chordata > Actinopteri > Clupeiformes > Clupeidae > Sardina > Sardina pilchardus. The sequence continues at coordinate 5,493,724 of NC_085007.1, read as the reverse complement.
CTGATGGCAATGACAAAAAATCTAGAGTGTTACGATCTAAGGGGGGAATTCTCCCCCATGTTTGTAAGGGTGTGTAAAGTAAAAAAAAGTGCATAACTACAGGTCATTGAGGGACTTATGTGTTTTTGGAGGAGCAACCTCAAACTGTTTTAAACTGTAGGTCGAGCCTGGAAAATCCAGACCCTGGTTATTTAGAAAGATTATAAGGGTCTGGCCACGGATGATGTGATGGCCCAGCTCGAGGGGCGGCACCAAGCATGCATTTAAAAATGTTACTGCACGCAACTGGATAACACTACGACCAATGCTAACTCTGGCTGATTCCGGACTTTGACGCAATTAGATAACACTACGACCAATGTTTACTGACTTCCAACGTTGCAGCGCTGTCGTCATCAGTTTTGCTTGCCTATGGCCTGCCTATATCAGATACAGGGGCGCCTGCAGGAATGAATGTTATGATACGCGCACCCCTTACCTTGTCAGATCCAACGACAGACACCAATTCACGCACGGGCATTACATTTTTTCCAAGGGGAAATTTAAATTGATCACGGTAGTTTTTTTTTTTTTAAGATTCTTTTTTTGGGCTTTTTATGCCTTTAATTGGACAGGACAGTAGAGAGTGTGACAGGAAACGAGCAGGAGAGAGAGTAGGGGTGGGATCCAGAAAGGACCACGGGGCGGGAATCGAACCCGGGTCGCCGGCGTGCGGTGCAGGTGCCCCAGCCAGTCGCGCCACGGCTGGGGCCCTTGATCACGGTAGTTTAAGGCCATTCATAGACACTGGGGTTACAACAACTGAATTCAAAAAGATATGCCAAAAATGACTGAAGTGTGCCTATAATTAGGTTACTTTTAATTACAAGTGTAGGCTTGACAAAAATATGAAAATGTAGATGTTTGAGGGTAGCCTATAACGTAATGTGGTAAAATGGTGTGGCTTCCGTAAGAGAGCCCCATGCAGGGATGGATAGAGAGAGCGAGAAAACGGAGTTGCCTATGGAGGAAATGGAAGTGCTGTCGAGACTGGAGCTGGAAAATAATGCAAAAATAATGCAAAAAATATAAAACCGCAGACAAAACAGAAATTCTTGTTCATATGCTAACCACTTTTAAATCGAGGAAATGGAGTTAGCCCCAAAGTTCCGGATAACTCTGAAGCTCCCCTATGTTCTCCACTAGTCAGAAAAAAAAACAGTTGCCTAAAAACATGCAATTCCAAAGAACTACCAGTGCAAAATGCAAAAATGTGTAGATAGATCACGTAGATATGGTTACTAAGGTGTAGTTAGGGTAAACATGGTGGTTGCATAGTTTAAAGAGACCCTATGCAACTTTCTGCAGGAGACGATCGCTCTTTGTTTACATCTGGAAGTCTGAGACGAAGAACCACGCTTGCAATTTATATATTTAAATATAGCCTATACATGTATAAATATACACGCTAAAGCTGTCGGGGAAGCTCTGCAGAGAAAATGCAAGCATAAAACGAGCGAAAACGAACAACGAAACCGAAACCAGAGATGAAATCGCCAATCCTGCATAGTTCCTCTTTAAAGAGAGTTGATAGTGTGAAGGTAGACAGTTTAAAGCTTAAACATTCCAGTTCTAACTTAACTAATGATCACTGTTCATCCCACCCACAGGCTTCAACTCTGTGAATGGTCCGACCCCAGACTATAAATTTCTGTATAGTTTGGCTTGCAGGCTACTGGTGACCGTCATGATAGAGGCCTGAGAATTTCCTACAACATCGAAACAAGTTCACAGCTGGTATTATTCAAAGAACAATTTTGCAACAACATCTGTTTGAAGTAAGCCCAGCCCTTGAAAATGTAAAATAATTTTACTCAACAATGCAAGATTCTATAATTCCATATTAGTTTAAATGGGGTCCAATTTTCTTTAGAATGCTTATACTAAAACATTCTAATTGCTGTTTTGTCAGTATTTCCTGAGGATAAATGCATAAAAAAACAACCCTCAATTTAACATCTTTCCACCAACTGGATTTTCATGGACTTATAGTAGGCCTAGGCTATGGTGTTTAGATCACCAATAAAAATGTAGGCCTACAATAAATTCTGTTGCAATTAGTTTTGGGTCAAACCTTACTTTGCCTGGACTAAAGGGATAGACTATCCCATTGTTGCTGCCCCATCATTCTTTATGTAGATCAGTGAGGATCGAGGCCCGAGGAGCGAGGCAGGACGTATAAACGCTGCATGAGAGGCACCTATGGACAGCTGTGTGGTAGGTTGTGGCTTTGGTTTGTGGTCATTCCCTCAACAACATGGCTCCCGAATCACTCCTCCTCTTTCTGCGCGCGCAGCGTGTCAGGAAGCAAAACAGTAATGGAGCATTTCTGATGGGAAAAAGTTATTTTCTCACTGTCTGTATTGCGTCAGTTTACATGACAGGACCAGTTAGATGGGGAGTTTTTGAATGCGTCTAACTAATACTCATTGCTATACGTATCTTAGCTTATTTAGGCTACACTTAGCCTAAGTGATTTTACAGGTGAGTCTGAATTACTGACTGTATTACAATATCATTGGCTTGACAGTTTAGCCCACTTGCTGTGCAATGCAAAGAAGTCTTGGAAATACGCAGCATGCTATTTCAGTGCTTGTCTCTAAATATCTGACTGTTTTGAGCGCTAGCTAGAAATGCGTGTTCTTGCAGATTCAAAGAGGTTGAGATTATTAGCTTAGTTAGCTGCTTACCTCTGTTGCTGCTGATACAGCTATTTCGCTAGTTGATAGAGCTGGAGGCAATTTAGCATATTGACCTAAACCTCGTAGCGCTTTTCACGCTACTGCTGTGTTTCAGTTGTGTACGCACAGGTAGGTCGTTACTGCTTGAGGTAATGGAATCATGGCATGAATGAATGGCGCCTTGTTATTGCATGGGTGCGAGTCGACAGACCGCAGTCCACTGTGTGTGTGTGTGTGTGTGTGTGTGTGTGTGTGTGCGTGTCTCTCTCTCTCTCTCTCTCTCTCTCTCTCTCTCTCTCAATTCAATTCAGTTCAGTTCAGTACAAGGTTGCTTTATTAGCATGACTGTACAGTGTTGCCAGATCACAATTAAAACAGCATGGCAATTAGAACATTGATATGGAAACAGTAGCATGTAACATGAAAAAAATGTGTGTATACACTCACTTTCTCTCTCTCTCTCTCTCCTCCTCTCTCTCACTTTCTCTCTCTCTCTCTCTCTCTCTCTCTCTCTCTCTCTCTCTCTATCTCTGTCTCTGTCTCTGTCCTTTAAAGACCGGTTATGATGCCTACCAGGAATGCATCTGGAGGTGGAGGAATGCCAAACAATAAAGTGAAATATTCGCGTTTGGCTGACAGTGATGAGGGCTACATTGATCTGCAGGTGAGTTTGTCAAGTCCTGTGGATAAAACAAGAATAAAGACTGCAATTTATTCTTGTGTGTGATTCTAATGTGATTATATCTAGTGGTGTGTCTTGTCAGTATATAGTTTTACCAGACAAATTCAACAACTGTTACCATCCAGCCTCCCAAGACTTTGACAGTCCTAAACTCCTAATGTCTTCATGATGTAGCAACTCCTGGTGTCTGCTTCTTCTTTTTGCCAGTTCAAGAGGGGACCACCCAAAGTTCCTTATAAAGCGATCGCCCTAGCGACCTTCCTCTTCCTCATTGGCTCGTTATTAATAATCATCGGCGGCCTGCTTCTCTCTGGCTACATACAGGTGTCGGTGAGTAGACAGTACAGAGCTTTCACCCCTCAGAACCGAGCAACACCGAACAACACAGAACCACCACAGAACGACCACAGAACCATAGAACCAAAGAACAGAACAGTTACACACACTCAAACTCACTGCAGGGCAGAGCAGCACACCTCAGGACAGAGCCCCTCACACTATAGAACAGAACCTTCACAGTTCACACCATAGAACAGAACCTTCACACCATAGAAAAGAACCTTCACAGTTCACACCATAGAACAGAACCTTCACACCATAGAAAAGAACCTTCACACCATAGAACAGAGCTGTCACACCATAGAACAGAGCCTTCATATAGAATAGAACCTTCACACCATAGAACAGAACCTTCACTCCATAGAATAGAACCTTTATACCAGGTCAGAACCTCCACGTGACAGAAGAGATCAACACACCAAAGAGCACAGAGCCGTCAGAGAGATCAGCTCTGAAACAGATAAAGCCCTTACCCAGGCCAGACCTGACCCATATCGGCTCCAGATTAAGCCCTTACCCAGGCCAGATCTGACCCATATCGGCTCCAGATTAAGCTCTCCTGTTCTCTTACTGTACATGTGTGAGAGTAATCACAGTGTGCACACAGCATACCACAGCATACCACAGCATAAACAGCTGAAGGACACAGACCCATTACATTGCTAGTGTTAGATAAGATGCAAGTTGTTGCGATGTTTTGCAGAGTCATTCAAAATGACCAAGTGTTACCACAGTGTGGTTAGTTAGTCTCTGAGGCTGTGGCTGTGTGTGTGCGTGTGTGTGTGTGTGTGCGTGTGCGTGTGCGTGTGCGTGTGCGTGTGCGTGTGCGTGTGCGTGCGCGCATGCGTGCGTGCGCGCGTGTGTGTGCTGTGCTCTGCAGTACACTCTACTGTCCTCTCATCACTACTAAGGTGTAAGTGTGTTATGATGACGTGTCACAGGCCCTGCAGGCGTTTGTGCCTGAATCTCTTGTGTTCTCTTGCGTCTGTTCCAGGACCCCAACAGAACGATCCCTGTGCTGATTATCGGAGTGCTGGTCTTCCTCCCTGGGTTCTACCACCTGCGGATTGCCTACTACGCATCGAAAGGCTACAGAGGCTACTCATACGACGACATCCCCGATTTCGATGACTGAGCCGGGGCCCTCTGTGGTCTCTCCTCCCCCTTGAGCACCGGAGTTACTGGAGGTTTGGGGGTGAGGGGGTACAGGTCTTTGACCCCTCCAAACACACACACACACACACACACACACACACACACACGCACATATCCTCGGGCCGCAGCTGCCCTCAGCACCTCGCATGGGTCGCTTCTTCTGTACGTTTACCGCACGTTTCTCCTGACGGACGAGACGGAAACCCCAAGTGGCTTACTAGCACCGCACCCACCTGCATAAGCTGCTGTACTTTTGGACTGGGCAGTGACTGCGTTATTAGTGCCAGAACTAGAGTCTTTATTATCAGCTGTGTGTAGCCTACGCAGGACATGCAAAAGCCTCTCTTGTGTTTATATGGAGTATGTATTATCAGCCGTGTGTAGCCTACGCAGGACATGCAAATGCCTCTCTTGTGTTTATATGGAGTATGTATTATCAGCATCAGCTGTGTGTGTGTGAGCAGGACATGCAAAAGCCTCTCTGTGGTTATGTGTTTTGCAGTCCTCTCTCCAAAGATGCTAGTTGTAGAGGAAAAGGGCTCTCCGTAATCAAGGACCATTTTCAATATTATAGCATGATTTTTTTTTTATCAAAGAAAATCCTGCCGTGTCTAGTATTATTGCTTGACCTACAAATGTATTTATAATTGTCATTGAATAAATATTTTAAAGGTGAGATTGCTGGTTTTTCACTTGTATGTTGCTGAAACATTTCAGACTATAGTTATCTTTCACTGAAGTTGCATTTGTTTCAGTGAAGTGCATTTATTTCACTGAAGTTGCATATGAATAGTATATGATTCATTCTGTTGGCCAAATCCTCTCAATTAAGTATTACAAAGTGATAGATAAAGGTTGGCCATACTCATACTCACCCATACATAGGCAAGGCAATGAACGAGAAGAGTGAATTGTTGCTGTCTGTAACACAAGTGCGCCCTCTTGTGGGAGTTGTTTCAGTTCTCTCGTGTAGAATGAATGTGGGTCTGCTAACTATTTATTTTGAAATATATGTGAATAATATATATGTGATAATCCATTAACATCATAGCCGATAGGAAAAGGACAGTCTGTAATCTAAACACCGATGCTTATTTTAGTGAGCGCACGGATTACAGTCATACTTGGCTCATATGTAACATTGTTGGCCAATAACATTATTGTTTTACTTTTACATCATGGGTCTTACTGACCCGAAAAATACCACTCGGCCTGAGTGTGATATGAGACCTTAATCTTGAGATTATCTGACATTTATTATCATTAATTTAGTTGATAGTTTGCCATGGACTCTTAATCCCACGGATACTTTAAACGGGATCGGCGGATAAACAGGGCAGAATCCAGAGTAAAGTACAGAGGGCGCGCTGGGCACCTGTAATAAAGAATTCAGGACTAAAACAGCGCACCGCCGCAAACATGTTCCAACAATCCGGATAGAACGTGATTCAGTAATGTTCTAATGCCTCAATATTAATTGATTTAATTTTCCATATAATCCTGTAATAAAAACGAGAGAAAAAAACGGTCGGACTGTCTAACGGTTACAATCTTCCTATCAGGATTATGACCAGGTTTTGTTTGGTTATATTAGTCCTATTAAAATATGTTTTTTTCAGGAAGACTTCCAATGCTATTTGAAAAAGTTTTCGTAGACAGCAAATTAACCTACTAAAAACACGCAGTTAAATGATTGAAAATGTAAGCCATAACTAGATGGTTGATAATGGCATCATAGTATAGCCTACAAAGCCAAGCGCAAAACTTTGTAACTTGAGGCTGCATCAAGTGTCTTCCGCGCGAGCGCGCGCGCGCGCACACACACTCACACACACACACACACACACACACACACACACACACAGAGAGAGAGAGAGAGAGAGAGAGAGAGAGAGAGAGAGAGAGAGAGAGAGAGAGAGGAGAGGGGGTAGGAGGAAGCAGTAAGGGTTGTATGTGAGGTCAGGTCGAATGAGTGAGCCCGGTCCTAGAGGAGTGGAGTCAGCTCTCGCAGCGAAAGCACTACAAGTCGCCTTCACTCGCGTTGGAATATATACATTACATGAAGGCTTGCCATGCCAAGAGACTATTCGGATTTTCCTGTCATCTATAGGCTTTGACCGCAGTGAGACATTCGTGGATGTCATTTCTTACTGGGAACTTTGGAAACATTTCCGCTTGGATCTCTATCAGTCAATATAGTCCCGAATCGCCAGCACGACGAACATTGGAGAAACTGACCCGGCTGATTTACCGGCGGTATGTTTGATAAATAAACATATACATGTCTGTTTTAATTGTTGTTGATTCAGTTGAGCTGAGCCAACATATTATCGATTGCATTCTAACTATTGAAAAAATGTTTAAGGCTAAACACCTGTTACATTTTCAGTCCGGTAGAAATAAGTTGATGTCCGTCTCTGCGGACCGGAGTGGCTATTGATCGGGACAAAACATAACTCATTTGATTGCAACTTTTTAGTTATTTTAGTTTTGTTAGTTTTTTTTAGATTTTAGTTTGTTTTGTAGCACGAGCATCAGTAGAGAGATTGACTGCGTATGCCTTAATTGTAGTAAGGTCGTTTCCTCCCAAAGACCTGACAAAGTAAAGAAAGCCTCTGGTGGTGGTTTGGGTTGGCTTGCCGGTTGCGTGATGGCAACGCATGTTGGTGTTAATTTTGCATGATGTTTCTAAACCTATCTCTACAATCTGGATGTGACTGACTAAAGAAAAACGGCTTGAACAAACACAAACGCACTGCTTATTTCCCGTGTTACTTTAACGTCGCCAGCGGGGCGAGCTGAATATACATGGTGTAGGGGCACTGTTTGTTTAGCCTGTTGGTTCGCCGCCCCCAGGGTCGCTGCCTGGTCTTACCAAGCGAAGCTGAAGCAGCCTCTGTGACCCACGGACTGAAAGGGCATGTGGTCTTCACCGTTTGGCGTTTCCCAACACCCAGATGCAGCGTTTGCTTTCTTTTCTTTTCAAAACAACTTCACAGTGGGCATTTATGTCTGAATTGAATTTGAAATTAAGTTTATATTGACATTTAATTGAGTTTTGTATTAGGGCTATGTACAGTGTGCTACGTTTATTTTGACGACTTAACTTGTGTGCGTTCAGACTGTGTGTGTGTGCGTGTGTGTGCGTGTGTGTGTGTGTAGAGCTGATAGTACAAGGTGTAGGCTATGTAATGTGAAAGTGTGTCACAGTGATCACCACCTCATGGCTCCGTTGTCATGGCGGTCAGTAGCCTACTGGTCAGGGCACTGGGATGGTCTGTGGTGTGGTTCAGTGTCTTCTCCAGGTCCCGGAGATACCCGCACACACACCCACAAACCTGCTCCCATAAGCCCCGTCCAGATTAGGCCAGCGCGCGGCACTGTCCAAAAGCTGCTTAAGGGCTACTCATGGGTCCTGCCGGCAGCTTTTAGGCGGATCGGGGCTCGACTTCTCCACTCTCCTGCCTAAAATTCCGTACCCTGGACAGGTTCCACTCGCTGCTAATCGTAATGCACAAATCTCTGAGCTGTTTTTTTTTTTCCAACTGTGAACTGCTCACTTATCAATGGCATGGCATCCCAATAGCAGTCTTTTAGGGCATGCCAAGCTGTAGGAGATACTGTGTAGGACTTGTTCGTCTACTCTGGGTCCTGGGCAAGGTTAGAGGCCTATGACAAATTGAGGTGTGTGTGTGTGTGTGTGTGTGTGTGTGTGTGCATGTGTGTGCGTGTGTGTGTGTGTGTGTGTGTATGTACGTGGGTGGGGTTGGGTTAGGAGGGTCTGCTTCCATTTCCTCTTTCCATTGCATCAAGCAGGATGATCCCTGATTAACAAAAGAGAAACATCATCCATACCCGGCACCCACATGGATGCACACACACACACACACACACACACACACACACACACACACACACACACACACACACACACACACACACACACACACACACACACACACACACACACACACACACACACACACACACTCACACACATGCTCACAAACACACACGCCCGCATGTGCACACACAGACACACACACACACACACACACTCACTCTCTCTCTCTCTATCTCCCTCCTTAACCTCACCCCAGTGCTACTGACAATGAGATGAATGTGTGTGTGTGTGTGTGTGTGTGTGTGTGTGTGTGTGTGTGTGTGTGTGTGTGTGTAACCTGCGTTGTGTTGAACCACCGCGGTCCAGCTAAAAGCTCAGGCTACTAGCGTTCATGCATTTCAGCAGCGCTCTTAATTAAGGCGTCGGGGAGGGAGGTTTACTAACGTTCCACAAGCACAGCTAACTAGCTGGCATCCGCTACATGTGTGAGGAGGGACCCAGTGCTACTGACGACGGGAACCCTGACTCCTGATAGACGTGTCTGGGCCTGCCGAGACCTCACCTGGCTGCAGAGACCTCACCTGGCTACCGAGGCCTCACCTGGCTGCTGGGACCTCACCTGGCTGCTGGGACCTCACCTGGCTGCCGAGACCTCACCTGGCTGCTGGGACCTCACCTGGCTGCTGGGACCTCACCTGGCTGCTGGGACCTCACCTGCCTGCCGAGACCTCACCTGGCTGCTGGGACCTCACCTGGCTGCTGGGACCTCACCTGGCTGGCAGTGGCTTCATTAGGCCCCCTAATTAGAGAGCACTTCCTCTCCCATCCATGCCGTCATTACTGAACTCCAATTATTCTACAGGTCCCATCCATGCTGCCATTAGCGAACATTACTTAACTTAGCACCAGGATATTATCCCGTATACAGGATCTCTTCCTATGCCATCTCCCCCTCAGCCTGGGAGCTCAGTTTAAAGTTGAGTCTACTCTACTCAAAACTCCTCGGGGCAGCACTGCGCTCAGTGTAAAGTTGAGTCTACTCTACTCAAAACTCCTCTGGGCATTCTGGGAGCTCAGTGTAGAGTTGAGTGTACTCAACTCAAAACTCCTCTGAGCAGCACTTGAAGTGAACTGCTCCTCACAGTCCTGTGGCTATCCATTCTTGGTTTATGCACCGGAATGATCAATTCTCTATACAATCTAAAATAGCTCTCTGCATACACAACCCTGGCTCTGCCAGTGGGAAACAGGGTGGCCTGGAATGAGCCTGATATTATCTCAAACCTTTGCCAGAATCACCTTCCTACCCTAAGCAGCATGGCGCTGTACAGTACTTACCCAGCCCATAGGAACTCTCTTACCCAGCAGAATTATAGTCATGGGAACTTTACTTACCCAGCAACACTGCCTACTCTAACTCATGGGAACTCAACTCAGCAACACTGCCTACTCTAACTCATGGGAACTCAACTCAGCAACACTGCCTACTCTAACTCATGGGAACTCAACTCAGCAACACTGCCTACTCTAACTCATGGGAACTCAACTCAGCAACACTGCCTACTCTAACTCATGGGAACTCAACTCAGCAACACTGCCTACTCTAACTCATGGGAACTCAACTCAGCAACACTGCCTACTCTAACTCATGGGAACTCAACTCAGCAACACTGCCTACTCTAACTCATGGGAACTCAACTCAGCAACACTGCCTACTCTAACTCATGGGAACTCAACTCAGCAACACTGCCTACTCTAACTCATGGGAACTCAACTCAGCAACACTGCCTACTCTAACTCATGGGAACTCAACTCAGCAACATTACCTACTCTCAATCACGGGAACCTTAATTACCCAGCAGACTCTACCTGCCCCAAAGCGTGGGAGTTCTACTTACCTAAGAGCAGGGGTGTACCGGTCCCGCCTCTCGCTTAGGGCACAATGAGAGGGGATGGGACCAGTTTCAGGAAACATACTGCAGACAGCTCTGTTGTGTGTGTGTGTGTGTGTGTGTGTGTTATGTGTCCATGCTATATCAGCCTCGGTATATAGGTTAGCGCCTGCACTGTGTGTGTGTGTGTGTGTGTGTGTGTGTGTGTGTGTGTGTGTGTGTGTGTGTGTGTGTGTGTGTGTGTGTGTGTGTGTGTGTGTGTGTGTGTGTGTGTGTGTGTGTGTCCATGCTCTATCCCAGCCTGGGTATATAGGTTAGCGCCTGCACTGTGTGTGTGTGTGTGTGTGTGTGTGTGTGTGTGTGTGTGTGTCCATGCTCTATCCCAGCCTGGGTATATAGGTTAGCGTCTGCACTGTGTGTGTGTGTGTGTGTGTGTGTGTGTGTGTGTGTGTGTCCATGCTCTATCCCAGCCTGGGTATATAGGTTAGCGTCTGCTGGTGGTCAGATCCCTGCGTCCACTTCTGTGATTAACAGCGACTCATCCGCTCATCGGCTCTCAGGATGATGACCGCCGGCTCTCCGCCTTCCTTCACAGATAACGCAGGAACAGACCTCAGCCTTACCTGGACCGGCTCTCAGCCTTGTCTGGCCCGGATCTCAGCCTCGTCTGGCCCGGATCTGGGCCTTGTTTGGTCTGGATTGGCTCCAGGGTACAGGGTGCGCTCACATGTGTTGGCACGGCTCAGGGGAGCTCATGGGTGCCATGTGTGCAATCTGCCTGGTCATTATTTGCTTGCCACCTGAGTTTGATTACTCAGAAGTGTGTGTTGCTCAGTTTGTGATGTGGACTCCACTGTGGAGTGTTGAAATTACCTTCAGAGTGTGTGTGTCGGTGTGTGTGTGTGTGTGTGTGTCTGTGTCTGTGTGTGTATGTCTGTGTGTGTGTGTGTGTGTGTGTGTGTGTGTGTGTGTGTGTGTGTGTGTGTGTGTGTGTGTGTGTGTGTGTGTGTGTGGCCGTGTGGGCGTGTTTAAAGTGTGTTGTGTTTGTTCAGGTGGAGCTGGGTCATGGCTGTGTTATGTAGATTGAGAGCACCAGGGGAAAAAGCTTGTGAAGAGGTTACTATGGAGAGAGCACTCTAGTCTGTTTATGGAGAGAGAGAGAGAGAGAGAGAGAGAGAGAGAGAGAGAGAGAGAGAAAGAGAGAGAGAGAGACTGATGCTACTCTGTGTATTCTCTCTCTCATTTGAAGTCATTTCATCTCTCACTCATTCTCTCTTTTAAATGTCTCTTCTTTACTGTCAATGTCCGTCTCTGTATATCCTCTTTCTTCTCTGTATCTCTTCATCTCTCTACTTCTCTCTCTTCTCTTCATCTCTCTCTTCTCCCTATCTCTCTCTTCTCTTCATCTCTCTCTCTTCTCTCTGACCTCTTTACTGTGTTTTATGGTTTTATTGTTTGAGTAGTTTAGGGTTTTATGACCCCGTGTAAAGAGCAAGGGCCCTTTATTATTAGTTACACTGGGCCTGCTGCTCATAAAGCCATTACCTCATCGCTGGGCCTCGGTTTCCCTGCCTCAGCTCCAGACCATCTCCCCTAAACTCACACACACTGCTACGGTATCCCCAGACCATCTCCTCTAAACTCACACACACTGCTACGGTATCCCCAGACCATCTCCCCTAAACTCACACACACTGCTACGGTATCCCCAGACCATCTCCTCTAAACTCACACATAAACACCCAGAGCTCCAGACCCCATCGCCTCTAAACTCACACACAAACAACTACGGTAGAGCCCCAGACCATCTCCCCTAAACTCACACACAAACAGCTACGGTAGAGCCCCAGACCCCATCTACCCTAAACTCACACACAAACAACTATGGTAGAGCCCCAGACCATCTCCCCTAAACTCACACACACTGCTACGGTATCCCCAGACCATCTCCTCTAAACTCACACACACTGCTACGGTATCCCCAGACCATCTCCTCTAAACTCACACATAAACACCCAGAGCTCCAGACCCCATCGCCTCTAAACTCACACACAAACAACTATGGTAGAGCCCCAGACCATCTCCCCTAAACTCACACACAAACAGCTACGGTAGAGCCCCAGACCCCATCTCCCCTAAACTCACACACAAACACCCAGAGCCCCAGACCATCTCCCCTAAACTCACACCCAGACACTCTTAGCTCCAGACCATCTCCCCTAAACTTACACATAAACAACTACGGTAGAGCCCCAGCCCCCATCCCCCCTAAACTCACACCCAGAACTCCAGACCTCTTCTCCCCTAAACCACGGGGACCCAGGCTCTAATCCGACCTGCGGTCATTTTCCGATCCCACCCCATCTCTCTCTCTCTCGCTTGCCTCCTGTCTCTCTCTACTGTCCTATACGAATAAAGGCAAAAAGGCCAAAAAAATACTTAAAAAAAAGAAAAATGCCAAACTCTCCTAAACTCACACCCAAATACCTACTGTAGAACTCCTTACCATCTTCCTTAAACTCACAGACAAACATTTAGAGCTCCTCACCATCTCCACCAGATTCACACACACACACACACACACACACACATACCAGAACACTATTAACAATGTGCTGCCAACCTCTGGTGATAAACAGAAATGAGCAGAGAATGTTGCACACTCAGGCTCAAATGTGTAGTATTTCATTTGATAACGTTTTGGTCATGATGCCTTCTTCAGATCCAATTTGATCTCTTAACTAGGCCATCTCCTAACTACCATCCCCTAACTAGACCGCCATCTCCCTCAAGCACAAACCAAAATGCACTGAGTCATGTTATTATCAGACCATCTCCCCCAAATGCAGACTCAGACATGCTGAGTCATGTTATTATCAGACCATCTCCCCAAATCGCAGACCCAGACATGCTGAGTCATCTTCACACCAGACCATCTCCTCTAAACACACAGCCAAACGCCCAGCAGGGCCGAGTTGCTCTCGCACCAGACCATCCCTGCAGACACACACTGTCTAAGAGATGCGCCACAGACACACACTGTCCACGAGGTGCATTCCAGACACACACTGTGGTATTGTGTTCATCTGCCCTAAACACAGACCCAGATGAGCTTAGACGTCCTCCTACCAAACCAAATACCTCAAACACTCACCAAAACACACAGAGGTGCTGAATTGTCCTCCAAACCAAACCAAAAAGTGTTGAATAGAGTTCTTCTCCTACTAGATCATCTCTTGTGAACAAAAACCCCGAAGTGCTGAGTCGTCCTCCTACCAAACACACAACCAAACACCCCAGAGGGGCTGAGTCATCCTTCTAGTAGACCATGTCCCCCAGAGGGGCTCTGTTCCCTGCCACTGCTCCAGATCTTCTCCAAACACACCAAGCCCCAGGAGATGTGTGTTATTCTCCTCCAAGACCATATCATCCAAAGTCTAACGTCACAATGCTGTGTTCTTCTCCAAGACCATATCATCCAAGCACTAACAGCATAATGCTGTGTTCTCCTCCTCCTAGAGTCCATCTCCCCAAACACTAACAGCACAATGCTGTGTTCTCCTCCTCCTAGTGTCCATCTCCCCAAACACTAACAGCACAATGCTGTGTTCTCCACCTCCTAGAGTCCATCTCCCCAAACACTAACAGCACAATGCTGTGTTCTCCTCCTCCTAGAGTCCATCTCCCCAAGGCAATTATCTCTAGACAATAGATCAGCTTCTAGAGCCAGGGGCTAATGATATTAAGATCATGGGTTAATTTCCCAATCAGCACTAATAGGCTACTAAT
>NC_085007.1:5469303-5474303 GCF_963854185.1 Sardina pilchardus | reverse complement strand
GCATTTTGTCCATGTTTAGGGTGGAAAATGAAAAAGAAAGATTTGCATAAGACAAGTCAAATTGGTGTTTTTAGAAAGAAGAGGTAATGCAGATTAATGAAAAAAATATAAAAAAAATCTTTGTATATTCCCACAAGGTGTTAAGGTGCTCTGAATATGAGATCCAAAATTATTTTTCAAACTTGTGAGGTCTGCTGTTCAGTCCCTGATGGATTTTCTTTTCTCTTCATTGCTTTTTCGGAGAGTGTTTCTACTGATTTCAAAAAGAGAAAAAAAATCAAGAGCCTATGTTGAGTAAAAATATGTCTTCTGTAAGCCTAAACAGAGCCCAGCCAAGAACCCCAATAAAATTTTGATCAACTTTGAGGGACTGCTATGACCATGCAGGATCATCCAGACTACTCGTGGTGATTTTACTGCATACTATTCCTATTTATGCACCAGCCTGCACAATTTGAGCCTCCTACAGATTCTAGTTCTTGAGCAATGAGCTTGTGAACTTTGACAAAAAAAAGAGGTAGAACAAATTTGACACCCCCCTCTCCCTGTAAAACTGGCTGTTACTTGAAAAGTATTGATCTTAGCACAAAAACATTTTACAGAGTGTCTCCTGGGTAACATAGGCACACATGGTATTTTTTTCAGATTTTTTTGAGACGCAAGTGCGTGGGCTCTGGTTGATTTGGCGTGGAATGACCCGTTGATGTTTGAACAAAACAGAGAGCTAGCTCGCTACTCCCTCCCCCTCCCTCCCGAGCAATTGAAACTCTCCTCAATGCACATCCCATCAGTGATTTACTGGAACAGTGTGTTATGTTTTTATGGCCCAGGTTGTTCGCTTAGAGCACCTTTAACCTGAGTTACTCTGAGGAGAATGTCCCTTGTAATATAATTGACATATTTAAGCCGCTTTGGATAAAAGCATTATGCTTAATGTAGATTTGTCTGTTTTGAATTGTGTGTGTTGTTCTGGTATGGTGCTATCCTGATGCTGTTTTAATGAGTGTGTTTACGTTGTTTCATGTTGTGTTATGTTAATTTGTGCTGTTTGTTACGTTTGTACTTGAAGTGTTGTGTGTGGTTTTTTAATGGTGTGTGTTTACCTGTGTGCAGGTGAGGAGATGTGTGTGGTCTTATGAGTGACAGCTATGGAACAGCTGAGGCTCCATCTCCTCCTGTTGACTGTGGCTGCATTCACACTCTGGCCTCTTGGTGAGTGTTTACACACACAAACACACACACACACACACACACACACACACTGGCTCTTCACTGAGTCAAAGTTTTTTTTTTTTTAAATGTTCATAAACACTGATAATAATGTGTGTGTCCAACTGTATCTACCTGTCGATATCTGTCTACCTACTGCTCTCTGTCTCTACTTTCTACTCATTGCCACTGGATTCTATCTGTCTTCACTCTACATTTTGCGTGTAAATGTGTGTCTGTACACAGTAGCTGTGTTGCATATGACTTACGTGTGTGTGTGTGTGTGTGTGTGTGTGTGTATGTGTGTGTGCTCTGTTACATGTAGCCCGCGGTGCCGATCTGTCGGTGCGGGCTAAAGAGGGCGGCGTGGCCGTGCTCAGGTGCAGCATAGCGGGCATGGACGTGGGCGCTGCCAGCCTCAAGCATGTGGTGGAGTGGGTACGCAAGGACCTCGACATCCCCATCCTCATCAAGTTCGGGCGCCACCCCCCCCGAGTGCACCCCGACTACGAAGGTGAGCTGAGCTGAGTTGGGTCCTGCAGGGCACGAGGAGCCCTCGTTTGATTTGAACGATGAGCAAAGTGCTAAGTCTTTAAGGAGAACTCAGCTACAGTCATGCCCCCTACAGGAGATTTGATTTGAATGATGAGCAAAGTGCTAAGTCTTTAAGGAGAACTCAGCTACAGTCGTGCCCCCAGAGAGTGTAGCACTGTACACTCTGGGGCCATCTTTAAAATCACTGTAGCTTCCCGAATTTGCTAAAGCTATGCTAAATCAATTTATTTTTTAACTGCAAACACCGATGAGCCAAGGTAGCTGTAGTTCATGCACCGAGATAGCTGTAGTTCATTCATCAGTACTTTGCTTGTTGACAGACTTTGCGCTTTACTCACCATTTAAATTAGGGCCTAATGAGTGTTCTTCCTCCACTTCATCTTTCTCTATCCCTCCCTTCTCTCCCTCTCTCTCTCCTTTTATCTCTCCCTCTCCCTCTCTCTCCCTCTCTCTCTCTCTCTCTCTGTCTTCACGACTGATCCCTAAAGAGAAGGTGAGCTGCAGCACTGGATAAAGCAAACAGTTTTTTTCCCCTCCCCTCCCCCTCTCTCTCAGTCCCCCTCCCCCTTCTCTTTATCACAACTCTTTCCCTCTGATTCCTAGAGAGTGATCTGTGCTGATCACTAGGACTTTTACTGGCTCAATGAGACTACATTCCCACTGTAGTGGGGCTCTTGGTTGAGATTATCAGTCGGATGTTATCATGCCCCAGGGCTGGATGGGGGCTAATGGAGGACTCCATTATTCTCAGCTGAAGACTCTGGGGGTGGGACCGGGAGTCTGCTCTGCCTGAATTAGCTGATGTAGCTGCTCCAGGAGACAGCTCAGATCTAGGGGTACCCCCACTGAATGCTAGAGGAGAGTTCAGATCTAGGGGTACCCCCACTGAATGCTCTGCACTTTTACCGTCGTGACTGTGGGGAGCTTGTCTTGAGCCTCCTGACTCAATACAAACAGCTCCTACCCCCTGCCTAAACATCTTAACCCCTTGTAAACTCTAGTGAGAGCTTAGGTGTGTGTGTGTGTGTGTGTATGTGTGTGTGTGTGTGTGTGTGTGTGTGTGTGTGTGTGTGTGTGTGTGTGTGTGTGTGTGTGCATGGGGGTTGTGTGCGTGTGTGCATGCCTGTGTGTGTGTGTGTGTGTGTGTGTGTGTGTGTGTGTGTGTGTGTGTGTGTGTGTGTGTGTGTGTGTGTGTGTGTGTGCATGGAGGTTGTGTGCGTGTGTGTGTGTGTGTGTGTGTGTGTGTGTGTGTGTGTGTGTGTGTGTGTGTGTGTGCGCATGGTGTGTGTGTGTGTGTGTGTGTGTGTGTGTGCATGGGGGTTGTGTGTGAGTGTGTGTGTTCAGGGGGCTTTGTGTGGTGGGGGTGTAGGTTGGGTAGGTCTGCTTCTTACTCCATTGTGTGCTGAAGGACAGAAGTACAATGGCTGTCTGTGGGGAGACAGATCTGGGGCTGGGTGTAGGAATACCTCTTCTATGCTGCTGTTCTCTTAAGACACACACACACACACACACACACACACACACACACACACACACACACACACACATATTTGCACGCACGCGCACATACACACACACACACACACACACACACAAACACACACACACACACACAAAGACCCTCATCAGGGCACTGTGACAAGGAGAAGGCCTGCATGGTTTGAAAATGTTCCCGTGATGGGGGCAGGTCGGAGTGGAGTGAAGACAGATGCCAGAGCACACCATGCCAGAGGCTTATAGATTATAGAGTGGGACTGTGGCTCTAGACTGTGAGTGTCGGGGAGGCAAATGAGACACACACACTTTATCACGTTATCATTCTCGTAAAGATATGTGTGCTCTCCCTGAGTAAAGCTGCATTCACATACGTCGCTACTCGCCCATCTCTGAGCGAGAACTGTCAATGTAAAGTGAATGTGTTCTAGCTGAATGTGGCCAGGACAGGCGATGCGATGTGGGCGGGTACGAAGTTAAAATAATTTTAACTTCCAGCGATGCGAGTGAAGCGAGTACCAAATCAGAATGTAGAATAGAGATGATTGACAGTTAACGGAAGCGAGGAGCGATGTGCGAGTAGCGACGTATGTGAATGCCCCTTAAGAGCAGGTCCACTGACCTGACTTTTCATTGGTGGAGTGGTGTGTCTGTCATTGCTACTGAAGGCCTCGCACATAGCAGGGCACTCTAGTGCCCCTGGGTAGGGTTACCTTTGTCATCGCTTTTCAACACTCGGGATATTGCCTTATTAGCCTAGCATGTTTTTATTCAGCACATGAGGCAGTCAGGAAGACTTTTGTGGAGCTCAGGGTTGGTGTTTTACAATACGATGTTATGAATGGAATTTACTGTACATAAAAGTCTAGTTCTAGAGTCTAGTGAGAGAGTTCAAATGTGTGTGTTTGTGTGTGTGTGTGTGTTTGTGTGTGTGTGTGTGTGAAAGAGAGAGAAAGAGAGAGAGAGAGAGAGAGAGTTCAAATGTCTTTTGAGCCAGTATGTTGAAAAGGGACAACATTGGCTAAATACAAGGTTTCTCTCATAAAGGAGCTTTTAAAAGCTAAGCTTCAGAGGCCATGTCACCTGGCGAGCCAGCCAGGAGAGTCACCTCATGACTGTGTCCACCAACAGAGAGTAGTGATAGTCAGAGAGGGAGAGAGGGAGAGAGAGAGAGAGAGGGAGAGAGAGAGGGAAATAGAGAGAGAGACAGAGAAGGAAAGAGAGAAAGAGAGAGGGAGAGAGAGAGACATTGAAGGAGAGAGAGAGAGATAGAGAGAGAGAGCTGGATTCACTTGTGGTCATTTCCATATCATTCCCCTGAGTCACCGCAGCACAGAGCCCTCTGTGTGAGCCTGCGGCGGTGTGTCTGAGCCTGCTCCCAGCGATAAGGCTTAATGAGGGCTTTAGCGTTAGCCGCGTAGCTACGGATCTGATTAGTGGAAAGACCAGGAGTGAAGTGGCCTTCCCGCTGTGCTACGCTGCACTCTGTGGCGTTAGTGTGAGGGAGTTTGCTCTGTCCCCTAGAGGCTGCCATATGCCCTTTTAAAAGCTTCCTTAATTCCCCACATTTTGAACATTAATGAAGTTGATGGATATTATACGTTTGATGCTGGCCCTTCTAGTTCTAAAATAGAAACCACACTGTGTTTAAAGTGTTTTCCCACGCCGGTGAAGTCACTGAGGACTCGTTCGAGCATTCCTTCCTATAGATGAGAAAGAAAACAAAGCCAGAGAAAGACAAT
>NC_085007.1:5461803-5464303 GCF_963854185.1 Sardina pilchardus | reverse complement strand
CTGTGTCTGTGATATCTTTGAGTGTCTTATCACACACACCTACACACACACACACACACACACACACACACACACCCTATAAGACTCACAACCCAGCAGCTCACTTTGGATCAATCAATGATACCGATCACTTCAACACACACACTTCACACACTTTCAGATGAACTTTGACTGTCATATACACACAGATATTAAGACGCAGGCACACACACACACACACACACACACACACACACACACACACACGCACACGCACACGCACACCTGTACCTGCCCTTATTGACATATTACTATGCTCTTCAGTCCCATGATCCTCCTCTCTTCACCAGCCCATAATTTCTCTCTTCTATTCCACCTCTTCTCTATCTTTCTTTCTCTCTCTCTCTCTCTCTCTCTCTCTATATATATTTCTCTCTCTTTCTCATACACTCTCTCTCCTCATTGCATCTAAGGCTGTGCTCCAAATATTGATATTGCCATAAAGCATGATATGCTACTGCATGGATTTGCATCAGGATGCTTGTGCAGCTGTGTAGATGTATATAGATATGGCATTGTATATAATAACTAAAGCACAAGAGACAACAGAAAAGGTTAAAGTTAATAACAGATGTATTTAAATATAATTACTACTCTTATGATCTCTGTGGGGGCTTGAATTGAAGTGTTGTTAAGTTGTCGGATGCTTAAGGCTTTATGCTGTTATGTAGAAGTATCAAGAACAGCTGTGGGAGTGAGTTCTGTTTTGGACATGATTTAGGATCTACATGTATTGTATTGGGATACATATGGTGGCCTCTGTTTAGAGGGATGTATTGTATTGGGATACAGTACATATGATATGATATGTAATAGGCTACGTGCATAAAAAAGGCTCGTTTTGGGCTTGTTTGTTTTCGGTAGATCCAGGTGTATTTGAACCTGTCGCTATTGTTATTGTTAATGTAATTAGTGTCTACATGGACCCGGTTGGGTGTTGCACCTAGTGAATCAGCACGTTACGATAAAGAAGGATTTATGCGTTTGTTAAAATTGTTTTTATTGGGCAAGCAATACATTCAGTGTTGGCGTGAAGATGTAAGGAGCCGAAAATAATAGAAGATGCCATTACAACACAGTGAACGCTCCACCTGAAATAAATGAGCTACTGGAAGAGACTTTCTTCCCTCCTCTCTCTCTCTCTCTCTCTCTCTCTCTCTCTCTCTGTCCCGCTACATTCCCCTCTGGTTCCTCTCTATCTTCTCTCTCATACAGTCTGTCCCCCTGCATCTTTCTCTCTCTCTCTTTCTTTCTCTCTATCCTCTCTTTCATACGTTCTGCTCTCTCCCTCCATCCCTCTCTCTCTCCACCATCTCGTCTTTCAGTCTCATTGTCTGGAGGCGGAGGGGGCAGTGATGCTGAACTGAAGCTCTGCAGTGTGTGTGTGTGTGTGTGTGTGTGTGCATGTGTGCGTGTGTGTGTGTGAGTGTGTGTGTGTGTGTGTGTGTGTGTGAGAGAGAGAGAGAGAGTGTGTGATGAAGTGAAATGTCTGTTTATCCTGGAACAGCTAATGGCTTGTGCTTGTTAAATAAATAGCCCATCAGAAATGTGATCGCATACTTGTGTAAGAACTTCTGTTGACCCGTGTGCTGCTGTTCTATAGATATTGAACGGATAATTAGTCCACCCCTGGTCATCTCACCGCGACATGAGCCCTGGACACAGCTGCCAGTGGTCAGTGGTCAGTGGGTTCTTTAGATAAAAACATGCAAGCTTATGATAAAGAGTTATATCGTTTGGAAATTTAAATTGCTGTCTGTAGCACCAAAAAGCAGTGACCACACCAACAAACAGCACCCCCAGAACACATGGACATGTGATATGCTCAGGCTCAGGTATCTGGGTGTGTCTCTCATGCAGCGTTTATACTGTACGTCCTCCCTCGCTCCTCGGGCCTCACTGATCTACATAAAGAAAGATAGAAGAAGGGCTAGACTATCCCATTGTTGCCGCCCCACCATTCTTTATGTAGATCAGTGAGGATCGAGGCCCGAGGAGCGAGGGAGGACGTATAAACGCTGCATGAGAGGCACCTTGGGTGTGTCAGGCTGTCCAGGTAATAGTCGTGACTGGACGGAGGTGTGTGGTTGTAACTCGTTGGGTTTCTGGTGGCTGATGTGTTTATTGTTTACCTGTGCTCTCTAGCGGCCCCTAGCTTCACGGAGACCTCACCACCTGTTGTGGAGGCCCTGCTGGGCAAGCCGCTCACGCTCAGGTGTGTCGTCCGTGGCAACCCGCCCCCGACGGTCACGTGGGCTAAAGATGGTGTCCTTCTCAAGCCGGACAATACTGAGGTGAGAGGGAAATGTAGTCTCTAATGTTTACAGACTTAAAAAAACTACAAAATATATCGTTGTTAACCACAGGTGACATAATTTGGGTTACCCTTCCTTTAGTCTCTCAATCTTTCAATCTCTCTCTCACTCTCTCTCTCTCTCTCTCTCTCTCTCTCTCACACACA
>NC_085007.1:5446803-5456803 GCF_963854185.1 Sardina pilchardus | reverse complement strand
TGTGGCATTATATTCAGTCAAAAACAGCTGATTCCTATGAGCTCTCTTCAGCCATGTAGATGAACTTATTAGTGAAATCATCAGGTTCAGGTACACGAGTAGAATCATTCCATACGCGTAGGATGCGTAGGACGTTAACTTTCTGATTCTACATTTCCGTGTTCACAACCCCTCTCATAGTGCACATCTCTAAACCTGTTCAAACCGCCCTTCAAATCTCGAAATTCATTCTTCAATCCCATAAAAAGAGTCCCAGTACCCTCAGGTTTGATTAACCCACCACGGTGCTGTGACATTATCCCCTCCCCCCCCAACACCCCCAACACCCACGGACCCCTTCTGCTCTTATAATTCCGTCTTTCCAGTTCCTGCTTCAAATTGTCGAAATTCATTTTTCAATCCCATAAAACAGTTCCCTCAGGTTTGATTAACCCACCACAGTACTGTGACATTATCCCCTCCCCCCCCCCCCACACATTCACACACACACACACACACACACACACACACACACACACACACACACCACAGTGCTGTGACATTATCCCCCCCCCCCCAACACCCCAAGACCCCCAGACCCCTCCTGCTCTGATAATTCCGTCTTTCCAGTTCCTGCTATTTGTCCGTTATTTTTCCCGTTCTGCTCTGCATCATGGCGCCGTGCTAATTACATATTCCCCGTCTCCAGCAGTATCCGGGGTGGACGCTGACATCACAGGGCTCCGTGGTCATGGCAACGGCCAGTGAGGACGCAGCAGGTGTTTACACCTGCACGCCGTACAACGCGTTGGGCACAATGGGCCAATCAGCGCCCACCAGGGTGATTCTGCAGGTCAGTCGGGGCTTCCACTGCTCTGGTTCTGTTCACTGAAGTGAAAGCAAGTTCTGGACTAAGAACTTTACGCTGTTCAGTGTGTTTGCATGTCACATACTATACTCTGTCTTGGCATCTCAAGGCATCACTTCCTCTTGTGTATAGTGCACCACCGTGTCACTTCCCTAACTGGATTCTGAAAGCTGGTGGATAGACTAGCATCTCTCAGTTTTCAGGTGTTTTTCTTGTTTGATATGTGTGCATCACTGTCTCAGGTCTGTCTGTCTGTCTGTCTATCTTTCCATCTATCTATCTATCCATCTATCTATCTATCTATCTACTTATCTATCTATCTATCTATCTTTTGTTCTGTCTCTGTATGTCTGCCTATCTATCTATCTATCTATCTATCTATCTATCTATCTACTGTATCTATCTATCTATCTATCTATCTCTATCTATCTGACAAATTTAATTTGACCGTTCTTTTTCTAAACACACCTGTAGGACCCGCCCTCCTTCAAAGTGTCCCCTCGTCAGGAGTACCGTCAGCAGGTGGGGCGCATGCTCGTCATCCCCTGTGAGGCCGCAGGAGACCCAGCACCTAGCGTCACCTGGAGCAAGGTGGGCAGAGTCCGCACCTACATGTGAAGTCAGTGTGTGTGTGTGTGTGTGTGTGTGTGTGTGCTGGTCATGCCCTGTGAGGCCGCAGGAGACCCAGCACCTAACGTCACCTGGAGCAAGGTGGGCAGAGTCCACACCTACATATGAAGTCAGGGTGTGTGTGTGTGTGTATGTGTGTGTGTGTGCTGGTCATCCCCTGTGAGGCCGCAGGAGACCCAGCATCTAGAGTCACCTGGAGCAAGGTGAGCAGAGTCCACACCTACAGTACATGTACTGTACATGTGAAGTCAGTGTGTGTGTGTGTGTGTGTGTGTGTGTGTGCTGGTCATCCCCTGTGAGGCCGCAGGGGACCCAGCACCTAGAGTCACCTGGAGCAAGGTGGGCAGAATTCACACCTACATGTGAAGTCAGTGTGTGTGTGTGTGTGTGTGTGTGTGTGTGTGTGTGTGTGTGTGTGTGTGCTGGTCATCCCCTGTGAGGCCGCAGGGGACCCAGCACCTAGAGTCACCTGGAGCAAGGTGGGCAGAATTCACACCTATAACATCAGCATCAAAACTCGCAGTACTTGGATTGTGCTGATAGAAAGCCAGAAAGCCCCAGCATGTTCCACATGTGAAGTCATGCTGTGTGTGTTTGTGTGTGTGTGTGTGTGTGTGTGTGTGTATGTGTGTGTGTGTTTGTTCTTGTATGTACAACCTGTGTGATTTTCTTTGTGTGTTCCTTCTATGCACTCTTGCTTGTATGTGTGTGTGTGTGTGTGTGTGTGTGTGTGTGTGTATAGATTGGAGGGGGGGGGGGGGGGGTGCGCAGGGGCTACATAGAGTTCATATTCTTTATATGTCCACTGTATGCAGTTCTCTGAGTCTTCACTCTGTGGAGTGGTGCTTTTGTTCAACATCCAGTAAAGGAGACTGCGTGTTCGTGGTCTGCTGCCACTCATCTGGCCCTGACCTTAGTTAATGCGTCGGCAAAGATCGTATAGTTACTAAGATGAATCATAAAGGGGTTTTTCAATGGAACGAAATAGCAGCATTTCCTGCCTCCTAAAGGGGCGTGTTCAGTGACGAAATAATCGGTTTAGAAAGGTGTAGAATTATTTCTCCCATATAAATATCTCCCGTTTGCCTCCTAAATGGGAGTGGCAGTTGCGTCACAATGAAACCAGAATTTACCCTCATATGAATCGTCTCGCTTTATAAACCGTCTCTGGCGTCGGTTAACCGCCTTGTCCATGCGTGTTGTTCCTCTCTTGTCCAGGTGGGGCGCTCTCCCGTGTCCCCCTTCAGCGCGGCGCCCAACGGCTCTCTGGTGCTGCAGCCGCTCAGCAAGGACCAGCAGGGGGCGTGGGAGTGCTCCGCGGCCAACAGAGTGGCCACGGTCAACGCCAGCACCACCGTGCTCGTCCTGGGTGAGTGCTCAGCGCAGCGGAGTGATGATGATGATGATGATGATGAGGATGATGATGAGGATGATGATGATGATGATGATGATGATGATGGTGATGATGATGATGATGATGATGATGATGGTGATGATGATGATGATGAGGATGATGATGATGATGATGATGATGGTGATGATGATGATGATGAGGATGATGATGATGATGATGGTGATGATGATGATGAGGATGATGATGATGGTCGCTCTTCCTCTGCACACTCGTTCTCTCATCCGGTCAGAACACCAGAACTTTGCCGTGAGCTGTGTGAAGAGGCTCACACAGTGTGTGTGTGTGTGTGTGTGTGTGTGTGTGTGTGTGTGTGTGTGTGTGTGTGTGTGTGAGTGAGTGAGTGAGTGTGTGTGTGTGTGTGTGTGTGTGTGTGTGTGTGTGTGTGTGTGAGTGAGTGAGTGTGTGTGCTGATATATGTGGGTGTCTGTGTGTGAGTGTGTATGCTGATATGTGGGGGTGTCTGTGTGTGAGTGTGTGTGTTGATATGTGGGGGTGTCTGTGTGTGTTTGTGTGTGTGCGCGCTGATAAGTATGTGTGTTTGTGCGTGTGTGAGAGAGAGAGAGAGAATGAGTGTGTGTGAATCCTCACGGCCTGACTGTCAGATAAACCCAAGATCTCCTCTGTAGATATGCAAAGCAACAGCGCTGGTCTAGTGGGTGGTAGAGCCACGCAGGCAGACTGAGATGGGATTTGGTAACTGTAATGCAAGGCGCCACACACTCTCCCGTGAGACTCGGCGAGTTTGCTTTCAGCTCGCTGGCTTTTCATCGCTACAAAGACCTTGAGCAGTTTCCATAGCGATGCAGCGCACCGACGCGCCTCTTCCTCCCCGCCACGCTCGAGATCCAACAGAACGCGCAGACCTGTAAATAAAGGTGTTATTAAAAACCTCTCTCTTCTCTCCCTTGTCTCTATTCTCTCGCTCCTCTCTCGCTCCTCTCTCGTTCCTCTGTCTCTCATTTCTGGCGTGTGTCCTCTTTGCCTCCTCTCATCTTTCTTCCCCTCCTCTGATCTCTCGCTCCCTTGTTGCTGTCTCCTTCTCTCTGGGGCTTTCCTCTCGCTCTGCTGTTATTTCGCTTTCACTCTCTTTTTCTCTCACACTCTTTCACTTTCCCTCTCTCTCTCTGTCTCCATCTGTCTCTCTCCCTCTCTCTTGCTCTCTCTCTGTCTCTCCATCTTTCTGTCTTTCTCCATCCTCCCCCTTCTCTCTCCTTCTCTCTCTCCGGCCATCCCTCTCTCTCTCCATCACTCCTTCTCTTTCCCTGTCTATCTCCTTCACTCTCTCTCTCCATCCCCCTTCTCTCTCCATCCCTCCATCTCTCTCCCTCTCTCTCCTTCTCTCTCTCCATCCCTGGTTCTCTCTCCCTCTCACTCTCTATCCTTCTCTCTCTCCATCCCTGGTTCTCTCTCCCTCTCTCTCTCTATCCTTCTCTCTCTCCCTCCATCCCTCTCTCTCTCCATCACTCCTTCTCTTTCCCTGTCTCTCCTTCACTCTCTCTCTCCATCCCCCTTCTCTCTCCATCCCTGGTTCTCCCTCCCTCTCTCTCTCTATCCTCTCTCTCTCTCCATCCCTGGTTCTCTCTCCCTCTCTATCCTTCTCTCTCTCTCTCTCCATCCCTGGTTCTCTCTCCCTCTCTCAGGCACGAGTCCCCACGCGGTGGCCCTGCTGTCTGTCTCTGCTGGACTCAACCATGCCAACGTGTCATGGGAGCCCGGCTTTGATGGGGGATACACACAGAAGTTCACCATCTGGTCAGTGTGTGTGTGTGTGTGTGTGTGTGTGTGTGTGTGTATGAATCTTTCGGTCTGCTATGTTGTGCGTGTGTGTGTGTGTGTGTGTGTGTGTGTGTGTGTGTCTGGTGTCCCGTGAAGCAAAGCCATTCGCTCTGCTTGGAGCCGGCGGAGCTGTGGCGAGTTATTCATGTCTTATATGTGTGTGTGTTTGTGTGCGTGATTGTTTGATGAAAGAAGTGCTGTGTGTGTGTGTGTGTGCGTGTGTGTGTGTTTCCCCGTATTTGACTGTGTGTGACCATGTGAGGAAGTGAGGAAGAGTGAGAGAGGAACTGTTGATATGGAATGAAGCAGAGAGATAAAGGAAGCAGAGAGATGAAGAGCACTGGTCGAGTGTTCAAGTGTGTGTGTGTGTGTGTGTGTGTGTTTCCCTGTGTTTGACTGTGTGTGACCATGTGAGGAAGTGAGGAAGAGTGAGAGAGGAACTGGAATGAAGCAGAGAGATAAAGGAAGCAGAGAGATGAAGAGCACTAGTCGAGTGTGTGTGTTTTTTCACCATCTCTCTTTCTCTCCCCTCACACACACACACACTCACTCACTCACACACTCTCTCTCTGGGCCTCCTGCTGTTCCAGGCTGAAGCGTGCATCTTCTGAGGCCAGCGCGGAGAAGCAGGAGTGGACGTCCGTGCCCGTGCCACCCTCGGCGGGCACCAGCCTGCGGGTCAGCGACCTCCTGCCGAGCACCGACTACCAGTTCAGCGTCCTGCCGCAGAACAAGATGGGCACCGGGCCCTTCAGCGACATCGCCGCCGCCAGAACCCTGGGTTAGTAGCGACCCAAGCGCCAGAACCCTGGGTTAGTAGCGACCCAAGCGCCAGAACCCTGGGTTAGTAGCGACCCGAGCGCCAGAACCCTGGGTTAGTAGCGACCCGAGCGCAGCGTCAGAACCCTGGGTTAGTAGCGACCCAAGCGCCAGAACCCTGGGTTAGTAGCGACCCAAGCGCCAGAACCCTGGGTTAGTAGCGACCCAAGCGCCGCGCCAGAACCCTGGGTTAGTAGCGACCCAAGCGCCAGAACCCTGGGTTAGTAGCGACCCAAGCGCCAGAACCCTGGGTTAGTAGCGACCCAAGCGCCACACCAGAACCCTGGGTTAGTAGCGACCCCAGCGCCACTCTCTCCCTCACACACACACACACACACACACACACACACACACACACACCTTCGCCCTTCAGCGACATCGCCAGCGCCAGAACCCTGGGTTAGTAGCGACCCGAGCGCAGCGCCAGAACCCTGGGTTAGTAGCGACCCAAGCGCCAGAACCCTGGGTTAGTAGCGACCCAAGCGCCGCGCCAGAACCCTGGGTTAGTAGCGACCCAAGCGCCGCGCCAGAACCCTGGGTTAGTAGCGACCCAAGCGCCAGAACCCTGGGTTAGTAGCGACCCAAGTGCCAGAACCCTGGGTTAGTAGCGACCCAAGCGCAGCGTCAGAACCCTGGGTTAGTAGCGACCCAAGCGCCAGAACCCTGGGTTAGTAGCGACCCAAGCGCCAGAACCCTGGGTTAGTAGCGACCCAAGCGCCAGAACCCTGGGTTAGTAGCGACCCAAGCTCCGCGTCAGAACCCTGGGTTAGTAGCGACCCAAGCGCCAGAAACCTGGGTTAGTAGCGACCCAAGCGCCAGAACCCTGGGTTAGTAGCGACCCAAGCGCCAGAACCCTGGGTTAGTAGCGACCCAAGCGCCAGAACGCTGGGTTAGTAGCGACCCAAGCGCCAGAACCCTGGGTTAGTAGTGACCCAAGCGCCAGAACCCTGGGTTAGTAGCGACCCAAGCGCCAGAACCCTGGGTTAGTAGCGACCCAAGCGCAGCGTCAGAACCCTGGGTTAGTAGCGACCCAAGCGCCAGAACCCTGGGTTAGTAGCGACCCAAGCGCCAGAACCCTGGGTTAGTAGCGACCCAAGCGCCGCGCCAGAACCCTGGGTTAGTAGCGACCCAAGCGCCGCGCCAGAACCCTGGGTTAGTAGCGACCCAAGCGCCAGAAACCTGGGTTAGTAGCGACCCAAGCGCCAGAACCCTGGGTTAGTAGCGACCCAAGCGCCAGAACCCTGGGTTAGTAGCGACCCAAGCGCCAGAACCCTGGGTTAGTAGCGACCCAAGCGCCAGAACCCTGGGTTAGTAGCGACCCAAGCGCAGCGTCAGAACCCTGGGTTAGTAGCGACCCAAGCGCCAGAACCCTGGGTTAGTAGCGACCCAAGCGCCAGAACCCTGGGTTAGTAGTGACCCGAGCGCCGCTCTCTCCCTCTCAGCCTCTCATTTGGGACAAGCGTCCCGTTTTAACGCTACAGGAGGCTGCGTTTGATCACCCAGTCTCTTTACTGGTGTTTGCTCTTCAGTAGGCCAAGCTCCTTTTATTTTTGTTATGTATGTATGATAAAAGATAGCAGATAAACCAGCACCAGAATAGAATATTGATAGCAAGCACAGTGTGTGTGTGTGTGTGTGTGTTAGTGTGTGTGTGCGTGCGTGCGTTAGTGTGTGCGTGCGTGCGTGCGTGCGTGCGTGCGTGCGTGCGTGCGTGCGTGCGTGCCATCCATGTATGTGTTAGTAGTGACGTGACATGACTCTTTCGTTCCTCTCATAGACCCGCAACCAGTTGCAAAGGAACTGGCTCCGCCTTCATTCCTGTCAGCCACTCTGACAGGAGGGGGCGTGGTGGTCCGCTGGAAGGCCCCCCCTGGTCTGGACCCGCCGGTGGAGAGCTTCCTGCTTCAGTCTCGTCTGGAGGGGGGCCAGTGGGCGAACCTCGTGGAGGGCATCAACGCCGACCGCACCCACATGGTGCTGCAGGACCTCAGCAAGGTAACACAAGTATCCTAGCTAGCGCATCTTCCTTATGCTTCTCATCTGCCGAGTGTGCGTGCGTGCGTCCGTGCGTGAGTGCGTGCGTGCGTGCGTGTGTGTGTATGCATGGCAGTAGTCAGCCTCTGCAGGGTCCTCATGTAGTTTTGTTGAATGATTTTCACACTTTTTGAAATGGCTCTTCTCACTTGGCCAGGAGAGAACCCAACCCCAAAGAAGAAGCTAAAATAACTATAGAAACTTTGGTCTGAGGAGCTCCAGTCACACCCAGTTACATGTAGTGTGAATGCTTCTCGGAACTGCAAAAAGCTCTCCACTGCGAACACAAATATTCAGCTCTGCCCTTACCTAACTCCACTGAAAAGTGGCTGGAAACCTGATGTTGAAAGTTGCGTCCACTACATAGGAACATAGGAACTGTTAGAGCAAACGCAGTAAGAGCTTGTTAACTTTTTCGTGAGGGTGCACACCTTTTCCATCAAACCCTTTACAGATAAATTAAATAGCTTCACAGCACACACTGTACATCCCCACTTCAGCCCCTTTTCATCTTATCTAAATAAAAGTCATTGCTGAGAGGAACCTATTCAATAAAACTCCTGTGCTATGGCATGGACTGAAGTGCATCTACAGTACAAGCACACTGAATGAACAGGTTCATCTATGAGCTGCTCTGATGATGAGGGCTTCTACGGAAGATCAGAAACACAGAAGCACCTCCTTAGGACTTTCATGTGGAGCACTGCTGTCTATTTGAACTCATCCAGCGGTGGACGTTAATAAGAAGCTTGAGTATGAAGCTGTGCTCTCCTCTCTGTCCTCCTCTCCTCTGTCCACCCTTGTTCCACTCTGTGGATCAAGCTCTCTGCTGTCATAATGATTCTATTTAGAGACACAAGTAGCTCTGTGGGACTTTGTTCTTGTTGTGTGTGCGAGCTCTCTTTTGTTCCCGTTGTGCGAGTTCTCTTTTGATGGTGGTCTTCTCTTTCATGGTCTCCTTAGGGGGTTAATACGAAGCTTGTAAGATGTTCTGGGCTCAGCTGGCCTGTCTGCTCATTAATAAGTCAAGTGAAGTCATTTAATCTTATTAAAGTTTTAATGTCGTTTTATATTTATAGTTTAATTGCACCAGCCATGGTAGCACTCTATGTACACTTTCTATATATTCCAGTTATGAGATGCTAACTGCATTTTATTTTCTCTGTACGTGTACTCTGCACAATTATATTAAATCTACTCTAATATAATATAATATTGTATAATAGAATATAATAGATTTTTTTATAAAATAACCTTTTGCTAACCAAAGTGCTTTAAAGTTTATTTAGAGGTAATGAGGTAAAGTGATGAAGTATATCTGGACGTGGAGGAGTAGCGTTACAGTCACTGACAGATAGGCAGTCAACACGAGATCGATTCCAACCGTTGTGAGTCTGTGTTGCGTTGGATAAAAGCATCTGTTAAATATTAGTCAAATTTAACTGTAACTTTCACTTCATTAGATAGTGGGGAGTAATTGTATGTGCAAAGGAAGACTGTTCACAGCTTTGGTCCGGCCTCAGAAAAGCACACTCACCTTTGAGCTTTAAATGGCTGCCAGGAATAGGGGATTAAGAGTTTATCGGTTGACCGTAAAGCACTCTGGCTGGACAGAGGGGCCGATCTGACCGCTGATAATGTCTCTGAGCTCTCTGCTCCGGGATCTCTCTGCTGATAGCTGGCTCATAATATGTTGGTTCATGGCCATGGCAACCGTGTTACATATTGTGTCAGTTAATGGACCTTCTTCACAGCCTTTTTTTATTTGTTTTTTTATTTCTGACATGAAATATGTGACAGGCCAAGGTGTTACTGTTGCCACTCATTAAGGTTCTGAGTCAGCTACGCTTCATTAGCGTAATTAGCAACACCCGTGCTTGCCCTACCGGCTCATATCAAAGTGGCTGCCGTGGAAAAGGTCTTCTCACATCTCAACACATCTTTCTTGATGATCATGTCTTCCCCCTCACAATGCCTCTATCAGTGGCTGTGTTTTATCATATCTTATGGTCATGTCTCCTATTTGATAATGCCTCCTGTTTGATCATTTGCCCTGTTTGATGTCTTCTGATGGTCTCCTGATTGATAATGTCTCTTGTTTTGATGTCTCTTGTTTGACATTGTCCTCTCTGATGCGTATGTCGTATGTCTCTTGTTTGATATCATCTCTTCTGATGGTCATGTCTCCTGTTTGATAATGTCTCCTGTTTGATCATGTCTCTTGTTTTGATGTCTCTTGTTTGGTGATGTCCCCCCTGATGTATATGTCGTATGTCTCTTGCTTGATAATGGCTCTTCTGATGGTCATGTCTCCTGTTTGATAATGTCTCTTGTTTGATAATGTCTCTTGTTTGGTAATGTCTCTTGTTTGGTAATGTCCCCTCTTATATGTATGTTGTATGTCTCTTACTTGATAATGGCTCTTCTGATGGTCATGTCTCTTGTTTGATAATGTCTCTTCTTTGGTAATGTCCCCTCTT
>NC_085007.1:5426803-5441803 GCF_963854185.1 Sardina pilchardus | reverse complement strand
GGGCAGAGACTCCAGCGTCCAGCGCAGTGGACGCGGTCCCCGACGGCCCCGACGAGAGCACTTTCATCGAGATGAGCGTCGACGGCCCCGAGATAGAGGCGCGATATCACACCATTGCTGCAGACCGGCGTGGAGGCAGACACACACACACACACTGGGACACACACACACCGCAGCAGCAGCAGCGGACGGGGGCACACACACACCGCTGGGAGAGAGACGTGTCCGGCGGCCAGCCGAGCCGGACGGTGTCCCACCTGGACGTGCTCAGGCCCGACCTGCGGCGGAGCGGCAGTCTGGGGGGGTCCCTGGGGGGGTCCCAGCGCTGGCACCGGCACCAGAGCACCCAGAGCCTGGACCACCGCAAGAGGGCCGGCTTCCTCACGCCCGACGCCTGGGTCCACTCCCTCAACCAGGGCAGAGCCGGCTCCGCCGTCCCCTTCGCCTCCTACCCCCAGCACCGGGAGCAGGATCAAGACCAGCACCAGGAGCAGGATCAAGACCAGCACCAACACCAGCACCAACACCAGCACCGGGACCAGCACCAACACCAGCACCAACACCAGCACCGGGATCAAGACCAGCACCAGCACCAGCACCGGGACCAGCACCAGAACCAGCTCCAGAACCAAGACCAGGACCAAGACCAGGAGCAGGAGGTCTGCGGAGATCCCTATAGTCGGATCATCCAATCCCGCTCAAGGGACATCCTGAGTCAACCTAGTTTCAGAGAGACCCCCCAAAGCCCCCCGCCCAGGGGTGCCACCCCAAACCCTTCCTTCAGGGACGCCGTGACCTCTCCAGGCCAGCGGCCGGACCCTCGCCGCCAGGCGTCCGCTTTCCCCCAGGAGCTCATGGGAAACCCACGCCACCAAGAGCCAACGCCCAGAAGCAGCCGCCCGCGAGAGAGGAGAGAGGGGTACCCCACACCTGACAGAGGAACCTCCCCTCACCAGACGGGGTACCCCACACCTGACAGAGGAACCTCCCTTCACCAGACGGGGTACCCCACACCTGACAGAGGAACCTCCCCTCACCAGACAGGGTACCCCACACCTGACAGAGGAACCTCCCCTCACCAAACAGGGTACCCCACACCTGACAGAGGAACCTCCCTTCACCAGACGGGGTACCCCACACCTGACAGAGGAACCTCCCCTCACCAGACAGGGTACCCCACACCTGACAGAGGAACCTCCCCTCACCAGACAGGGTACCCCACACCTGACAGAGGAACCTCCCCTCACCAGACAGGGTACCCCACACCTGCTGGAGGTCACCCTGGCCACCAGAGAGCGCTGTCCCCTCTCGCCAGAAGCAGCTCCCCGCCCGAGAGAAGAGGCCTCTCGCGGTCCGACAGACGACGACGGAGTCCTCCTTCAGCTGACGGAGGGCCCCCCCGGCCTGGCACGGCCGCAGGGGAGACGTACGGCTGGCAGCACGCCAGCTGGGCTGCCCTCCCGGGCGCGGCGCCAGGCGAGGAGCAGGGCAGGAGGCCAGCGGAGGAGGTGGAGGTGACGGAGAAGGAGGAGGAGGAGGAGGAGGCGCACGAGGAGGAGAGCCAGGAGGTGGACGCCGAGATCCGAGGGTACCGCCACCCGGCCGCGGAGAGCGAGGGCCGTTACCGTAGCTACGCCAGCCAGAGCAGCGGCCGAGGGAGTCTGGACCCCCCCAACAGCCTCAGTCCCCCCCCCACCAGCTCACCTGAGACCACGGAGGAGAGCGAGCACCACGAGAAGGGGTGAGACACACATACACACACACACACACACACACACACACACACACATGTACAGACACACACACACGTGCACATCCATGCACACACATGCACATGCACAGGAACACACACACATACAGTACAAGCACACAAGCACACACATGCACACACATACACACATACAGTACTTGCAGACACACACACAAGCACACACGCGCACACACACAGTGTTACTATTTGTTTTTATGTTTCTTTAATTACTCAATTACATAATAACTAATTATAGTACATGAATATTTTTTCTTAATTACTCTGACGTGTTAGTGGACGCCACTTTCCCTCCATCTCTCTTCTCCTTCAATTTCAGTTTCAATTTAATTTCACTTATAGATTTCCAAAACATTACTTAACATGTCTCATGGCGCTTTCCAGAGTGTTAAAACAAGTCCACTCACTCTCATCCCACTAATACCCCCCATCTCTCCTGCCCCCCCCCCCCCCACATCACTCTTGCCCCCCCACACTCCTACCCCCCCATCACTACTGCCCCACCACACTCCTACCCCCATCTCTCCTGCCCCCCTCCATCCGTTCTACCCCCCCCCCCCCACATCTGTCCTGCCCCCCGCGTCAACTCTCTCAGTTTGGTCTGAGACAAATCGCTCTGATTCACAGCACTTCATAGTCTTTGCTTGTTTTTTCCAGTTTGTCATTCAGTTCCACACGCACACGATGTACACTGCAGTGCTATCGGCGGTATATATTTAGAAGCAGATAGTCGTGCCTGTTTTCCCATAGCCGGTGGATAATCATGTGGTGGAAGAGCTTCTGTTCCTCAGAGCTGTTCAGCGAAGCACTCCCTCCTACTGTAGCATGCCCCCTTCACTCCACTCCCTGAGTCACCTGTCTGAGTCTCCTGTCTAACTCACCTGTCTGACTCACCTGTATACCTCACCTGTCTGAGTCACCTGTCTAACTCACCTGTCTGATTTACCTGTATAACTCACCTGTCTGAGTCTCCTTTTTAACTCACCTGTCTGATTCTCCTGTATAACTCACCTGTCTGAGTCTCCTTTTTAACTCACCTGTCTGATTCTCCTGTATAACTCACCTGTCTGAGTCACCTGTATAACTCACCTGTCTAAGTCACCTGTATAACTCACCTGTCTAAGTCACCTATTTAACTCACCTGTCTGACTCACCTATCTGATTCACCTGTATAACTCACCTGTCTGATTCACCTGTATAACTCACGTGCCTGAGTCACCTGTTTAAGTCACCTATCTGAGTCACCTGTCTGACTCACCTATCAGAGTCACCTGTTTAACTCACCTATCTGAGTCACCTGTTTAACTCACCTATTTAACTCACCTGTCTGTCTCACTGTGTGTAGGCTGCGAAGGGGGAGCTCTGTGGATGAGAACTACGAGTGGGACACACACTACGTCCCCATGAAGCCCGTCTACGTGAAGCCAGGACAGGTGCAGCTCGGCCCCACGGGAGAGAGGTCACGGGGTCACGGGGTCAAGGGTCAGGTGACCACCAATGGAGGAGGAGAAAGAGGTGAGGTCACCTAAAGACAGAACCATAGACTGTGTCCTTATGGGCCCTGGATTTTAAGGAAGATTTTAAGGATCATTTACGATACATTATTCCTTCACAAAAGAAAATTGGTATCCTTAAAGGTTGGATTTAATTAAGGCATTAAGATCAATTTCCACAATATTATTTTTTGTACCTCTTTTAAGTCAGCTTTAGCATGTGTATGTAAACGTATGGCCACAACTGTACATAGCTGAATGCAGCCACACTGTCCGGGTCTATATACAGGCTATAGACAAAACAGTCTATCAGCATCATCATCATCATTGTTATAGTAGTACTGTAATTTCCCAATTATTAGCCGCGGCTTATATTGATTTTGCAAAATGTCTTCAGCTATGAGGTACGTGGCAGTAGTTAATATGGTATTAATAGGGTTTTGTTTCTTATAACTTGCGTAAAACACTGTCCTGCGGCTTATACACAATGCGGCTAATTCACAGGAAATTGCTGTAATTGTTACAACAAAAGGTAGACTTAGTCCATTGATAGTCTGGCAGTATTGCTGCTACTCTACTGGTGAACTAAATCCCTGTTTGATCCATGTTCAGCTTTCATGTGTTTATGCTGGCAACAAAACACACAACATTTGAGAGTATCTCAGACTCCGGGGCTTTGTGTCTAAGCAAGAGGCCCCCCTGAGCTGTGTGTGCATGCAGATGGAGGGGTGTTATGCTAACACTGGGCATCTCTCACTGGCTCTCTAAGTAGCAGCCCACTGTCAAGAAAAATGCAAAGTTTGTTTACGGAGGCGAAGTTGATGAAGACCGTCGTGACGTTTCTCCCCCGTGTGTGTTTATTTGTGTGTGTGTGTGTGTGTGTGTGTGTGTGTGTGTGTGTGTGTGTGTGTGTGTGTGTGTGTGTGTGTGTGTGGCTCCAGGCATGTTCCCGTCCATCAGATTGCTGAAATCAGGTGGGAGTTTCTCCTGTGCTGGCCTCCCCCACCACCGCAGTGCTGAATCGGAGCCAGAGACCGTGCTGTTCTGACGGCTCTTCACCCAAGCCTCCTCATAGTCCCTCTTTTCTCTCTCTCTCTCTCTCTCTCCACTCTCTCTCTCTCTCTTTCTCTCTCTCTTCCTCTCTCTATCTCTGTCCCTCTCTTCCTCTCTCTCTTACTCCCTCTCTTCTCTCCTCTCTCTCTCTTCTCTATGCTCTTTTGATTCTGCTCCTCTCTCTCTACTCCTCTCATCTCTTCTTCCCTCTCCTCTCTCTCCACTCTCTCTCCCCCTCTTCCTCTCTCTCTCTTCTCTCCTCTCTCTCTTCTCTAAGCTCTTTTGTTTCTGCTCCTCTCTCTCTACTCCTCTCATCTCTTCTTCCCTCTCCTCTCTCTCCACTCACTCTCTCTCTCCTCTCTCCACTCACTCTCTCTCTCTCTCTCTCTCCCTCTTCCTCTCTCTCTCTTCTCTACTCTCTCTCTCTCTCTCTTCTCTAAGCTCTTTTGTTTCTGCTCCTCTCTCTCTACTCCTCTCATCTCTTCTTCCCTCTCCTCTCTCTCCACTCACTCTCCCTCTCTCCTCTCCTTCCTCTCGTCTCTGTTATTTGTGCTCTTATCACGCTCATCTTTAAGAGTGCGGCGTTATCTTTTTCTGTCCATCTTATCGCTTTTTGTGGCTTAATGATAAAATGTTCGCCCTGAAGGGACGGAAAATTACAAGCTAAAAACTTGAGATTGGTTACAGCCAAGCAGTGTAATTGGATGTGCCGAGCAAGCTCTACCTGTTGAGGAGAGGTCATGACCCCCAGCGTCATCCAATCACGGAGGAGCTGGACTCAAAGATGAACTGATGCGGTATCCAATCAAGGAGCAGCTGGACTCAGAGGGGGTGATGGGATTGGTCACCCCCAGGGAACCAGCCCAAAGAGTGTCTGGGCCAGACTCACCCCTGCTCTGGCCCTGATGCGACAGCTGACAATCATGCCTCAGTGAGAGGCGCACACACACACACACACACACACACACACACACACACAGCAGCTGAACTGAGACCAGTCTGATTTCCTGAGTGTGAGAAGAACTCTCTCACGTGTGTGTGTTTGTGCATTTATCATTACGTAGTATGCAGTGGTGGGCAAGACAGTCAGAATGGGTGGAGGATTAAAGGTGTAGAGAATGGGTGGAGGTTTAAAGGTGTAGTTCACAAGTTCTGTAAATATCAGCGCTGTTGAATGGGTGGAGGTTTAAAGGTGGAGTTCACAAGTTCTGTAAATATCAGCGCTGTTGAATGATGATTTAGAGGCGTTGTCGGGGGATACCTTCAGAAACGCAGCTTGTGGTCCTGATCATTCTATTCCAATTCCATTTCTTTATTTAGAGTTCTTTCTCTGTGGCCTGTGTAATTTCCTCATTACTGAGAGTCTCTCCATCCCTCACTCCATCTACTGTCTCTCTCTCTCTCTCTCTCTCTCTCTCTCTCTCTCTCTTTCTTTTTCTCTTTCTCTCTCTCTCTCTTTCTCTCTCTCTCCACCCCCGCTCTCTCTCTTTCTTGGCAGCTTCTTCTCCCACATGTCAACATCTTGTTGACAGTTTTAAGCCATGTGCTTTGGCAGAGGGGATTTTGCTAATGACAAGTGAGTTTGATTGGGATTTAATTAACCATTGTAGCCATTTAATGAGAAACCGTGTATGAAATGAGTTCCAATTTGCTTCTCGAGTGGTGGAGATGCCTTTGACCTTCTTCACATTCCAGCAGGAAATTGGGATTTTGAAGCATGTCCTCACAATCCAGGGGTTAATGAACAGCAAAACCCCTCATTCACTTGTTCAGAGTGAGCTGGAAATGTACTGCTTTTTGTGTGTGTGTGTGTGTGTGTGTGTGTGTGTTTTTTCTTTCCCCAAGCACCAGTTCATAAAATGAACTACAATGATAAAACAAAAACATTTATACTTAAATAGTACAGCTTGAATGACTACATGCAATAAAGCACCACAAAAGAAGAAAAAAAAGTGAATTTCCCAAGTGTAAATATGAACAATATCAGAGCAGCCTTTTATGATGTTATGTTTTGTGAGGTTTTGTTGAATTTTACACAAAACGTACACAGTCCTGAAATATATTTTCCCCTTAGTGTAGTTCTTATTTAGTTAATCTCACTTTAAAAACGTTTTGTTTTTGTAGTCTCCATTCATGTGTGTTTGAGCATTCAGAGCCTTTGTCCTACTGTATGCAGTACTGAAGCGAAGTGATGTGTGAAAACCGAAGCCATTTAAAACTCAAAAGTGCTCATGAGCTTTTGTTTTATTTTCCAAATGTTCAAGAATTTATGGAGTTGCTATCGCTGATCCTTGTGTGTTTTCACCTCTGATGATGAGAGCAGAATATGAGTCAAACTTTGTCAGCAGTTTACCCAAATGATAAAGTTGTTATTCTAACAGCTCCTGCTCAGCGGGAGAATTGCATCATTTTGCATTTCATATGAAAACTATTTTTAAACAGAAAGGGTTTCACAGGCTCACATGGGCGCCCTTCTCAAACTGATGTTTTTAAGAGCTGTAAGAAATGTTTCTCTATAATGTGATTGGGTATCATGTGCTTAAAATGCTGTTGAATTGTATTTTAATATGTAGATTGTATTTTTTCATATGGTTGTCTGTTCTAATCTTAATAAAAATAAATAATGAATGCTATAGTACTAGTATTCCTTTAAATAGTAAGGGAAAATATATGAAATATGTGTGTGTGTGTGTGGGGGGGGGGGTGCTAATGAATATAGAAGTGTATATATATAATGAATATATGGTGTTAATGAATATAGAAGCTGTAAAGGTGTCATAAGTGTCATATGAAATGAATGTCAGCTCATTAACGACTAAAGGTTTTTGAATGGCATGTGGAGGAGGTATAAGACGTGTATAAGACGTGTATTAATTACAGCTAACCTCTGCAACAGCCACCCTTTGGGCCAGCGGGCCGGTGCACTGACAAACAGGAAGTCTCACAGCCTCGCAATCATGCTCATGCAAAGGCAGCCGCAGACTGACCGATTGAGGAGTGCTGTAAAATATACACGCTGAAGATGTAGAGGAAGCTCTGCAGAACTCTGCAAGCGTAAAACCAGAAAACAGCAAAGAAATGGCCAAACCTGCATACAGTAGTTCCTCTTTATACCACTGCTTGGTAAAATGTCCTATTGTGATGCGCTATTTGGAACGTGCATTATTTTTCTATATACCGCACGGCTATGAAGTAGTTCCCTACTTTTGGGCTTATTACACTTGAATATTAATTCGCCAATGTCAATGTAACGGTAAAAACAACAACGTTGTATCTAAGACAGCGGCAATATAAACGAAGGTGATAGTAGCAGTGGTATAAGGGGGATAATCAACTCCGCGCCCTGTGCGTTTATAGGAAAATAATGCACTTATCGAAGTGTAAAGTCCCCTCCGCCTGCGGCGTCGGGTCCTTATTACCACTTCGAACGTGCATTATTTTCCTATAAACGCACGGCGCGTCGTTGATTATCCCTTACTTAACTGCTGCTAGAGCACTTAAGTAGCTCAGTATGCAACACATCAGAATCACATCTCTCCCTCCGTCCCCTCCATCTCTCTCCCCTCTTCTTCTCTATCTCTCTCTACCACTCTCTCTCTCCATCTGTTTCTCCTTTGTCTATTTCTCCTTTCTCATCTCCCCATCACTCTCTCTCTCTCTCTCTCTCTCTCTCTCTCTCACTCTCTCTCTCTCTCTCTCTCTCTCCTCTCTTTCTCCCCATCTGAGCCACCCAGGTGGTCCACTGCTCGTCTGGGCTACTCATCAGTTCCTGTGCACCACCTGTGTGCCACCTGTGTGTAGGGTAGGCTCTGTTCTTTTCTGTACCTGTGTGTTGCCAATGTGGGCTGCGCTCGTGTATACCTGTGTGTCATCTAGGTATGCTGTACATGTCATGTGTTGCCCAGGTGGGATGCTTGTCTTGTTCTTGTGTACTGTGTGTGTGTGTGTGTGTGTGTGTGTGTGTGTGTGTGTGTGTGTGTGTGTGTGTGTGTGCGTGTGTGCGTGTGTGCGTGTGTGCGTGTGTGTGTGTTTGTCTTCACCCACACCTCGATGCCTGCACACTGAAATCTCACGGTGCCATCGGCTAGTTTTTCTCTGTAATTGGCTCTTGGCCGCCCTCAGTGCTCCCTTCCTGTGACTCACTCTCCAAAACAACTCCTCCCTCTCTCCTCTCTTTCTTTCTCTCTTGTCGCCCCTCTCTTCTCCTCTCTTCCCCTTACCTCTCTCCTCTCCTCCCCTCTCTTTCTCTCTCTCTTCTCTCCCCTCTCTTCTCTCTTCCCCTTTCCTCCTCTCATCTCTCTTCCGCTATCTCTTCTCTTCCCTTCTACTCATCTCTCCTCTGCTCTCTTTCTCCTCTCTCCTCTGCTCCCCTCCTCCTCCTCTCCTCTCTTCCTCTCTGCTCCCCTCTCCTCTTCCTCTCTCCTCTGCTCCCCTCTCCCCCTCCTCCCCCTCACCTCTTCTTCTCTCCCCTCTCCCCCTCCTCCCCTTCTCCTCTCTTCCTTTCTCCTCTCTGCTCCCCTCTCCCCCTCCTTCCCTCTCTTCCCCCTCTCTCCTCTCCCCTCTTTCCATCTCTCCGCTGATCTCCTCTGCCTCTACCTGTTCTTGCCATCTCATTCTCATTCTCTCTCTCTCTCTCTCTCTCTCTCTCTCTCTGTGTCTGTCTGTTTGCTCCTCCTCACTATTTCTCAACAAGTCTCTTTCTATTTATGTCTGTCTTCTTCATCCATGCTCTCCTTCGCAATTTGTCATCCATCACAAATCTCTCTCTCTCTGTCTGTCTGTCTCTCTTTCTCACACACACAAACACACTTGTTTCTCTTTATTTTTCTCTCCCAAAAACACAGTCTGGTCCTTTCTCTCTCGATCTGTAAAATTGCCATTATCCATTCACCCACCCATCCATCTCCCTTAGAAAATGTGTTTTTTTTATTTTTCCCTGCTTACTTGTAAAAGCTCATTCAATTTGTGCAACAGATAGAAATGTCATGGTAGCAAATGAGAGAATCATAACACTAGCTTCTGAGAAGACAGACAGGAGTTAGTGGCAACAGGTGCACAGCGAGTGGCAAAATTGTGTTGTGCGTATGCAGCCAGCATGAGATCCATGTTTAGAGGGAAAACAACACAAGACAATTATCTTAAAATTGGTCATATTCGAAGATTTGGGAAGGTTTATTTGTATAAACTTCAAAGATCCAAATACTAAACTTCAAAACAGATCATATATATATATATAAAAAAGATAAAGTATATGTTATTGTCCCCCAGGGGGGGATTCATCTTGGGCTCACAGCATCGCACCTTGCAACATATCACATACCACATACCACATAAAATATACACTGAAGTAGGCCTATACCACGCAAACATGCCTCACTGCATCATCCATAACAAAAACATTGCTGCAGTTCAGCAGAACGTGCTTTTTCCCTCCGAGAGATACTTTGACTAAATGGACATGGCTGAGAGACTTTTCCCCCCCGAGAGCTATTTTGACTGAATGGATATATGGCCATGGCTTTTCCTTTTCCCAAGTTTCCTTTCAACTCATTTACCTTCTCTCTTTGTATACTGTGAATTTGATTTCACAGGAATTTTAACAGGTTTCCCAAGTGACTGGGTTATCAGATTTATAACCATCTTCCCCAAACCTTTTGGAGACCTACTTAGTTATAAACAAGTGGGGAGCTATTGGTATCGTGCAAGCTACCTGTTGGAGACCCCTGGTGTGCAACCACAATCAGGGCTACTGCAGGCTAAGCCCAATTAAATAGATTGAAGAAATGCTACTGATAATACACAGTCTATGTTACTGATTAACATCTTAATGGCAACTGGGATGAATGTGTTTTATATTTCTTACAGTCTAAGCCTTCTTAGGAAGTACATCCTCTGTTTAAGCTTAGTACAAAAACATTCAATATGAATGAGCCAGGTAAAAGAACAACACATAAAGACAGGAGGTATCTGACATAATCTGACGTACGGTATGGGTATGTTGTGTGTTGCCTCGTGTACATTCACATATTGTGTGCTATTAGTTAAAAGAATAATATCAAATAACGTAGCTTACACTCATCAGTGTCTCCAGTAAAATAAATGGCTGAATTGTGTTAAACACCAAACTAAAATCTAGAAAAAGTAAACGTGCGTAGGCTGTAGTGTCCTCAAGGTGTTTTAGGACTAACAGTACGTGGGTGATGCTTCTTATAGCGTCATCTGTGCTCCTACCCTGTTTGTACAGTATAGGCAAACTGCCAGGGGTCTAACTCCCTGTTTACCTCAGTTTTTAAAATAGACACCAAATATTTCTAAAAACATTTCAGTACAATGGATGTCAATGCTACAGGCCTAAGATCATTCTTTGACACAGGGCTTCTTGGGGACCAGAGTGATGATAACAGTATTCTTCCATAGGGCTGGGACGGTGTGAGAGTCAAGTGATCGCTGAAAGATAGGGCACCAGGATGGGACGAGCTCCTTCGTACATGTTTTTAGCAGGAGCGCAGAAATCCCACCTGGACCCCTAGCTGTCCTGGTACACTGGGGCTGGAACAGAATCCTTATCTCGTCTGTCTCGTGTCATATGCTCATCTCAGTGTACTGTACACTGCTGCTGGAACAGTATCCTTATCCCGTCTGTCTCATGTCATACAGTATGCTAATCTCAGTGTACTGTACACTGGTGCTGGAACAGTATCCTTATCCAGTCTGTCTCATGTCATACAGTATGCTAATCTCAGTGTACTATACACTGCTGCTGGAACAGTATCCTTATCCAGTCTGTCTCATGTCATACAGTATGCTAATCTCAGTGTACTATACACTGCTGCTGGAACAGTATCCTTATCCAGTGTACTGTACACTGCTGCTGGAACAGTATCCTTATCCCGTCTGTCTCGCGTCATACAGTATACTCATCTCAGTGTACTGTACACTGCTTCTGGAACAGTATCCTTATCCAGTGTACTGTACACTGCTGCTGGAACAGTATCCTTATCCAGTGTACTGTACACTGCTGCTGGAACAGTATCCTTATCCAGTCTGTCTCATGTCATACAGTATACTCATCTCAGTGTACTGTACACTGGTGCTGGAACAGTATCCTTATCCAGTCTGTCTCATGTCATACAGTATGCTCATCTCAGTGTACTGTACACTGCTGCTGGAACAGTATCCTTATCCAGTCTGTCTCATGTCATACAGTATGCTAATCTCAGTGTACTGTACACTGGTGCTGGAACAGTATCCTTATCCAGTCTGTCTGACCACCTGTCCCGCTTTACGTTGTACTGTACAGCAATTTTACCCTTTGTCCCGCCTCACGCAAATTGAGCATCTGTCCCGCTTTTTCATTCGACCCTGGCCAATTGAAAATAAATACACAGATACGTTCATAGGCGTAGTGTTAACTTATGTCCAGTAGTTCAGAGGAAAGCAATAAAATCGGTAGTCGATAGGCTGAGTCGTACGTCAATCAAACTGTTGCCTGGTGCACGAACGCCTCCGCAACGTTGTCAAAGATATCAAATTGGAGAGCGCGCTCTTCGGTCAGGTTGAGCAGCCATGGGCTGTGTGGCCACGAAAAAGAGAAGATGCACTTTTAATAGCGAATGGACCGCAACATAGCCTACTCTTGTCAAAGACCTGTTTTTCTCTGGCGCATGGTGAAGAATACGATGTGAAGCGACATGGTGCAAGTGAGTCCTACAAAACTAGAAAAGCACTCCGAGAGCGCAGACCTAGGCCAAGCGAAAACATAACCACCTCCTGGATTAGGCTACTCCCATTTAATCGTTTGTTCCGTGGGTCATTTCAGACCATTCCTGAAATGGAAATTCCATCCATAACTCTTTGAGTTATCTTGCGAACCAACAGACTACGAACAGACAGACAAACAAACAGACAAGCCCCAATGAAAAGTGACGAGCATCTATCATGACGTACACACACATACATTGCTATACCGACTGCATAACAAAGTTAGTAATTGCTCCAGATTCTGAAATAGCTAA
Source organism: Sardina pilchardus (assembly GCF_963854185.1). Taxonomy (NCBI): domain Eukaryota; kingdom Metazoa; phylum Chordata; class Actinopteri; order Clupeiformes; family Clupeidae; genus Sardina; species Sardina pilchardus. The sequence continues at coordinate 5,429,474 of NC_085007.1, read as the reverse complement.
GAAAATGTAATGTGGCTGTTCTTATCAAAAATATTCTGGTTTACCTTATTTGCACTGAAATAGTTCAACTTTCTATAGGCAACCCTTAACATTTTGCACTATAGGCTATAGACTAGGCCTTATTTTGCAGAACTTACGTTAGGCCTAATTTTTGTGTGTGTCTTGTATTTTAAGGTGAATTTGATTCACTGGGAGCATTCTTTTAGCTGCATAATGCCTAGTCCTTTGGACAGTTGACTATTTTGATTGTCCCAATAAAGACAAGATGTTGCAAAATTAGTGTTTGGTCTTTTAGGTAGTGTCTTAATATTTTGGTCGGTAGGTTTTAAAAATGTTGCTTAGTAAATTAGATAGACAATATATCTTACGTTTAAAGTTATTACGTCTGTCCCACATTGTCCCACTTTGCCATGCTACTTGTCCCACATTTTGTCTGACTGGAGGTGGTCACCCTATCTGTCTCATGTCATACAGTATGCTCATCTCAGTGTACTGTACACTGCTGCTGGAACAGTATCCTTATCCAGTCTGTCTCGTGTCATATGCTCATTTCAGTGCTGAGGGAGTTTAGGACACTAATTGGCGTTCACTAACGCATGACGGAATTTGCCACGCCTCCTTCTTCAATCAGTCAGGCTACTTATTTGCAGTCTACCTGCTGAAGCTTCAGCTACGGCGTTGAGTTCTGGAGTAGTTATCCTTAGTGCCATGTTTACAATGGCCTTCACTGAGTCCCAGAGTTTTTTTTTAGAACTCATGGTGGTGAGGTAGCTCTCAATTTATTTTGCTGTCTCCTTCACTTTATTAAGCAGTTGAGTTCAGTTCCTTTTATATTACTTTTGGCCCAGCTCAATATTTCTAAAAGCTACCACTTTTCGCTTGATGCAATCTTTTATGTCCTTACATAAGGCTTATTATTGGAATAGACCACTACCTCTCTTTTTGTAAGGACGCTGTCAGTGCAATACTTGATATACAGTACAGTAGTCTGCGATTGTGTCTGTATTGATATTAGTGTCTATGTTGTGAAAAACATTCCAGTCTGTCCACAGGAAGCATCCTTTTAGTGTGTCTACCCCATCACCAGACAGCACAGTGACTGTTTTCACTTGTGGCTTACTGTGCTTCAGCACCCGGCGGCCACACTTCCGAGGTCCCTTGGGGGATAAAACAGTCTCAAAGTCAAATGCAAATTCTCGACATCGAGACAGCAAAGTTACTTGCATACAGTACAGTCATGCCACCACCTGTCTGCCCTGACAAGAGAGAATCCTTCGATGTCAACTAGAGAGTTTTGGATATCCTGGTGTAGCCAAGTTTCTGTGATCACCATCAAACTTGAGGTGTGGTACTCAAAGCATGTCCTGATGTTACAGTAACCCGATGTCCGTCGAGCCCAGACCGCAGAACGCCGCTGAACGCTGCTGAACGCTGCTGAACGCCGCTGAACGCCGCTGAACGGCGTGTCCGGTGGGCGCCGGGCTTAACTCCACCTCGCTGGCGCCTTTTCCTGGACCGCCTGGTGATGCGCATTGATCACATAGCACACTGTGTGTGATGCGCTGCGCTCACCGCTAGCTTGCTCCTGGTTAAGGTCGTGCTCTAAAGATTTCTGTTGTGCTTACTGCAGGGCTCAGCGCAGAAGACTCACTATTTGCAGCGCACGGCGGTCAGAGTTAAACGGGGTTCAACTTTGACCCCTGCACGTGCGAGAGCAGCTAAGCAGTACAATGCCACGCACAAGCCATTGAAAGTAATGGGTTTCAAAGGGCATGCTGCCTTCAATGTGATCGGGCCTTCACGCAGTGTGGTTGACTCTTCTAAAGCAGTCTTTTCAATTTCTATCTGAGTGGTGTTGAGCTGGAAGTTGGTGTTCTGGAAATTTGAAAGACTGCAATCAACAACCGCCACCTTCAGAGTCCTCATCACCTGTATTCATCGCCACCTTTATTGGCCGACTCAGGATCCATTCAGATGACGCACAAAGCACAGACATGACATCAATTCAAGTCCATTTTTTTTTTTATCTCTTTAGCACTTTAACAGACGGCTGAGCCACACCAAAGTGCTTCACAATAAAGTGCTTCAGTACAATGAGCAAATGAGTGACCTTAGGGAAAAAAAGAAAAAAAAGAAAAAGGGCTAAGGGATGCAAGACAATGACTGTAGCAGTAACAACTAGAAAAGCACTCAGAGAGCGCAGACCTCCGCCTGTATTGTTCTTCCCAGGTTGTCATACATTTGAACCTAAACCATTCAGATTGCCACCACGTGGCCATACCATGCCATTACACCACTAAGCGAAACACATAAACGGCTCCGGAATCCCGACGGAATTACGGATCACTCCGAATTTCATCGAAATTCATCCATTACTTTTTGAGTTATCTTGCTAACAAACAGACAGACAACAAACAAACAGAGAGACAAACAAACAAACGCCGGTCCCCGATGAAAACATAACCTAATTGGCAGAGGTAATAATAATGCAAAAGAGAACATTTAAAACAAATACACAGCATACATTAGAAACAAAGAGAAATGTGTGTGTGTGTGTGTGTGGTGTGTGTGTGTGTGGGGGGGGGGTTGTGACAAGCCCACATACAGCCCAGATACAGTGACTGTATCTATATATGCTCACATCCACAATAGCAGGAGAGTGACGTGTTCA
>NC_085007.1:5399303-5411803 GCF_963854185.1 Sardina pilchardus | reverse complement strand
TCTGTGTATCTCCATATCCTGTGAACAAAGGTTATTTAAAATGTATTCATAGAATGGTTATGTTAACGACAATTTGAGTATTTACTGGTCAAAGCAGTTTGAATATAAAGAAAAGTAAAATACGACAGTTTTATTTTTAAGGAGGGAAAGGAGGATGAAAACCTCAGGATGGCACCCACACCCACACACAGAGAGAGAGACACACACACACACACACACACACACACACACACACACACACACACACACATTATTTGTATGCATACACACTCTCCTATTCAGGATTTTAACCTATTTTTTCTCTGTTCCCTTTGTCATCCCGACTGCATGTGTCTTATCTCTTGCTGTTTCTTATCTTTTCTTATCATATATAACGATTTTGATCTATTTTGCTTTTGTTTTTCCCCCTGCAGTGTAGAAACAATTTGCCTGAGGCAGTTTCCAGAAATCTGATCCGCAAATACAGTCGTTTTCAATTGTTAACTCCTCCTGTAACTGCAACACAACCCTCTCTCCCTTCGTTAATAGCCATACCACACTGTCCCTATATCACAACCCTCTCTCCCTTCGTTAATAGCCATACCACACTGTCCCTATATCACAACCCTCTCTCCCTTCGTTAATAGCCATACCACACTGTCCCTATATCACAACCCTCTCTCCCTTCGTTAATAGCCATACCACACTGTCCCTATATCACAACCCTCTCTCCCTTCATTAATAGCCATACCACACTGTCCCTATATCACGTATCACAACAGTCTCTTCCTAAACATTTGGTCAGACTCATCTGCCCGTATGTGACACAGATCGCGCTGGTCTCCCCATGCAGTCTCTCCCCATTTTGCATATCAGACACGCATCTCCTCACATAACAGACTTGTCTCTCATGCCATGCTAGCTTCTTCCTGTATCTCAGATCACTCTAGTCTTTCCTAACATCACTGATCACAGCAGCCTTTTCTTTTCTCCACAGATAACACTAACATACATCTCCCTATGCTACAGATAACACCAGCATCTCCCTATGCTAGAGATCACACCAGCATCTCCCTATATGCTACAGATCACACCAGCATCTCCCTATGCTACAGATCACACCAGCATCTCCCTATGCAACAGATCACAGCCCTCGGAACAGACATCCCCTTCCCCAACTCCGCCACTACCCTCCTCCCCCTCCTGTGCGGAGGAACAAGGGCAATGTCTTATGTGCTGCCGTGCATTTGATCAATACATTCCCAGCTAAAAGGGACACCAAAGAGATACAACCCCCCTCCCTTCCTCACTCCGTGCCTGTCTCTCTCCCTCTCTAACTGTCCCACTCTCATTCTTTCTCCCCTCCCTTCCCTCTTTCTCTCTCAACTTCTCTCTCAACCTGTCTCATTCCTTCTTTTCCTCTCCCCCTTTCTCTCTCTCTAACCCCATCTTCCCTCTCTCTCTCTCTCTCTCTCTCTCTCTCTCTCTCTCTCTCTCTCTCTCCCTCTCTCTATCTCTTGGCATCCATCCAGAGGACCAGTGTGTCTAAATGACGAGAATTTACAGGCCTGACATCACTCTGCATGCCAAGCATGTCTGCACCACGCCGGCTCAACCCGCTCTCTGTGGGCCTATAGGGCCACAACCATATACCACCCATACATTACAACCATATACCACCCATACATTACAACCATATACCTCCCATACATCTCAACCATATACCTCGCATACATCTCAACCATATACCTCCCATACATCTCAACCATATACCACCCACATATACCGCCCATACATCACAGACATATACCACCCACATATACCACCCATACATCACAGACATATACCACCCATACATCACAACCATATACCACCCACATATACCACCCATACATCACAATCATATACCACCCATACATCACAAACATATACCACCCACATATACCGCCCATATATCACAGACATATACCTCCCATACATTACAAACATATACCACCCACATATACCACCCATACATCACAACCGTATACCACCCACATATACCACCCATACATCACAGACATATACCACCCACATATACGACCCATACATCACAACCATATACCACCCACATATACCTCCCATACATCACAACCATATACCACCCATATATCAGAAACATATAACACCCATACATCACAGACATATACCACCCACATATACCACCCATACATCACAACCATATACCACCCATACATCACAAACATATACCACCCACATATACCTCCCATACATCACAAACATATACCTCCCACATATACCTCCCATACATCACAACTATATACCTCCCACATATACCACCCATACATCACAAACATATACCTCCCACATATACCACCCATACATCACAAACATATACCTCCCACATATACCACCCATACATCACAAACATATACCACCCGCATATACCACCCACACATCACAGACATATACCACATATACCACCCATAATCACAGACCACCCACATATACCTCCCATACATCACATACTTAAACCACCCACATATACCACCCACACATCACAAACACATACCACCCACATATACCACCCATACATCACAGACATATACCACCCACATATACCTCCCATACATCACAAACATATACCACCCATACATCAGAAACATATACCACCCATACATCACAAACAGATACCACCCACATATACCTCCCATACATCACAAACATACCACCCACATATACCTCCCATACATCACAGACATATACCACCCACATATACCACCCATACATAACAAATGTAGGCTATATCACCCATACATCACACACATATACCACCCACATATACCACCCATACATCACAAACATATACCACCCACATATACCACCCATACATCACAAACATATACCACCCACATACTGTATACCTCCCATACATCACAAACATATACCACCCACATATACCTCCCATACATCACATACATATACCACCCACATATACCACCCATACATAACAAATGTAGGCTATATCACCCATACATCACAGACATATACAGTACCACCCATACATTACAAATGTATACTGTACCACCCATATGTATCACACAGATATACCACCCATATGTATCACACATACAGTGCCTATAGAAAGTCATCATACCCTTTTGAAATAGTTACTTTTTTTGTCTTACAGCCTGAAATCAAAACCCATTTTTAAAAAAATCTTTTCCAGTTTTATTAACAAATTTAGCTGTACAACATCAAAATAATGAAAAAAAAGTCAGCAGTTCTGAAAATTAATAAAAAAATAAAAACTAGAATAACAGGGTTGGAAAAGTCATCATACCCCTGACTTAATACTTTGTAAAGCTTCCTTTTGCTTTCATTACAGCCATCAATCTGTTTGGATATGTCTCTATTTTAGCTTTGCACACCTAGATAGGGGTTTTTCCGTGCAGAAATGTTCAAATTTAGTCAAATTCTGTAGGGAATGGCAATGGACTGCTCTCTTCAAGTCAATCCACAGATTTTCTACAGGATGTAAGTCAGGGCTCTGACTTTGCCACTCAAGGATATTCACCATCCTATCCTTAGGCCACTGCTTTGTTCTTTTGGCAGTATGTTTAGGATTATTGTCGTGTTGGAAGGCGAATGACCTCCCCATCCTCAGCTGTCTAGGAGAGGGACGCAGGTTTTCCTCAAGAATTTGGGTGTACTTGGCAGCATCCATTTTCCCTTCTATCCTGACCAATTGCCCAGTCCCCGCTGAAGAGAAACATCCCCAAAACATAATGTTGCCCCCACCATGCTTCACAGTAGGTATGGTGTGTTTTGGGTGTGTTTGGGTGTGTATACTGTGTTTGGTTAGCGCCATAGACTGTAAAAAATATGGACAAAGCGTCTGTGACGTCACCCATAGATTTCTGAAGAACTCAAATGAAGCCGTTTATGGGGGGTATGGGCGGCGCCATCTTGGGAAACGTTGGGAAATCCTAACCACGCCCACATTCTGGCCAATCCAATCAAATGGGTGAAAGGGCGGGCTTTGTACGAAACTGAGCCGAACAGGTGTTCTGTTCTGCTCGGCTTGTTCAGCTAAGCAGCTAATACGTTACGAGACTGGCAAGCTTGGCTACTGCTACGTTTACTGCGAAGCCAACGAAGTCGAAGACTGAGTCTAACCCACCTGAATTTGCTGGTAAGTTGAACCGTGTTCATGTATGTCTCTTAAAGGCATGTGTTCAGACATCTTATGATTATGTATCCTGCAAGCTAACCGGGTAAACTCATGTGAATAGTTAGTGCTGCTAACAAGTTAGCCTACTATAATGTAGCAGCTAATGAACGGAGTTGTGTTTGCGCCTTCTAGCAGGTGAAATAAGCTAGCTGTTAACGTTACGTTACCCCATTTACAATAAACGATAGAGAAAGTTAGACTCCACTACAGATACATTGATCTTTAGCTTTAGTGATTAACGTTACCCATCTCTGTTCTCATTTTATTATTGGTAATGTAGTTATGAAACGTTGAAACGTATGATCCTGAGACATGAATGTGGCGGTCATTTCATTGTAACATTAACAATAATTTATGTCAACATCAAGCTCGCTTTATTCCGTCAAGTTATTGACAAAATCTTAGTCTAGTATTAGTTGTACATCATTGATGTGTTTTATGTTTTAGCAATAATCATGGGTTTCATCAGGTCCCTTTCCACAGGTGTATTAATCAAACACCATGCTGTCTGCATGCATAGTCAAGGTGCTTGATTTTATACACCTGTGGAAAGGGACCTAATGAAAACAATGAATATACAAGGGTGTTGTGTTATGGATTATGCAATGAGTAAAACTAAATACAATTTTAGAGCAATGATTTGCACAATATGTAATTTTACTGTCAAAATCACACTCGTGAATACTGGTGATTACAAGTGTTGTTAGTTGACACTTGTGTTGTACTTGTATTGCATTTCATTGTAGGTTACACAGGTATGAATGTAATTAAATGTTTACCTTTCTATTTTGGCAGTACCTAATGTGTGGATCATTGAAGACTGCTATGTTTGCTGTGGAGAGGAGGTGGCAAGGAGGTCCCTGAGCTCTAACCTGGGACTAAATGCAGGTGAAATGGCTTTGCTGGGGTCGACTGAGGTGGCATAGCATCCTTCTCCTTTTTGCCTAGTCCCTGAAGAGTGGATTTTGCCGCAGAGATGAAGCAGAACCTGTGTGATCTCCATCCCCCCCCACATGACCATTATCATATCTGCGTCATCGATGGGGATCCACAAACCCCAAGAAGATCGAGTATGGGTGAACAGCAGCTTTGTGTTGGGTCTCATGCCCCATCCACACAACTTTGCATTGTTTCTTAGAGACCAGGTTAATCTGTCTGGGGCAATGAATATTTTTTAAATATTGTTGAATGTCTGTATCCAGCCGAATTCAGTAGGCAACCTGCATTTTGATGGCACTAAACTTGCACTTACAAATGGTTATGGAACTTTTCTAAGAGATGCTGTTACTGATACTGATGGACTGATGGACTGTTACACCCTTTCCTTTACTTATGTCAAAACCAATGTCTGTTCATTAACAAAATTACTGTTGATGGCACTGAAGTTGAAAATAAAAACACAAATGTTTATGGGACTTTTCTGGTCAACTGTGACCTACATTTAACTTGTGTCAAACCAGTTGTGTCTATGCTGTCAAACATTTACGATTAAATTGCAGTGGGAGCAAAAACAATCAGTAGGTTGAATTAAAGACCCAGATGCAGAAGTACATTTGCATTTTTACTTATGTCTTGAGCATTACAGGTAAATAACACAATGTTGTAAGCTAGTAAATAGTCAGTATATAGACTGCTTTGCAAACTCAGATGTAAATAAGGTAATCATGAAGGGGTCTGCTGGTGAAGAGTCTTTGAAATCAGAAGTTGTCACTGGTCGAGAACTGTTAGGAGCCAGCTCCTCATGTTCAGCACCCACTGGTTCAGCCTGGCTGGATCACCTAAAGAGAAACTTGACACAGGCAAGAATGGTAGATTGTTAATCATTGTTATTATCAAATTATTTGAATTACACTCCAATGTGGGACATATCAGTCTGTTCTTGTGTTGCATATATTGATTTGGCACACGCATATGTTACAGTACACTTTTGTTTCCTTGTGTCTAACCTATAACTGACAATGGTATGTTGACTAGGCCTAGATGTCGCTCGTTATCACAGCTCCCGTGTTCAAAGTATACAGTCAGGTTCATAGCGGTTCATCTCAGCAAGAAGAAAGCAAGCGGTTTAATGTGAGGATTGAGGAATCTTCGGCTTAGGTTAATGTCTTCACAAACGTTGTGATCTTAAATGCAACAACCGAGGCTGTAAATTGACAACAGACTAAGTATTCCCTAAAGGTTTTTTGAAGAAAACACATATGTTACCCTTACACAGTCTGTTTGTTGATTACAGCTAACTCAAGTACCTGGGCTAGTAACATTAACATGAAGTTAACTCACAACAGCGGTTTTCACTACATTTCTTAAATGAATGTTTGTGGGTGCTTCTGCCATTAGGTTTCAACAATAAGCAAATTAGTTCATTACTTCCTTAATGTTACACCTACGTGGGGATTTCCGATAGTAAGCCAGCAGGTTTGCGGTAGGTTAAACCAGAGACATACCACAGAAGCTAATTTGTCCTAGCGATTTATGCTAACGTTAGCTTGCTACTGATGCTAAGGCTAACGTTCACATAAGCTAGCAGCTACGTGAAATAATAGTGGAATGTCACTTACCGGAAAACTAGAGTGATGTCCTCTTCTGGTGTCGGTTAGTACAGTTAACAGCAGAGATATTTCAATAAAAATGTTCAGAGAGGATACGGTGATGAAGATTCAGGATCACGGCTGAGACGTCCACTCGGCTGGCAACGTCAACCTCGACATTGGTCAGCTGTCAATCAAGTTGACGACGTCATTAATTTTTTATATCCAAATGCGATCCAAACTAACGAGTTAGAAAAAAATTCACCCCCCTCACAGTTGTCAGGGACCGGGAAACTACCGAAAAATACAATAAAAGTCCATGGGACCAGGCTTTAAAAACACGAATTTACGCCGTGAAAACGGACATTTTAACATGGGCGTCTATGGAAATTTGCTCTGTTTTGGGACCAGTCCCCAGCGGATTTTCGAGGTATTGCAGTTTTTCGAACTTCCGGGTAGGCTTCATTGTTCAGTTTAGAATGTTGCCGCTTGGTTAGCGCCTGGAGCTCAGTCCAAAAAGTTCAATCTTAGTCTCCAAAAAGTTCGATCTTAGTCTCATCTGACCATAAAAGCTTTTTCCACATGGTAGCAGAATATTCCAGATGTGTTTTTGCACTGAACTCCAAGCGCAATGTTTGGCGAAAACCAACACAGTACACCACCCAAAACACACCATACCTAGTGTGAAGCATGGTGGGGGCAACATTATGTTGTGGGGATGTTTCTTTTCAGCGGGAACTGGGCAATTGGTCAGGATAGAAGGGAAAGTGGATGCTGCCAAGTACAGCCACATTCTTAAGGAAAACCTGCATCCCTCTCCTAGACAGCTGAGGATGGGGAGGTCATTCGCCTTCCAACACGACAATAATCCTAAACATATACTGCCAAAAGAACAAAGCCGTGGCCTAAGGATAGGATGGTGAATATCCTTGAGTGGCAAAGTCAGAGCCCTGACTTAAATCCTATAGAAAATCTGTGGATTGACTTGAAGAGAGCAGTCCATCGCCATTCCCTACAGAATTTCACTAAATTTGAACATTTCTGCACGGAAAATTCAAATTTAATAATAGAGACATATCCAAACAGATTGATGGCTGTAATGAAAGCAAAAGGAAGCTTTACAAAGTATTAAATCAGGGGTATGATGACTTTTCCAACCCTGTTATTCTAGTTTTTATTTTTTTATTAATTTTCAGAACTGTTGACTTTTTTTTCATTATTTTGATGTTGTACAGCTAAATTTGTTAATAAAACTGGAAAAGATTTTTTTTTAAATGGGTTTTGATTTCAGGCTGTAAGACAAAAAAAAGTAACTATTTCAAAAGGGTATGATGACTTTCTATAGGCACTGTATATAGGCTACCATCCATGCATGCCACTGATCAGAGTACTACACACCCAGAGCACTAGTGTGATGGAGCAGCCAAAAGTCTGACGATGGGCTCTTTGCACGAAAGGCTCACAATGCGGCCGCTTTGTTTCTGGTGGAGCGTTACCTGTGCTGTAACAGCATCTTCTGTTCTATTCTGCTCCTAACATCTTCGCTCAGACACAACATCTTGTTTGCCCAATAATAACCATTTTAACTCACACATCGTAGTGTGCATATTTACTAAGTGCAACACCCCACCGGGTCCGTGTATACACTAATTACATTAACCATAGCGGCAGGTTCAAACACACCTACTGTACAGTAGCTCCACTGGAAACAAACGAGCCATACGAGTACAGAGCCAACTAGTTGACCGGTGTTTGATTCCAATTCCAGAATCTACCGCCGCTGTAGAGTTCTTAGAACACCAACCACTGATCTATAAAGAATACCTGGATAGTGCATCTACGTCAAAATTCTGAAGCCTCAGCGGCGGCGGCCATTATGGGACCACTTGCCATAGGAATGCATAGACAGTAAAAGACAGTAAAAGAATGTTGCCGTTCTGCAACAATGGAATTGGAACACCACACCGCCATTATGGGACCACTCGGGACAGTTCCATTGGCTTCATTGTTGATGGGTCAGCAACAATGAGATAGTCTATCCAGGTATTCTTTATAGATCAGTGGCACCAACCCACTCCTGAGGCCCTATGCCTGTAGTGCATCACACATACTCGTACCACAGCTCAAACATGTAGAGGACCATGCATACGCACACACACACACACACACACACACACTGGACTGAGTAAGCAACCTGACTAATGATCCGGAGTCGTTGTTTTGATCAGTCTCTAATAATGAATAATTTATCCACTATTATTGAAACACACACACACACACACACAAAACCCTTTATGGTTCATATTCACATGGCTAATCCACTGCCTGCATGAAGGACTCCAGTGATGTCAGCTATCGATTCATCGCACCACTTGCCTTGAAATCATCAGGACAAAGTCAGGATGGTCACACTCGCTTGGATCGGTGCGATGTCATATCCTGTCAAACTCAATAAAAACAAACAGGTGTAAAGCCTGAAACTGTAACTGCAAAGCTGTTGTACGTGTGTATTCATCTATGTAAGTTTGCATACACATGCCACAGGGAGACTGACTATGACTGACTATTGTTTGTTTTCACAGTTGAAACATTGACTTTGGCAGTTTGTTTGTTTGTTTTCACAGAGATGGGTTGTGAGTTATTCACCTGCCGGATGAGAGAGAGAAAAATGGGATATTGTCACCTCCTCCCTCGCTTCAACAGCAGCCTCCCAATGACGCTAGCTGTGATTCAGAGAATCCTGTGGTGTCTCATTCAAATACGTATCACCCACCTCACACACCATTCTGTAGCAACGCTTGTTACAGTAGTAATGGATGTGTTGTCAGTTTATCCTCACCCTCTTCCCGACACAGAGTACTGCTCTGTAGTTTATCCATCACCTCAATGTGGAAGCTGACATCCAGCACACAGCTAACGTTAGCAGAAATGTTAGCACCAGCACTGTACAAGGCGACCTATTCTACAACTGCTATGAAAAACACAGTCAAATTCAGTAGTTGTGAAACCCTTGTGTGACTGCATGTGTGTGTGTGTGTGTGTGTGTGTGTGTGTGTGTGTGTGTGTGTGTGTGTGTGTCTGTGTGTGTGTGTGTGTGTGTGTGTGTGTGTGTCTGTGTGTGTGTGTGTGTGTGTGTGTGTGTGTGTGTGTGTGTGTGTGTGTGTGTGTGTGTATGTGTATGTTTGTGTGTGTGTGTGTGTGTGTGTGTGTGTGTGTGTGTGTGTGTGTGTGTGTGTGTGTGTGGTGTGTTGGTAACTATCTGAAGCAGTAAATGAGTGCAGGTGTGAGGTTTCTCAAAAGGTGATGTTTTCTTCCTCACTTCCACTGTGGAGACAGTTTCGCCCACTGCCGCCCCTGTCTGCTCACTAAGACTTCCTCTCGCCCGACTCCCACCTCTCTCCCCTCGCCGAACTGTGCAGCTCCGCGCACCATTTAACGGCCCATGCCTCTGCTTGTCAAATGGAATAGAGTGCAGTACAAATTGCACAAGGTGCCAAGTCTTTAGGAGACGTTCACCTTGAAAGGGATTATGGCCAAGGGCAGGAAGGGGAATCATGTCGGAGAGGAGAGGAGAGGAGAGGAGAGCTGGTGCCAACAGTGAGACTGGATGGAGAGGGAAGCTCACTAGGGCTGTTATTTCCATTTGGTGCTAAATTATGAATTGAAGTGATCGCTAATGAACTGTTGATTTGTTGTTTTACATAATGAGTTTGATTTGATTGGAAAATACAACGTGCAGTGCGCATGCACAAATGCATGTCTACACACAGAGGGACACACACACACACACACACACACACACACACACACACACACACACACACACACACACACACACACACACACACACACAGACATTGGCTAGACATAATCAACATGGCCAGAATGAAATTATAGATGTTCTCTCAAGGAGGTGCCTAGAAATTTATTGAATCATTTGTCAGACAATTAGTCAGATTTCTTTCGCTAACGACTTGTGCTTTTACGTGATCAATCAACCGGTCCGTGCGCTCCTCAGAACTCTTTTCATTTGCCTCTCTCTCTGTGTGTGTGTGTGTGTGTGTGTGTGTGTGTGTCTCTCTCTCCCCCTCTTAATTAGAGTTATCCATCTCCCCCGGAATGAACATGGCTGAATGAAGGTCCTCCAGAACGCTGTCAGACTACTTTTCATAGCGCATAATGAAAGCTCCCAAATCATATGCAACGAGCATATTAATGAAGTATCAATTAAAGTCGGATTGCATCCTGCGAGCCTGATAAGACCGCGTGAATCTCATCACGGTCGCCAGGGAGGTGTGTTGACATTGTTTTGTCATCCTCCTCTCGTTGTGTTTGCTCTTTGCCTTTCATCTTTAAAGATTGATCATCATTCAGGGTGTTTGATGGCGTCTCTTTGTGAGGGGGATGCACTGCCCCCATCAGGGATGTAATTAAACTGGCCCCAAGGACCACAGGTGGCGGTGTTAGGCATCTGGAGGGAGATAAAGTCTTTGTGTGTGTGTGTGTGTGTGTGTGTGTGTGTATGTGTGTATGTATGGCAGAGTGTGTGTGGCTGTGTGTGTGTGTGCTTGTTTGTGTGTGTGTGTGTATGTGTAATGGCAGTGTGCGTGTGTGTGAGTGTGTGGCTGTGCGTGTATGTGTGTGTGTTTGTGTTTGAATGTGTATAATGGCAGTGTGCATGTGTGCAAGTGTACGTGGGTGGGTGTATGTGTGTGTGTGTACATTATGTCACTGTATGTGTGTGTATGCAAGCGTGTGCAAGTGTGTGTGTAAGTGTGTGTGAGATGGGGATGTGAATGAGGCTGACGGCTCTGTAACTTTTGACTAACCTCCTGCAGTACGTGTTGAGGAGTGTGTGTGTTGTGTGTGTGTGTTGACATGACACTCATGCGAACAGCACAATGCACTTAAGCCTCATTACTGTTGGAAAGCCTGAGGGCACACGGCGAACCCAAAACTCTCCACCAATCACACGCCACAATTCAGCATGTCCATGTGAGACATTTCTAAGGTAACTTTCCCCAGTGACTGTCCATGGCAACAGATACTGACAGAGTGACTGTGTGACGGTACAAACCCAGATCAGAAAATGTTGGGCCGTTGTGTAAGATGCCAATATAAACAGAATGTACAGTAATCATCTACAAACCCATGCAAAAATGACATAGACAACATATCAAATGTTGAAAATGACAAATGTGACTATTTTATGGAAAATGTGGTAACATTTTACTTGACAGGTGAGTTCATAACACATTCATGGCAGCTGTCATAAACTGCACATGCTGTAAAGCATTCATGACTGTTTCATGAGACAAGGCTCGACATTCCTACCAAACCTTTCATGAATGTGGAAGACATGAAACACTACTGTAAGAAAACTCTACACTTTGATTTGGCTAATGTATGCCAGACTGAACTGTTACTGTACATACAGCTTCAAACCTGGACATTTCCCAAGTCTCCCAAAGCTACAGACATAGGCTAAAGGTACAGGTAGGCCTCTAAAAGAAGCAGACATGTTTTCTTTTTCTTCATTTTCTTTTTCTTTTTGAAAATGAACAGTCAGAGCACTCACCCAGACAGCTCACCCTAATGAGTCGTTCAGTGACGGGGAATTTTCAGCGTATCTCAGACATTTGTTGTTGCTACACTCACACCTGAAATGATTTGTAGCGTCTGCCCAGTGTCCCGCTTTTTTGTGGAAAAGACAAGAGCTATACACACTGTAAACCCTTGTTTCATTAGGCCTATAAGTC
>NC_085007.1:5351803-5394303 GCF_963854185.1 Sardina pilchardus | reverse complement strand
ACACACACACACACACACACACACACACACACACACACACACACAGGTAAAAAATAGCCATATTTTGCCTTAAGTGTTCATGAATATCTATGTCTCCACCATGATTCCGCAGTGTTACATTCTAGCCTGGGTGAACCCAGTTAACCAATGTAAATTCATATGGGATCCTTTCCAGATTCAAATTTAATCCTGAGTCCTTGAACGTAACATTTTGGCCTGGGAGAACCCAGTTAGCCAATTAGAATTAATCTGGGATCCTTTCCAATTTAAATGAGCTAGGTTCGTCTGGGTTCACCCAGGCTAGCACCACTCTAGAACAGCCTGCGCCACCAGTCATATTCACCCATATGAGATATGACTCAGTGTTTAGCAGTCGTGATAACAGAGCTGACCTTTGGCAGTGTTGGCTCTGGAGCAGAGAAACAGTGCCATTTTCATTATTAATTATTATTATTATTATGATTATTTTCCTGTGCTTCATTATTATGTTAATGCTTCAGATAGCATCTGAACTGCTGCTGGATTCTTTGAGAGGGGTTAGGCATTCACACACTGCTAAAATAAATGGTAGTGTATGCCTTATATGTACACTTATACAACAGCTATACAGCAGCAGACTATTTATTATTCATTTGTGATTGGGCGACAGGCTTTCCAGAGTGGAAATATTCCAGAACATTCCCATTTGAACTCTTAGTGATCATGCCGATGGGAATGTCCCATCAATTCAGAACGAGACAGCAGTGATTTGGGCACACAGAACCATATGCACCAGATGCAGCAACCTGCTGAACAGCTTTCCTCCACAAGCTGTCAGAGTGATCAGCCGCCTGTGCCCCCTCTCGCTACGACACCCACAACACACCCAGCACTTCAGCAGCACTTCATCCTGAAAACAAATACTGTACTGTAACTGTACTGAGAACGGTCTGATCTGCACATCCACTGTGTACCTCATAATTAATGGACTGCTCATCTGAAGTCATGGTATATAATTGTGCATTTCAGGCAATATCTACAGAACTAAATTTACTAAACTAAATTATTGGATAACAAAATTAAAAAAAAAGAAAAAAAAAGATTTATGAAAAATTAATTAAAATGGAGGATATAGTGTTTTGGAAGCAAAGCCTTTATCTTGTGCACGTGTGTGTGTGTGTGTGTGTGTGTGTGTGTGTGTGTGTGTGTGTGTGTGTGTGTGTGTGTGTGTGTGTGTGTGTATTACATGTGCTGTGTGTTCTTTGTTTTTTTGTTTTTTTTTTACAGTAATTGCTGTTGTCTTAAACCATTTACACTGGGAGAAACAGTGTTGCATTGTTTATGTACGCAAGTAAACAAAGAATTGAGATTTCTTGGCAGACTAAGCTTGGAACTATTTATCTTGGGCAGAGAATGAACAAACAAAAATGGAGATAAACGATGGAAAACACAATTTGATGTCTTTAAGATAGATTAGTTGGTAACAGAACTGTGGTACAAAAGGAACATGGCGATCATGACCATAATGTTGGTTATAACGATCATTTAGGATACACCATGATACACCACGGCTCTTACCTGCCGTGGATATGTCCTTACCAGACCCGGTCTCACTTGCCATGTTGCTCAGTAATGTCTCACACTGTAATGTGTCATATTGCTCAGTAATGTCTCACACTGTAATGTGTCATATTGTTCAGTAATGTCTCACACTGTAATGCGTCATATTGTTCAGTAATGTCTCACACTGCCGTACGCCATATTGTTCAGTAATGTCACACACTGCCGTACGCCATATTGTTCAGTAATGTCACACACTGCCGTACGCCATATTGTTCAGTAATGTCTCACACTGTAATGCGCCATATTGTTCAGTAATGTCTCACACTGTAATGCGCCATGTTGCTCAGTAATGTCTCACACTGTAATGCGCCATATTGTTCAGTAATGTCTCACACTGCCGTACGCCATATTGTTCAGTAATCTGTAATGTATCATATTGTTCAGTAATGTCTCACACTGTAATGTGTCATATTGTTCAGTAATGTCTCACACTGTAATGTGTCATATTGCTCAGTAATGTCTCACACTGCCGTACGCCATATTGTTCAGTAATGTCTCACACTGCCGTACGCCATATTGTTCAGTAATGTCTCACACTGTAATGCGCCATATTGTTCAGTAATGTCACACACTGCCGTACGCCATATTGTTCAGTAATCTGTAATGTATCATATTGTTCAGTAATGTCTCACACTGTAATGTGCCATATTGCTCAGTCATGGTATTGCTTGAGTCACACTGCAATAGTGAGCCAATTAGAACATGTTCCTGAGCATGTTTCCAATAACAGAATGTCATTCCATAATGTCGGGAAAAGACGGCCCATCTTTCATTCACTCGAAGCAGTGAATGGCAGAAAATGTTTCAGAACAAATTATATCATAAGCAAGCCAGTATGAGGGCTGTGTGTGTGTGTGTGAGTGTGTATGTGTCTCTGTATTTTTCTGCATTTGGGAGTGTGTGTATGTGTGTGTGTGTGTGTGTGTGTGTGTGTGTGTGTGTGTGTGTGTGTGTGTGTGTGTGTGTGTGTGTGTGTGTGAGAGAGAGAGTTGGAGTGTGTGCATGTATGCATTTGTGTGAGACATGTTTCTGACTACCAATGCAGTAGACGTGCTGGTAAGTCTGACCATTATGTTTGTGTGTGTGTGAGTGTGTGTGTGTGTGTGTGTTTGTGCCTGACCATTACAGTATGTCCTGCTCTCTTGAACAATTTGTCTGAAGACAGGGAGCTAGACACAATATTTCACTACGCATTTTGTGTGACCTACACACTGTGTGCCCCACACACTGGGTGGTGAATTACTCTCTCGTTCACACACACACTCACACGTACACACACACACACACACACACACACACACACACACACACACACACACACAGACATGCAGACACGCGCGCACACACACACACACACACACACACACATCTTAGTGAGTCAGCAGAGCTGGCCTTCTGGTTTCCATATGTCTTCCCTAACAACACTGGCAACCCAGCATCAGGCTCGAGCAAATCAATAAGAGAGAGCGGGCAGGCGGGCGGGCGGGCGATCGAGCGAGCGAGCGAGCAGGCGGGCGCATGGGAGTCAGAGGGAGTGTGTATGGGTGGGAGAGTGCAGTGCTGTGCTGTGCTGGAATGGAACAGAGAACCCTCAGGCCACCCTAGACGGATGGGCCAGTCCTGGGCCCTCTTCGTCTGCTGGCTCAGTTCTAAATTCGAAATTCTAACACGGTCCATAAAGTAATGTTGGTCCTCCATAGCAGGGCTCCCCTACGTCCTGTACTGCCTGTCCTCCATAGCAGAGCTCCCCTCCATAGCAGAAATCCCCCTCAATAGCAGAGCTCTCCTCCATAGCAGAAATCCCCCTCAATAGCATTGCTCTCCTTCTACATCATATACTGCCTGTCCTCCATAGCAGGGCTCCCCTCAATAGCAGAGCTCTCCTCCATAGCAGAGCTCTCCTCCATAGCAAAGCTCTCCTCCATAGCAGAGCTCTCCTCCATAGCAAAGCTCTCCTCTATAGCAGAGCTCCCCTCCATAGCAAAGCTCTCCTCCATAGCAAAGCTCTCCTCCATAGCAGAGCTCCCCTCCATAGCAAAGCTCTCCTCCATAGCAAAGCTCTCCTCCATAGCAGAGCTCCCCTCCATAGCACAGCTCCCCTCCATAGCAAAGCTCCCCTCCATAGCAAAGCTCTCCTCCATAGCAGAGCTCCCCTCCATAGCAGGGCTCCCCTCCATAGCACAGCTCCCCTGTGTCTTCTACTGCCTGTGAGCGGTGGTCTTCGGTCTCATCGGTCAACATCAGGGATCAGCTCACAGATTAGAATTGCAGAGGAGCATTAAGAGAGCTGCCAACCCTCACGCATTTGATTGGTGTGAGAACACGTCAAATTGGCCAATCAAATGAATGAATCTCAGTCACAATGTGTGAGAGTTGGTCGCTATGCTGGGCGGGCGGGTTGCAGAGCAACAACAAAGATCAGCTCACACAACAGCATCACAGAACAGCTCAAAGGTTAACCAACTCAAATGTTAGCATCACAGATCACACAGCAGATCAGTTCACAGACTAGCACTGCAGAGCAACATCATGCACAGATCAGCTCACAGAACAGCCTCATACTTTAGATCTGCATTAAAACTCACACAGAAGATCAGCTCACAGAACAGCCTCATACTGTATAGATCTGCATTAAAACTCACACAGCAGATCAGCTCACAGAACAGCCTCATACTGTAGATCTGCATTAAAACTCACACAGCAGATCAGCTCACAGAACAGCCTCATACTGTATAGATCTGCATTAAAACTCACATACTGTAGCAGATCAACTCACAGAACAGCCTCATACTGTGTAGATCAGCATTAAATCTCTGGACACTGCTCTCTTCCACTAGCATGGGAACCAGTTCCGATATGAGAATGTATTTGAATTTGCTCTGGCTCGTCAGTCTGGCCATGCTTCTATGAATTTTCAAAATCACAGAGACTCAAGGAGCCGATCACAACTAGTTATCCACTTTGGGGCTTTTACGATGACTCAGGAGTTCCACTGAAGTGCTTATAATACACATTACCAATGTCTGAGCTGATGCCTTAAGTATTAACATACTGTAGATGTGTATTTTCTTTGAAAATGTCTAAACAACTACTGTATATATAAACCCTTGTTAACAATGTCATGTCCTTCGTTTTTAAAAATCTCAGTGCCGTAAGGGTTTATTGACCAACTTCAGAAGTTTAATTTTAGCGCAGAATATGCCTCTTGAAAATCAGAAATGAGCTACACATACCCTAACTGAGAATTGGTCTGATGGGAGCCGGGCTAGTCTTCTGCACACTGGATGAATTGGTCTGATGGGAGCAGGGCTAGTCTTCTGCACACTGGATGAATCGGTCTGATGGGAGCAGGGCTAGTCTTCTGCACACTGGATGAATTGGTCTGATGGGAGCCGGGATGAATTCACTGGATGAATTCAGACTTTGCCTCGACTGATTCTTTAAACCTTCTTGATTAGCCACAACAGACTCTAGAGTTTCTGCATCTTTGTTTTGTCAAATACTTTAAACCCTCTTGATTAGAGACAAAATCTTCAATTCAATGAGCAGAGCAACACATTTCCTCCCATTTCCACTCTGATCTGAGGCAACGAGATCTTATTTGAGTGCAACCAGCGCTTCTGTGGTCCTATTCAATATGAACAAACAGCGCTTTTCTAGTTCCACTCTCTCTCTCTCTCTCATCTTCACAACCTGCCCTTTCCTCCATATGTTCTCTCAATGATGCCCTGGTCATGAATATATTATAAAGGATCTGTCTTCAAAACCATATAGTCACTTTCCATACAGTCGTGTTGAGATTAGCAGCCATTTTCAGATCTTATTCAATTCAGTGCACTTTACTGGCATGGCCTTGGGAGTGCTTAACGATAACAGTGAGAGAAGCAATGGTATGAGCTCTTGAGCAACTAAAGGGACACTCCACAGTTTTTTTTTTATACTCAACTACAGTATGTTATTCGCTTATCTATGAGGTGATACATACAGTATCTCTAGCGTCTCAATGTGTGCACTCAATCTTCCTGGCGCGCGGCGCCACTTTAGCACTTAGCTTAGCCCAGTTAATTCATTAGGATCCAAACAGAGATGAAATTAGAAGTGACAAAACACCTCCACATTTTTCCTATTTAAACACAGTTACACGAGTAGTAACACAACCAAGTATGGTGACACAAAATAAAATGTGGCACTTTTCTACGCAGGTGAAAAAGGAGAACTATAGTGTATGGTGGAACAACATTTGGGAGTGCTTTGACTCGGCACAGTAATATCATCACCCCTGAAAAATCCTCCCTCCTTCCCCATCTCACTTCCATCATAGAACCAACGAGAGGATTTCTGAAAATGTAGAGAAATCATACAGTAGGTCTCCTGACCTCTCCTGCCCTGACAGAGCCTGATGGAGAGGCAGAGGAAGCCCCAGAAACCATGGTTACATATAAATGCTCTTAGTGAGTATGTAGTGAAGGTTTCAGTAGCAAATCATGTTCCAAAATATGCCTTGTGACTGTCAATCCAGCAGGCAACCGCAACCAGGGAGGGGGAATCCAAATCATGCTGGACGACCAAAGCAACAGGTCGCTGGCACACCCATGCATACTGTACATACATACATACATACATACATAAATTCAGCATAAATTGCTCCTCATCCCCAAACACTCAGAATGTTCAGCATAGGATGCTTGCAGTCTCTCTTTAATAATAATACTGTAATAGTAATAATAATAATAAATATAGTCTGTCCTTGCCAGTGCTCGTGTGTTCAGCATGATTCCAAATCAGGGAGGGGCAACCGGGAGTGTCCACTCCAGTCGTCGCACATGGAATGTCCACTCCAGTCGTCGCACATGGAATGTCCACTCCAGTCGTCGCACATGGAATGTCCACTCCAGTCGTTAATGGCCACCGCCACCTCTGGGCTGCAGCTGATGAGATACCAGCGAGACATGTCTGTGCTTCAGATGGGGTGTTGCGGTCTCGAATTGATTCTACGTGTATACTGACTATTCCAAAGTTTACAGACTGATTGGTGCTTCGTTTTATGTGTAGACACCTAGAGCAAGGTACTGATGAGGTTTGGCGCTGTTTTGAGCAATGTTAGTGGTTTAAAAATGCGATTTTGAAAGCGTGTGGCTCCAATCCCCATCCACACCCACTGTTTGCGATTTTGGGCTGTCGGTCCTGCCCGTGCTAGCTCTGTACTGCGTGATGAGCGAAAATTACTTCCTCCACGGCTTAGTTGATGTATTTTCATTCAGAAAATAGCTTTATTTTCAATTTCCGCCAAACTTACACTTTAAGAGTGGACTTAAGAGTGGCGTTTCTTAGCGCAAAATCTGGCCCTGAGGTGATGGTTAGTGACGTGTGCGTGGGCAGTACACACAAAGTCATGGGCCCTCCAAAGTCACTGGGGTGAAGGCATAAATCTTTGTGAATGGCAGGGCAATCCACCCTTTGGAAGTCAGAGTAACTCTGCATCCCTATTGAGCTCCAATCTATCAGCTGCACCCCAAAGAACAAACAGTGGAAACCTGGACAGAGCACTTCGACATGGATCTAAACCAGAAATGACAACAAGCTTACACCATCAGTGGAAGATCCCTTATTCCTCAAGACAGTTGAGAAATAATGACTTCAAGATTCTGTCAGACCTGACATTAGGTCCATGATTGTGAAAGCACAGCCAACAACAACAACACATCCCAAGAGCTTAACAACATATTGCATTTGGCTCAAGCTGAAAATGTTTATGCATCATCCCAGGATTAAAAGGGATTCTTTAATGAACTCCAAAAGCTGCAGAAATAATAACATCTAGTAATGTCAGAAAGGGTTTTAGTTAACTAGTACAGAATGGCAATATGTTTACTAGTCAAAGCTTGATATCAACGATATCAGAAAAAAATAAATGCTGAAATGGCTTGCCATAGTTCTCCTGTGTGGGTATTTGCCCACACAGGCCCAGAGCCTGGTTGCCGTGATACGGAAATAAGCATAATCTACGGGATCCTCCTCATTCAACCTCATTTCAACTGAAACGAATAATCCTGGCAAGTTCATCAATGGGAGTGGTAGAGAGGCAGTGCACCAAGCCTTAGGGCCTGTGCATGCCTAATGTGTTGGGATCAGAGAGGGCTTCCTGGAATGCCTCATGCTGTTAAGCTCTTGGGACAGGTGTAGTTGGCTACGCTATCGTTGACATGGATCCAATGTGACTACAGCCCCCCCCCCCCTCTTTTTTTTTAGAGCACTAGGAGATGACTATATTCCTGAAATTAACAAAAGAAGAGATTTTCCCACAGCACCCCAGCAAACTGATCCAAATAAATCAGACACATAATTAGAATGACGGTGCGACTGAATTAAGCTATCAGTTCTGTTGGGATTACTGACTGTATTATGGCGATTTCTTTACACAGATTTCAAATTGAGCAGTGACGATGTCAACCTAGCAGTGGAAAGCATTTTATATTTACCAGAGTGCAGCCAAGCAAATTTAGTAGATAAAAGAAACCATACTCTGCTAACCCTCTCCACTGAACAGCAGTACCCACAACCTCATGTGTGTCTGTCTGCTCAAAACATCTCCTGAAAAGGAGGTTTTGAGAGAGGTGTGTACAGTAGGTGCTGGCTTGATACCAGTGGAGGTGTCGATGAGAACAGTTCAGTCCAGTCAACAAAGTTCAATAATTCGTTCTTTATTGAAGGTGAATCCAGGCAGTAGAGATGTATGTGTGTGTACAATTAGCGCCACAATATATACAAATTCAGACATTTCCACTAGAACATAGGAGAGAGGCTTGGTGGCCCACAAAGTCAATAATCACTGCCCCATAATAATAAACAAACAATGCAAATAAACAATCTCAATGTAAAAATGATTATGAACTTACATAGCGCAAGAAGGCACACTGGGCAGGATGTAGTAGCAGCAAGTAGACATTCCTCCATGAGGCTTGAACAGAAAGGAAGGGGCTATGGGCACAGGCGCTTAAAGGAATATTTCGGTATTTTACACTGTAAGTCCATTTTCTGAATGAAAAGGAGTGTTTGACACCGAAATCTCGACGATTGAGCCCTTTTGTGGAATTTGGCAGATTTAGAATGGAGCACTGTATGGCTTTAACATTGCTCGCTTTGTGCATGGTCTATTCTGTCCTTAAAACACCAACATTCATTTTCAAAAGTGTGCAGCTCGCCGAGTGTTTACTGGTCTTCAACGATCTTCTATAGCAAGTTTAGCAGCGAAATACAGGAAGTACTTTTTCAACCGTGTGTGCCTAATATAACACAACAGAATTTGAATTTCACTGTGAAACTTGTTATAGAAAACCAGTAACCACTCGGTCAGGAGAATGGAGAAGGACGAGGAGAATGAGATTAAAGGAGAATTCGGGCGATTCTCTCTTTCTCTATTGCTGTTTCTCGAGGTCATGAGTTCCGTCGGTACAAAAAAAAAATAGCTCGAGTTTCTGCAGCCAACAGCTACATTCCAGGAGCATGAGCCTCCATGGTCATGTCCCCAATTCTGATGTAGCTCTGTAAGAGGAGAGACACATGAACCAGGTGATTGCATAAGACACCATTGCGTGTGATGTGGATGAAACCAGAACAAATCTACAGGAAGGCGAGCTCTATCTTTTTATTTTGTGTTTGGGTAATATGTTTTAGTTTTCTTCTGGTGTGCTATTGGTGTTTGAACTCCACTTTATATGTGTTGAAATAAGCAGCCATACTTGACCTATTTGAATACCTTTGTGCATGCATGTTTGAAAAGTGATATGCAATGCATACAGACGAGGCAGAGGCCAGAAGTGTTTTTCATTTCGATTCCCAACATGCATCTGGTGCTTTGAGTGCTCATTCACATGTTTGTGTGTGTTCTGGTGTGACAGAAAGAGTTCTGTATAAATTGTGTTTTATAATGTTTGAGTTTTATAATGTTTTGTTGGCTTAGTCTGGTTTTGCAAATATGGCCAATTGCTGCAAT
This sequence comes from Sardina pilchardus, assembly GCF_963854185.1. Classification (NCBI taxonomy): domain Eukaryota; kingdom Metazoa; phylum Chordata; class Actinopteri; order Clupeiformes; family Clupeidae; genus Sardina; species Sardina pilchardus. The sequence goes on along the minus strand of NC_085007.1, from coordinate 5,384,708 downwards.
TGAAGCAATCATGTTTTGTGATTCTGTATTTTCACTGCTTTCATGTTTTTTATGTTTCTTTGGCAACACTATACATTTAATGAAAGATAACATCATGTGCCACTCCAAGGTCTCTGCTTTGAATACTCATGCCCGATAGGTGTATTGAATTGAATTAGGGAACATTTGTGTTGCCAAAGCATATAGACTACAGAAACAGAAACACATTGAAAACATTCATGTGTGGCTGTCAAGACATTGCAGACAGAGCCACCTTTGTTTGTGTGTGTGTGTGTGTGTGTGTGTGTGTGTGCTTAATGTATATACAGTACCCTGCACATATCAAATGAAAGGAAAGGAACTGACGCGGCCATTCTATGTCTCATCGTGTTCACTTCCCACAGCCATGTTATGAAAGGCTTTCTCTCTGGTCTCCTCACAACCTTGGAACAGCAAATCTGTCCGTGTTTTGATACAAGCACACAAGCATGATTGGGAAACAGTGATAATACCACCGAGGCCTACTGAACTGAACTGAGATTACCATCGTTACCTATTTATCAAATTGCAACATAAAACTCGCTAAAATTGCGGCCGTGGCGCTATTTTCAATGTAATTGTACTCATTCAATCGTGGTCATTGTGAGGATCAGGTACATTCTATAGCTTGTGTTTTTCCTAGGCTACCTATATGTGGGAAAGTATGATGTGATAAAACTTGCATATACTGTAAGCCTTTATATGGTAAAACACAGAAAGACAAATAAACATGTATACAATGTATAGAAAATATAGTGCATGGTTTCACATTCATGTCACCAGGAAGCATGCCAGTAGAAATGTATTTTCATATGTGTGTAGGTTGGATAGCGTGGAATCCGACAATATAACATTCATGATGGTGGGACCCTGTATGTGCTTGTAAGATTAGCAATTTACAACACAACAGCAGAACATAGCAGGAGAAGGATCATTACTGTAAATATCTGGCAACCACAGAAAGTAGGCTACACCAGAAAGGATGTAGCAGGCCTAGCCTACACACCACACCACACCACACACACACACACACACACACACACACACACACACACACACACACACAATAAATACTGCGGAGAACATGAAGCCTGAACAGAGGAGGAAACACAGGAATCTTTGTGTGCCTGATGGGGAACTCCACAGGTGAAAAACAGACCTGTAGCAGAGCTGGCTCAGGAAGAGACAGTTCAGACGCGGGGGAAATTGATACTGACAGCAACAAAGAAGTCAGTGATATTTAGTCTCAAGTTAGTTTCAAGTATTTGAAATTAGCATGATTTCTAAATGTCTAGTGACATATCAAGGCCATTTTATGATTAATTTCATTTCTTACATACGGCTCCTTTAATTTTCTTGCAAACCACCTCTAACAGCAACTAGACACAATTTAAAAGCTGACCACTTTCATGTGATCTGCATGTGATATCAGTGTGATGAGAACAATCTCACACAGAAGAATGGATGTGAAGGTGGCCACATTGCATAGCAACACTTATGGCCAATCTATTCTCCAAACTTGGCCAATTGAAAGCATGTTCACTGCTTTACACTCGGTTTGCAAAACTGTAAACACAAACGCACCGCCCAGCACTAGATGCATCCATTTTCAAGACATTTGCAGCAATTTAGTATAGCCTGGCTATCACCAGACCAATCTTTATGTTTTAAGATTGAACATTAGTCTGGGGAGTCTGCCCTGTATTTTCTTCTGCACCAGAGGTGCGATCAACGGACATAGTTTAAATTACTCTGTACTCAATTGGATAGTCTTTCAACCAATCAGACCGACGATCCGGGTGCACCAAGTGGATAGTGGATTGGTCCCCTCAGATTTGTGATGGAAGCTGGATGGAAAAATGTAGAGGTTTCCAGCCTGAGCCGCAGGGTGAAATCAAATCGCCGGCAGACCGTGACTACCAATTTAGTGCCATAATGTAAACATATTGCATCCACAATCAGAATAAAATAAATAACAACTCTTTCTATCTCACTTTTTAATCATCAACACATTGCTGTATGGGGACTGAACAGAGAAACACACACACACACACACACACACACACACACACAAGTCCGTCAGACACCCGTCGTGCAGATACTTCAGTCTATTTAACTGATTGACATTTCGAGTTTTCCAGAAGGGCGGAGATGATGAATGAGCTTGAAGAGAGCTTGTCAAGAGTACTAGACCACCCTGAATTAGGCCTGTGGACTGCTCTTGTCTGTCAGTGGCACTGATTACCCTACCATGCTAAATAAACACTGTGAAATGTGCAGCCAATTCAGTTCGCTTTGTAGGAGACGTTATCCACTCAGTGATCAAAAGTCATCGACTCATCAGCACCTCAGGATGGTGTCTTTCACGCGGATCAAGAAGCTCGCGGGTGAGAATCGGGAGAGGATCTACCGTGGTGTGACTTTGAGCTGTGAGGCCTGTCTGGTTTCCACGGCGACAGGGACAGGTTCTCCTGTAAATGTCAGCTGAGACCACAGACACACACACACACACACACACACACACACACACACACACACACACACACACACACACACACACACACACACACACACACACACACACACACACACACATACAGCTGAGGCTTTTTCTCTCCATCTCCTTATGCTGTCTCCTCTCCCTGGTGTTTCTTTGTCTCTCCCCCCAGACACACACACACACACACACACAGAAGTCCCTTTCCCACATGAGCGAGACATCCGGATATCAAACGGATATCAAACGGGTGGCTGTATGTGGGAACGCAAAACTCGGGTATTTTCTTACCCGGAACTCACCCTACTAGCCCCCTAGTATTACTTCTAGATGTTACCCGGGTGCGCTTAGGTGGGAACGCAGCCGGCACAGTTCTGGGTAGAGATGGGGGGCGTACCGATGACGTATAGAAATGCGTCCTTGCAGCCTGCTTGCAGCGCGAGGCAGAAAGTACAAATTGCCATGGTAACGATAAACATAACATTGCCCTACGAGTATGAACACAGACGAGAAAACCGGAGTACAGAAAACAGTGACATTTTGTTGTGTACGTACAATAAAAATTTAAACTGCAATCACGTTGTTGTGTTTGTTGCGGGACAGGCAGGATTATCCTTGCAAACGTGAATAGCTTGAAGTGTTCTCGATTAGCTTGCAACTAGCTGTTTATTACAGGGGTTGGCAATTAACAGCTAATAGTTAACGTCGCTGTTATTTAGCATTGTTGCTTTTTGTAGGAGTTGGGAAGGAGCCTCAGACCTCTGTGTGCTGTTTATATATTTTCCAGGTGTGTCATTATTTTCTATTAATTTGTTGTGTTGGATGTTTATACCAGAGAGGGTTGAAGTAGAGCTTTGTTTATACTGTGGTCCTGGCGTTAGCTATTTATTCCTCTATGCTAGCTCCCGCTGACTAGCGAGCTAACTACTTCTGTTGTTTCATGATGTTTTGGATCTGATGTAAGTTCGCATCATCCAGGCAACACAGCACAACAACGCATTTATTTAGCGTCATCTCTCTCCCCCTGCAAGTGCTGACATTGCCCCACCCCTCGCGGCTCCTACTCGGGTCTAGTGTGAACACAATTACCCGTATCTCACTCGGACATAAAGCTCATGTGGGAAACGTCCGTGTCGTGCCATACCCGGGTAAATATGTCCGGGTAACTTCTAGAAGTTATGTGGGAAAGGACTAAGAGTTACTTGAGCTATTGAGTGTCCATCTGGAAGAGGATCACCTGCTGTGGAGGCCCTGATTGAGTTCCTTGGCTGCTCACACACACACACACACACACACACACACACACAAAGCCGTCGGTCTGCATCCAGTCTCCTCCATGGCTCTATTGATGTGGAGAGGAGCGCATCTCCTCACATCTGAGGAAAGCTTAAGCCAACCCACACATCCAGTACAGGAACAAGAGGACACACAATGTAGGTAAATCTAATTTATTACATGCTCTATCTATGTGTGACATCTCCACACATACTGCATGAGGAAAGACTAAACCCACACACGCAGGATGAGACGGACACACATGTGGGTAAATCTCATTTATTACATCTACAGTATGTCGTCAATGCTGTCCTCATAACAGTGTGTGTGTGTGTGTGTGTGTGTGTGTGTGTGTGTGTGTGTGTGTGTGTGTGTGTGTGTGTGTGTGTGTGTGTGTGCGCGCGCGTGTGTGTGTGTGGCCATCCCACCAACATCATTACAGTTTGTGGAGAGGTGTGACGACAACGGCTCCCTCTTAGGCCGAGTATCTAAGATGGATGTCACAACAAACACAATTACACAGTGCCTCAGCTGCAACAAATACGCTGTCAAAGCCCTGGCACTGCCATGACATACAAATGAGCTACGGCTCCCCCGGAGCTCAAACACAATCACACTGATGTGAAAGCGAACACAGTCTTCCAAAAAAAAACATTTATATTTGTTATTTTTTTTTCTATTTATTGGCTCTCTATCAACGCCAACAACCACAATGCTCTTTCATCAAGCGGTCCTCTATCTGAGATACTGTAGCATAACCCATTACAAAGTCTTTTCAGCAGTTTAATTGAAACTTGAGATACTACCCATGCTTGTGCAAACCTCCTCTCAGAATCGGGACTCTCCTCTTTGAGCTAATAACTGCATATCAGGCAATAGTCTACATATTAAGTTGCAGTGAAAGGCCTCTTTTCCCATATCAGGCAGTAGCCTACATACAGTATTCAGTTGCAGTGAGAGGCCTGTTCTTCTATTGTTATGTAGTAGGAATATCCCTGGGATTAAGCGTTTTGTTGTCCGGAATATGAGATTAAGCGTTTTCCATTGTTTTGTAGTGTTGAATATCACTGAGATGAAGTGTTTTGTAGTGTGGAATATCACTGAGATGAAGTGTTTTGTAGTGTGGAATATCACTGAGATTAAGTGTTTTGCTGTGCGGAATATCACTGAGATTAAGTGTTTTGCTGTGCGGATTGAATATCACTGAGATTAAGTGTTTTGCTGTGCGGAATATCACTGAGATTACGTGTTTTGCTGTGCGGAATATCACTGAGATTAACCGTTTCCCATCGTTTTGCTGTGCGGAATATCACTGAGATTAACTGTTTCCCATCGTTTTGCTGTGCGGAATATCACTGAGATTACGTGTTTTGCTGTGTGTAATATCACTGAAATTACGTGTTTTGCTGTGCTGATTATGCACATTGGGCGTATCACATTTTGTGCACCTCCTGTGCTTCCCATCTTTTGCAGAGGTGCCCTGACTACCTCGAATTGAAAAAAAGTTCTAGTGGAAAAGTATCCATGTCCATGTTTTTAGCGATTTTATTAAAACGCAGTGCGTCTTGTCTCTTAAAAGCAGCAAACCACTGTGATCACGCCCCCACAGCAAAGATGAGCTCTTCTCTCCTGTGTGGCTGTGCTACTCACCACGGCAACACTCGAGAGGAGCAACACCATGTCAGAGATTCATCATCCTCCCTAAAAAACTTCCCATGTTCCAAAACAAAGTGTCAATGGTTTCCACCCGTTTACTGGTGGGATTGGAGATCAATGATGTGCTGCTTTGCTCTGGTACCGAGACCTGCATAATTCATGCCCACACGGAGCATCACAGCCGCTCCGCTCAGAGCGTTGGCTGACATACAACTCGCTGTTGACCCTACAGCTTGCGCTCGCAAAAAGACTTTTTTTTTGTGCCGTGCTAACGTGTTCTGTAGCAAGGCAGAAAGACGGGAGAGGAGCGAGGCGAGATCGCCTCTCAGCCTTCATTTAGAAAACACCATACGTAATGTGGCCATGGTGGAGCCGAGGGAACGACCCAGGTTTGATTCCCTCTGTTGTGAGTCCGTGTCACTTTCGATAAGTGTTTGCTAAATATCGGTCCACTTAAAGCTTAACATAAGTTTGAAATAGGTATTTGGATTTGATTTTTATTGATATGACTTTGCTTGGATAGTCTGCCCACATACTATTTACAGAAACAGACAATAAACAAACTGAAAATAAATGTTAGGGGTTGGTTTTGGTCATCAATTTTACATACTGAATTTGAATCTTACAGTAATAGATGATAAGTGTTATTGTAAGTGTGGGCACACTGTCCAATTGAAGTGTTACTGATTCCAGTCCTGGCACGCTATTGGTCGGTGACGTGGCGATAACAACGAACGAAACGAAATGAAAGCAGCAGCCGCTGTCGCTGTTTTGGAAGATTTTAAAGGAAAGTTTTCTTTGAAAACAGAACAAAAAATTGCCCTGGAACAGTTAATACAGAAGAAGGACGTGTTTGCGATTCTACCGACCGGCTTTGGAGGCTAAAAGTTTAATTTACCAACTAGCCCTGCTTGTGGTAATTGTGTACGGAGTCATTTGAACGATGTCCATTGATCACGCCTCTTTTGCAGTAGAATCAAAGCGCAGCCTCCCCAGACTAATGTTCAATCTTAAAAGATTGAGCTTAGTATGGTGAAAACCAGACTTCCAACAATGTTGGACTAATATGCAATGATGCATATTATTGATGGAAACCGTGGAAACCATTCGTAGACATTCTCTGCTGGCCTATATCTGTGTCAATTTTTTTTTCTAACTTAAACCGCACGTGGTTGAAGCTGGAATTGTCATCAGCAAAAGAGCAAATAGGATAAAACAATCTACTTATCTACAATATTTGTCATTAGTCTATTTGTGTCTTAAATATCTGAGTGACAAAAAAGTACCTAGACGAATTTCAAATCCACTCTGTCACCGCCGGACTGTCCATCATCTCGGGGTAATTTAAGACTGAGAGTATCTTTGAGAGTAGGCCTATCATCTTTTTCTCTCTGTGTGAGTGTGAGTGTGTGTGTGTGTGTGTGTGTGTGTGTGTGTGTGTGTGTGTGTGTGTGTGTGTGGGTGTGAGTGTGTGTGTGTGTGTGTGTGTGTGTGTGTGTGTGTGTTGCCATGATCACCAGACACATTCTCCAGTATTTGTTGCAGGATTACTTATCCCGGATACACACCTGGCTGGATCGATGGATTAACCCTCTCCACAGCTGGTGGTGTCAGTGATGGATTTTCCTAGATATGTGGGATTGGCAGTGGCTCCAAACACTGCAGGTTGAATACCTCACTGTCTTCCCATAATTCAACCCTCTAACAAACGGCCGAGACACAGTCTGCGAGTACATCTTCTTCAGAATTCATTTTGTTTTTCCTAGTGTGTGTGTGTGAGTGTGTGTGTGTGTGTGAGGGTGGGTGTGAGTGTGATGAGAGAGTGTGATGAGAGAGAGAGAGTGAGAGAGACAGACAGAGCGAGAGAGAGAGAGAGAGAGAGAGAGAGAGACAGAGAGACTGGGAGTCAGAGAGACTGACTGAGTCGGGTTCATTAAATAAACATCGAGCAACATTAAGCACCATTTCATAACAGAGCTGCTGTTTTGACCCAGCAGCAGTCTCCCCTGACAGACAACAGACAGCACAAACTGACCGCCCACCCGCCGCCCCCCTGCATGCCCATTCTCCAGCGATGGCGTGACCTTGGCATTTCTAGACAAAGGAGCAAAAGCAGAAGCGGTATTCAGCATATGGCCGGGGCCTTTCCCTTGCAGCATGTACTAATGAACTGTTTATGCCACATATCGGCGCGTTGTGTACTGTATGTCTGAGTCGTCTCTCTGAGCTGAGCGGAGCTGAGCGGAGCGGAGATCCTAGTCCCGGCAGGCGAGGGAGGTAATTGGGCGCCGTTGCATCAAGTTCCTGTGTGCAGACCTTATTAAGGAGCTCTGCTTTCCAGCAGGGGGTCTTCCCTTCCCATTAGCCTCCTACCTCCCTCCCTCTCTCGCTCTGTTCCTCCATCTCTCCCTCCCTCCCTCCCTCTCTCACTCTGTTCCTCCATCTCTCCCTCCCTCCCTCTCTCTTACTGTGTCTCCATCTCTCTATCCCTCCCCCTTTCTCTCTCTCTCTTCTTCCCTCTTCATTGGGTTCATACTCTGTCCTTACGCTCTTCAAAGCCTCCAGTTGATCCTAGCCACAAGCCAGGAGGACAGGACGGTTACAGTTCATTTAAGAGACTTTCCCATTGTCCTCGGAGCAGACATTTAAGCATTCAAATGCTTGTCTTTACTTTACAATTGAAACGTCAGATGATTTATGTGACTGGAGTAAAATGAACTGGAGTCCTTTTTCCCCCATGTCAAATTATGGTTTGAATCATGAATACGGGATGAGAGATAAATTGCTGGGGTAATATGAGAATTAATGAGCCCCTATCAACTTGGCACAACTCAAAGGTTTGGCACAGTGGAGGTGTGTCTTAAGGTTTGGCACAGAAGTGTGTGTGTGTGTGTGTGTATGTAAGTGTGTCTTTGTCTGTGTGTGTGTCTGTACTGTAAGTGTGTCTTTGTCTGTGTGTGTGTGTGTGTGCGTGTGTGTGTGAGTGTGCGTGTGCGTGTGCGTGCGTGCGTGCGTGCGTGCGTGCGTGTGTATCCCTCTGTTAGCCTCTACCAGGGTTCAACATTAACTTTTGAGAGTTTTGCCAGCTTGGCAACCAGACATGAGGTTTAGGTTTCCAAAGCCAACCAAAAGGTTGCCATCATTAGAGTGCATGAAAATGCACTCTACTGTTATCCGACATCTTCTTATTTTTATTTTTCTTCTAACGAATTTGTGCGTTTAATGCGGCTTCAACCGTTTAACGTAAGCAAATTTAAACATCAACAACACATATGCTCCAATAGGCTACCATCAGTTTATTTATTATGATGAAAATCATATTGAAAATGTAGGCTACAAAAAAATGTGGGCTACTATATTTGGTTGCCACAGGGGCAACCAGGGGTGATGAGCAGGTTGCCAGTTGTCACAGTTTGCTAATGTTGAGACCTGGCCTTTGCCACACACACACACACACACACACACACACTCAGAGAGAGACACACACACACTCTCCCCCTCTCCACTCTGAGCCTATGGCACAGCATACAATGAAGTCAGTCAGTGACATCATGAGTTTTATTTTCTCTCTGCAGCTCAGCAGCCCCAGCAACCCAACTCTCTCTCACACACACACACACACACACACACACAAACACACAAACACAGGTACACAAACACACTCGTGTCACATTCACTCATGATTCAAGCTTGTAAACAGGGAAGGTTGAAAAGACCTTGACTTGGTATTCTTAGACACTTTAAAAGAAGTCAATGCATGTTCGATTGAGTTAAATCAATTCAATTCAGAGCTGAGCCTGAAACAGATGTCATTAACAATTGAGCAGAGAACTTAACTGAACAGATCAAATGTTAAGGTCAATTTGATGATGTTTTTTAAAAAAAAAGAGAAGAGAGCTTGATGTGAATCAAGACCGCAGAGTGACTAAAAGCAGTTCACTTAAAGAGTCCAGACCTCGTCAGCCTCCTTGTCTCATCAGTGGGAGCCGAGCTTTCATTTTCACATAAAAGGCATTTTCCTCACATCTCCGTGTAGACAAACACAAACGCTCGCTCGCTTCAGGGCACTCGCAAGACGGCTGTAAGTCTGCCGGTTAGTTAATCACAGTCTGCCACATCAGGTGCTGCTGACATCAAAGCCTCCGTGATTTCCATAACCAAAATGATGCGGAGATCATGACAACTATCGTATTTCTCAGCCATCATTTGCAAAATTAATATTCCGCACCGCTGAGAGAAATCCAGGTCTGTACATGCTGAGAAAACGACTGAAAATGAAGTGCTCTGTCTATACAATAGAGTGTTGCAGAATCATGTACTGTGTGTAGTCCCCCTCTGGAGGTAAGCACAAAATAATGTATGTGCCACTTTGCTGGTCTTAGACTTTCACCTGTTTCATCGTATCATAAAAGGGTTGATAGGATGGTTCTTTGGTGGGCCGGGCGGCTGAGAGGATGTACTCAAACACTACTTCCTGGCCTGGGGCTACTGTATGGAATCAGCCTCCCATTCCCCTGCTGTGGCGTGATAAGCCACAGACATCACATGACACCACAGCAGCAGGCAGGGCCTGGATGGAGTTCAGTGGGGTGTGGAGCAGAGGAGAGCGGCAGGAGAGCTGTGTGAGTCCTGTACAGCCACCCCAGCACTTGTGACCAATCGTAGCCGGTCGGCAAAACGGCGAATACATCCTTTTTTAAAACGAATGACTTGAGTGCTTCTTTCTGCTCAACCTTCAAAGAAAAGCCCAAGTCCAACTCTTCCAAAGCCAATTCAAACGAGCTCGCTTCTTTAGCCTCATCCATCTTTTGTTGTTCTCTATGGTTGTTGCAACACGGTCTCACACTCAACTCGTCGAACGAGGACGCATGGTCAAGCCCCTTGGCGTCAATATCGGAAGTCAAAGGTGCCTCGTAGCTCTGTCGTCACCGTGCTAAGGCGGGTTCAAGGACTCTGTACACAGATAGACCATTCTGATTGAATATTTTTTGCCGCTAGGGTGCGTCTAGAGTTCTAGGTTACACTCTGACTGTTTTCTCCTCACATTGTCCTCACTGAGTGTTGTGTGACTGTGTATCTGAGTTTGTGCATCTGTGAGTGTCAGACAGAGACCTTTCTATGACTTTTACCATAAGTGAAAGCTGGCGAACAACAATCTGTGCACAGAATCACAGAATAAGAATCCATCATCAGAAAACAAGTGTGTGTGTGTGTGTGTGTGTGTGTGTGTGTGTGTGTGTGTGTGTGTGTATTTCCAAAAAGTTTGATGAATTCATAAAACCTATTACTTCTTTTGATCAAATGTCACAGTCCCTAAACATTCAGAGTAGGAATATATTACAACAGTGTTTGAAAAAGTGTGTGTGTGTGTGTGTGTGAGAGTGAGTGATACTTCTCCTTGGTTGAAATCAGTTTGGACACCAGTAAGCTTTGAAAGATGTTATGTGTTGCTGCTGCTAGTGCTTATGAGACTCAGCCTTTTGACAGACAAAACTTTATGACATTTTAATGTGCACGCAAACTTTTTGACACACATGCAAAACTAAACCAAAAAGACCATTTTGACATGTATTTCAGTATGCGGAATATGTACTCTTATGTGTGTCTTTTTCTAGAAATATGCCAGAAAAAGACGGCTATAGCCACTAGTCCTTAATGCGACTAATTCCAGCGTTTCAAGTACATATGTAAGATTTATTTATTTATATAGTGCTATTCACGGACATATGTCACCAAGCTCTTTAGGGGAACCGGTACAAAATAAAAAGGGAAGAGCAGTCCAGTGGCTGCAGACCCAGACTTCACCCCGTCGCTAAATACGAACCACAGAGAAAACCAAAGTCCATGAGCTGTCCAGTGAGCCGGATCCAGAGGATTAGGCTGGTGGAGATATGGTGACCCACTGCCCTGTGCATTGGGCAGGTACTTTCTAAGTTCTCTCAGAAGTCTCACACACTCAAACTGACAGATAAAAGGATGGACAGACAGATACACAGGACACCATTACTCTCTTCCTCCCCACTGGAGGGCAAATGGAGTTCCACATGAGGACACCTTTACCCTCTTGCCCCCTATGGAGGGCAAATATAACTCCACCGAAGACAGTAAAAATGCTCAATAAATCCATAACATGCAGACTTGGAGCACCATAACATTACTCCTACTGATATGTCTTCAGCTACCTTTTGAAGGAATCCACTGACTTCAAAGATCTCATAGGTCTGGGAAGAGCATCCCCAGCTTAGTGTAGGTACTGATATGTCCTCAACAGCCTTAGTGTAAATAATGATATGTCCTCAACAGCATTAGTGTATTTAATGATATGTTCTCAACAGCCAGCTACTGTACTGTAGGGAATTGGGCAAACAAGCTGCTCTAGTCATCTACTTTGAGTTACAGCTGCACAAGACCTGGTTCCAGACCTCAATTGTGTTTTCAAGGCTACTTAGGTGACCTTGAGGGCCCAAACGTACATAACACAGTCTCTCTGACTGTTTCTGCGAATTCTACAGGGTCTTAGCCTTCAAAAAAGCCCAAGCATTTGATGATGGGACAACATACAGTACAGTATGTGGGAACAGTGTCCTCCTAAGCAGATGATGAGCAATGCTGGACAAAAAGTAAAATAGTGCTGGAAGTTAACTGTTGAAGATGATGGCATTGAGAGACAAGAGCTGATAGAGTGGAAGAAACCCTTAATAATGCAGTATGGAGTGGGCGGTGGAGGAAAGATGAATCAATGTTATTAAGAGTGTCAAATAAAATCGCTGGATTTCTTGTTGAGGAGAAAATTATATATCCGAAAATGAAGCAGGCTGCGGCTTTTTCTGTTAATGTATCGAAAGAAGGTAAGAGATCTTATCCAGGCATAATGACAGCCCTCTGGCTTTCCCCACAGATGTGCAGTCCTCTGGTGCTTTTGGTTCAGGCAGTGCAGTGGACAGCTACATCATGCAGGTCTTCACATGGCCCCCATGGTGACCTTTAAAAGTGACACTTTGTGCAGCAGTTGACATTAAAAGACTGCATTAAGACCTGTATTATGATCACAGCAGAAACGCACTGAGTTCTGGTGGGCCATTATCAGAGTTATGGGGCGAGACAAGCAATGGTCTTTGCTCTTTGGTATCTACAAAGAGATGTCAAAAACATCAGTGATCATAAATAAAACATCTTCACAACTGAACAGGTCCCAGTGGAGTGCAAGATTCAAAGTATATGATACTGTCTCTAAGATAGGTCTCTGTTATTCCACTTTGAAGAATTATCATTTGAAACATTATCGATATGCAGGTTATAATATCTATTACAGCTTTGTTCATCTCAATAAGAAAAGTCACAAAGGCAGTAGATAAAATCTGACTTGAAGCAAGAGGTCGGTAAATTAAACCACAATAATAAAGCTTTTAGTTTTAGACCACAATAATGCAGCTTTTGGCTTGACCACATTTTGTCAGTGGCAATTCAAATGTCGCTTAGTGAAAGACTTTACACACCAACTGCCAAGAAAATGACTCCCACAAACTCCCACAGAGACCTCCTCAGTGGCCTGACAGACTCTGTCTCCCAATAAATGAACTATCCACAGGGCACGATTCATTTGAATGGATAATTTCCCTGTTCCATTGCCAAGATAAAGTCGGGAACTGAAAAGCCAACATTTCCCCTTGTAAACAAATAATTTAGTTTGTGAGCCATGTTGGCACCGAACAGGCATTTATCAAGCGCATTTTCACTAAAGAAGCCGTAGGTATCGCCAGCCTTTTGGGGTGGGTTCAATGGGACACTTCACTCACATGCCACAGAGCTCCAGCCACACCAAAGGCACAAGGTACAGTTACGGTCCACAAATCCACAGTGAGTGGCAGGGAACGTGGCCCCCAGGTATTGATGATCTGGTGTGACGGCCACAGAACTGGCCAGTGACGGACTCTTCCGGTCTAATAACAGGGTGAATCAGCGGAGGCCCTTGTAGTCATGGGGATACAATTACAGCGGTTGTCAGGAAGAGCTGGCTCCCAGAGATGTCAGAATTTAACTTTTAACGAGAATTTTCCCCTCCAGTCGCTAGCGGCAGCGCTAAGCCTCGGGGACAGACAGCACACAAGCGACGCTGGAGATGTGTAAGGGACAGACTGGCCCGTCGACCTCCTCATTTGTAACCGTATTTGCCAATTGTGCACCATGGCAGCCGACACACCAGCAACCAGCTGTGAGTGATGGCAACACTAATCAGAGGCCCTCCAACTGCTGGGACAAAGACATACAGTACAGGGGCAGGGGCAGGGGCAGTGGCAGGGGCAGGGGCAGGGGCAGGGGCAGGGGCACAACCCAGGGTGCAGTATAATTGCCACAGCAAACGCAACACCAACGGATTGCTTCAGTTCACATGCCCGATGTGGCCTCCCTGTATGGGAGCAAGCAGAATTGATAAAGACAAGTTGAGAGAAGTTGACCTCTCTTTCATCTACAAGTAATCTGGTTGTTTATGTGTTGATGTTAGCTCATGAGTGGTTATAGTGAAACTGGAGAGCTTCTATATATTGAACAGTGCTTTGGTTAGGCCTGTGACAGTGAAGCCTCACACCCCAACAGTATGTTATTGTTCTGCCTGCTTGTATTTGCGGAGGTAGCATAGTGACTGAGGAGCTGGGCTAGCATATAATTGCCTGACAAGTTGTGGGTTCAATTCCCAGGCTCCACTGTTGTGCCCTCGAGCAAAGGCACTTCCTCTGGGCTGAATGGCTCTTCTAATATAATTGACATGAGTTGCTCTGGACAGAAGCATCTGCTAAGTGTTATTGTTATTCAGTCTTATCCACCCTGTTAGTCAGCATGAGTACACATGTTAACCTTCAATGTCAATGCAATTATCTACCGAGTATGCCAAAGCAATTTATGATTTGATGAGTTTTATGTTTTAATGCATTTATGCTCCGGGACACACGCAGGTGTGTATGGAATAGATACACTTACTTAACCATGAAGTGGGCGCCAGTGTTTATTTAAAGACCCCAACGTTGTCTTCCAAGCCGGTACTGTCAACTTAAAGGCACCTACCGCAATTTCCCTACCATCAGCCGCGGCTTATACATTGATTTTGTCAAATTTCTTCAGTTATGAGGTAAATACACGGGGGGCATTACATTAATGTGGCATTAATATGGCTTTGTTTTGACTTGCATAAAATACTGCTCTGCGGCTTATACACAATGCGGCTAACACACAGGAAATGACTGTAACTCTAGCCCTACTGTAACTCTAACCCTAATCCATGCCTAACTGTGATCGGGATGGCTTTGCCGGTGATGGAAATGCAGGAGACAGTGTGACGATGGTAGAATGCAGCAATTTATTTCCACCTTAGCAGGTAGCATGCCCCTCCGGAGAAATAGGAAAAAATAAAGAAAAACCAAAACTCCAAACAATAGCTCCAAATCAATCATTAAACTCTCCAAAAACATAGCAAAAGTAACTTAAACAAATCCTTTTCAATCACAGGATATAGGCCTACAGTAGTTTCAAGCAAGCGGAGTATTAGGCCTCTAAGCAGGTGCACAGTGGCTCACCTCAGACCATTCTACCTCTCCTGCCCAATTTCCCCCCAGAGACTTTAACTCCCTGGCCTGAACCATTGCAAACAATTAATCAATTATCTAATAACATTCGGCATACTCAATAGCAATAGTCACAAATCACAATCACCAACATAGTCCATACTAAGGCAACTAGTTCCTCACAAGACAATACAAATCACATTATTCGCCACACCTGTAAATAACAAACATTTCCCGAAAAGTACCAAACACCCCCATTGTCTTTTACACTTGACCTATGCCCGTCGATGAGGTCACATTTTGAATACTTGAAATGTCCCTCACGACTTTCCGTTGGGTCCTTTGTCAGTCCCCAGACCAGGAAGTAAAATGCCACATGGTGAGTGTTTGAAATGTCTGTTACATGTCCATGTGTGTGCAAATAAAGTGTGTTTGTAAATCTTGTTGTCCGTGTTGTGTATTTAGCTCCTGTATGAATCAACTTGCTGTAATAGGCAGTGTATTTAGCTCCTGTATGAATCAACTTGCTGTAATGGGCAGCAGCACCATTACACTAACCCCGCGTACACACTGTCTCCGTCCGTCAACGGATCTCATTCACTTTGCATGGGGCAGACTCGAAATGCATTGTGGGTCCGTCCGTCGCTTCAGCTCCGTTGCCTCCGTCAAGAAAGTTGAGAAATGTTCAACTTTTCAGGCAGCAACGGATCCGTCAGCCAATCAGATCACGTGTATGCAAATACACATACGGCAGATCCAACCTCCGTGATCCGTTGACGGACGGAGACAGTGTGAATGCGGGGTCACCCTAGTGCCTTCCAGGCAGCGCTGCCTTGAAGACAATACTGGGGGCTTACATGTAAAACAGCAAGAAATAAAATGGACAGATGTTACACAGAGCGGCCTTGCAGACAGAAGCTGAGAGACTTCTGTTCCTGGAGGATAACGATGCTATTGCTGAGAAGCTCAAACACTTGAAAATAATGGAGCCAGAGGAAAACAGGACAGCAGCTCAAATGGCTAACGCATGAACAAGGTAAGAGCCCTTTCCTAACAATGAAACAATGAAACAAAAGTCTGAAGTAGTGAAGCAATGAGAGGAAATTAATGAAATAATGGTACCAGACACAATGAAACAAAGGTATGATATAATTAAACAATTGTATACTGATGTTTTCCATTCATTGTGTGTGATTGTGCAAATGTAGCTATGGTTCTGTGTGAGTGTTTAGAGTTTGGGTGTGTGTGTGTGCATGTGTGTGTGTGTGCGTGCGTGCGTGCGTGCGTGTGTGTGCGCGCACGTGCGTACGCGCATGCATGTGTTTGTGTGTGTGTGCGTACGTGTGTGTGTGTGAGTTTAAAGTGTTTCCCATGCTGCTTTTCCTAATGATGTTTTGATTGCTCTTACAATGCCTGACTGCGTGAGAAAAAGACAGTGAATTGATTCCCTGGTGGCCTCTCCCCCACTCTCTCTCTCTCTCTCTCTCTCTCTCTCTCTCTCTCTCTCCCTCTCTCTCCCTCTCTCACTTTCTCTCTCCCCCTCTCTCTCCCTCTCTCTCTCTCTCCCCCTCTCTCTCTCTCTCTCTCTCTCTCTCTCTCTCTCTCTCTCTCTCTCTCTCTCTCTCTCTCTCTCTCTCTCTCTCTCTCTCTCTCCCCCCTCTCTCCCCCTCTCTCCCCCTCTCTCTCTCTCTCTCTCTCTCCCTGGCCTTTCACAGCATGACAGGAACACAAGGAGCCGGTCGTGAGTCTCGTTAAAGGAGAGATAAAGGAAGAGGCAGAATGGCTGCACTTAATAGGAGAGGGAGGTCCATCAATCCTGGGCTTTTAGCCGTCCAGCGTGCCGTCCCTTCCTGTCCGGCCCACCCTCCAGGCCGCTAACTAGCCTCATACGCCGGGAGCCCGTCAGAGCAACTCTTTAGTTCTCTTGACATTTCAAAAGGTGCTCAAAAATAGAAGTGGTACCACATGAGGATAAGAGATGTGAAGATATTAACTGAGCACAGCTTACATGGTTGCTTCAGACATAGTCTGATGCTGTGAGTGTGGGTGGGTTGTTTGGTTGTGTGGGTGCATGTGTGTGTGTGTGTGTGTGTGTGTGTGTGTGTGTGTGTGTGTGTGTGTGTGTGTGTGTGTGTGTGTGTGTGTGTGTGTGTGTGCATGTGTGTGAACATTTAGCCTCATCATAACATATGGAAACAGACGAGTCCGAATAGTTTTGGACCCCTTAAGACTGGCAAAGGCACACATTACTCAAATACATCCTTTACAGGCTCAAGGGAGACTGGCTTGTTTTAGCAACACTGGCATTTCAACTCCTCTTTCTGCAGCCAACTGCAATTTGACAATCTCAAGCTGTGATGTTCACTCCTGCTCTATTAGCTCTTGGTTAGCTGGATGGTTGGCTTTTTGCAGTTATCAGCAGAAGAAGGTATTTCAGAGTGAGTCCCTAATTCACTTTGCTGCTTGTTTGGTTGAATGTGCCCTTGTCCTTGTGTCATATAGTGTTGCTGACTTTTCGATATTCTTCAACCATCACTGTTGTAATAACAAAACTGTCTTCCAAAAAAAGCCAGAGAGAAAGAGAGAGAGAGAGAGAAATCAAATGACTCAAACACACACACACACACACACACACACACACACACACACACACACACACACACACAGGTTTACCTTTGCAATGCAACTGCAGCACAATGGCTGTGTGTACCCCCTTTAATGACCAGTAGAACAGACACGTTCACTGAGACTACTGTAGGTCCTACATTTGCAACACAATCAAAAACAACACTCCACTTTTGAAGGCGCAAATATATGTTTAGGGAATATGAGTAAATGGCATATCCTGCTTGTAAAAGAGTAATACTAGATGAAGTTCAGCATTGGAGAGAGAAGTTTGCATATGCACGACACACATATAGCCACTCATTTTCTAGCTGGGTTAATCGCAAATGTGATCTGCAAGTCAAAAACCAGGAAGACACAAATGAACTACCATGCTGTCACAGGGCACAATATGTAGTATACAGTATGGAGAGACACACTATTAGGCTTGATAATAATAATAATAATAATGATAATTCTTTTTTTTATTTATATATATATATATATATATATATATATATATACTGTATATATATATATATATATAGCGCTTTCCTCAAACTCAAGGGTTTATAATAATGTTTCAAAATCTCACACAGTCTGAAGCTTATAAGAGGCGGGTCGGAAGCAGTCTGGTTGTTATCAGTGAAATGAACTGAATTGTGAATGAATTTTAAATAAAATAAAATGTGTGCGGCCTGGCACGACTGCGAGGCCAGAGGCGTTGTGGAGATAAACAGTGTAGGTGTTCCTCGTTGGCAAGCTGATTAGCATTATGGGATATCTGCATTAGGGTAGGGACACACTGCAACAGGGGCAGCAAAACACGGACAACAGAGAGAGAGCCGGGTGTGCTAAAAATAGGACCAGCAATAAACAGAAAAATAAGGGGTTCTTAGCTGTGTGTGTGTGTGTGTGTGTGTGTGTGTGTGTGACTATGAAATACCTATCCATTGACTACTTGATACTGTGTTTAGGAGGAGTTTTAGCTATTATGCATCATGTGCGTGTGTGTGTGTGTGCATATGCGAGCATCTGTGTGTGTGTGTGTGTGTGTGTCTGTATGTGATTAAAGACAACCATGCAGTGGTCTACCTGTGGAGAGTGAGCCTGCCGCTCTGGTTGAAAGTTTGAGATGCGCTGTGCTGAATGTGAGAGTTTAGATGCAGAGGAGGTTTAAATACTCTCTAAGCCTCTTGGCATTTCTAAAATTACACCATTTGCGCTGTACATTTGCTTTTTTAAAGGACTTATATAAGTTTTAAAGGCCTAATTCTCCTGAGTTTGTCTATCTAAATCTGCTGTACCTTCACCCCGTATTGCTTCTCCAGGCATAAGCACAGTCAATCAAAGCTTCTCTTTCCGCTACTGAGGGCATACAAACTTTAAAGGTGCTATGTGAAGATTTCTTTTTAGTTTAAAACATCCCAACATCGACTTAGAAAACAGCGATGGAGTGTACTGTACTACACGTGGCCGCTGTATTACATAAACACAATGCATGTGTGTGGAACCAGAGGTACAGTACATTCAAATTTGCTTAACAGTGGCACACATTTGTAGTGAAAAATGTTTTCTTTGAACAGTTTTGTATTAATTTTTTGTTTTGTTTAATAGAGCAGCCACATGTTGTTCAAACTGATAGTATAGCCTACCGGAGACCCAGGCTAACGCTAGCAGAGGTGCATTTGAACATAGGCAAACTTGGGTTGAATGACGGCTGTCTCGTTTCACCCTAGTGCCTCTGAGCGGAAAAAAACATGCATGCAAGTTTGTCTCCAGCCTCGTGATCATGCTCACGAAAAGGCAGACTGACCGATTGAGGAGTTTTGAAAAATAAACACGCTAAAGCTGTAGGGGAAGTTCTGCAGAGAAATCTGCAAACGTAAAATGAGCGAAAGCGAAACTGGCGATACCTGCATAGTTTCTCTTTAAAGGGCGATAAATGTATTGTGGCCTATACTGAGATGTTTCATAGTCTACACAACACATGTGGAGGCTTTCGAAGGGCCCAATAAACTGCAGCGGTGACTCTCTAAACCTGGCCACATTATGCTGGATGAGGGATTTTGATTTTCTAGAATGTTTGTGTATTTGGCATGAATACGTTCCCACTGTTGCTCTCTTTAGTGTGTGTGTGTGTGTGTGTGTGTGTGTGTGTGTGAGAGAGAGAGTGCTGCTCACTGCTTGTGAAAATAACAGCTGTCCCCTCACACCTGCTGTCTGTGCTCAGAGGTAGTGGCCAGTATTGTCTCTCCACTCTCCTGGGCACGTGCATACACATGCATGGATACACACACACACACACACACACACACACACACACACACATACACACTGATGAGCCACTGTCTCTAGTAATAATACCTTAGGCTACATCACACATGAACACACCGATAGCCCACTCAAACAGCTCACTCACATACTGCCAAGCATTCCCTTTCAGCTGTGGCCTGTTCTTCAAAGTGTGTGTCTGTGTGCGCGTGTGTGTGTGTGTGTGTGTGTGTGTACAGTATGTGTGTATCTGTTTCTTGCTTGATTAATGTGACAGCAACAAAATCATTATCCAGCATGGTGGTGATCCAACAGACTGACGGCTCAAACATCCCACACACACACACGCACACACACACACACACACACACACACACACACACACACACCTATACTGCAACACCTGAGGAGAACTGAGCCTAGTACTGAGGTTGTTGCACTCCCTTTCTCTCTCCATCCATCTCTCTCTCTTGCTTTCTCTCTTCCTTTTTCTTTTTTTCTCTTTTGACTATTTTCTCTCTCTATTTCTCATTTTCTGTCTCCCCTTCCCTTTCCCTTTTTCTCCCTCTCTGTCCTCTTCCCCTCTTCTCTCTCTATCCCTGTTTTTCTGTTAGTACCTGTTCCATTACTCTACTATTCTCTTTCTATCCCTTTCTTTCTGTCTACAGTACTCCGCTATTCTCCCTCTCCTATATTTTTTCTTCTTCATCTCCTCCCTGCTTTCTCTCCATCTCCTCCCTCTCTCTCTCTCTCCCCATATTTCTCCCTTTCTCTCTCTCCTCTCCTCTCTCCCTCTCTCTCCCCATATTTCTCCCTTTCCCTCTCTCCTCTCCTCTCCCCCTCTCCCTTCTGCTCCATAAAACACAGACGTCTGTTACAGACTACAAGGTTCCAGGCAAAGCCACCTAATACCTGGCCACTGGAAGGATTCAGGCCTCACACGTGTGTGTGTGTGTGTGTGTGTGTGTGTGTGTGTGTGTGTGTGGTGTGTTTATGTGTGTGTGTGTGGTGTGTGTGTGTGTGTGTGTGTCTGTGTGTGTGTGTGTGTGTGTGTGTGTGTGTGTGTCAAGAGCTAACTGACCTGTTCTCCAGATACGCGGTGGCAGTCCCCACGAAAGACCAGACAGCTCAGACCACCGTGAAGGCCCTCTGGCGAAACGTCATCCAGGTGTTTGGTTGTCCCGAGCGCATCCTGACGGACCGAGGGGGTGCATTTGAATCCGAGCTAATGAAAGAACTCTGCCAGGTATACGGCTGCACTAAGAGCCGAACCACCCCATACCACCCACAAGGCAACGGGGCATGCGAGCGGTTTAACCAGACCCTCTTGGGCCTGCTGAACACCTTGGACCAAGAGGGTCAAGCACACTGGGTTGACCGCCTGCCATACTTGCTGCAGGCGTATAACAATACGCCACACAGCTCGACAGGTCTGGCCCCGTTCTATGTCCTCTATGGAAGACACGCCCGGCTACCAGTCGACATGGCCCAGGGGATCTCTCCACCGCAGCTACAGGGCAGTGTAGATAATTGGGTGGTACACCATCGGAGGCAGTTGATGACCGCTTATCAGCAGGTGCAAGGGAATGCCCAACGCCGGCAAGAATGGGATCAGCGTCGTTACAATCGGAAGGCCAAGGCCCTTCCCTTATTGCGTGGGGAACGGGTGCTCTGTAAGAACTTTAGGCGGAGGGCCAAAGGAAAGTTGGGGCCTTTCTGGGTACCAGAACCTTTTGTGGTAATCTCACAGCTTAACCCAGAACAACCTGTTTATGTTATTCGGCCAGAAGGCAGGGATGGACCCACACGGACCATCCACCGCAACAACCTGCGCCCCTGCCCAGGGGGCTGGACCATGGACAGAGAGGTGGACCAACCCAGAGCAGCTTTGCAAGGTGAGGTAGGGCTTTGGCCTGTTAATCTCCAATATAGCCCAAGGCACCTAGGTCCTTCCCAAAACCAAAACCAGACCGAGGTGGGGGGACCAGTAGCTGATGTGATGGGTCAAGAGAGCGAGCAGTCAGTGGGTGATATAGGGGACACTGCAGAGGCTGAGGGTCTTATGCCTGTACAGAGGCGCTCTGGAAGAGCTAACTTGGGGGTGCCTCCTGTGAGGTTTGGACATTAGCAAGATGGTCGGGACGACCATTTATAAAAGTGGGAGGAGAGATGTCAAGAGCTAACTTGGGGGTGCCTCTTTTGAGGTTACGGCATTTGCATGATGGTCGGGACGACCATTTATAAAAATGGGAGGAGTGTCAAGTGCCCTGTATATAGATATGTGTATAAGTATGTATATCTGGATGTATATAAATATGTGTATGCTTGTATGTGTACATCTGCTTGCCCTCACCTGTCTGTATAGGCTGTGTATGTGTTGTGGACTGTAGATGAGATTCATGACGAATGTCATTACGGTGGCTGCAAGAGAGACTCGCAGCTGATTGACTGGCAATTGACTCCAAATGAACTAATTGAGGCCAGAACGAACGCAGGGTGGGGATTGGGTGTTTTTCTGTATAAAAGGAGGGATTGACAGACAGTCGGAGATTCGGGGAAAGACCGGAGAGTCCTGGAGAAGGGGGAAGATCACAACACGGAAGCGGCCCGGGACGGTGGCGGAGCGACTGACGCCGAGGGATGATCCAGTACAACGCAAGCTAAGTGTTTTATTAAGGGACGTCTGAAAGCTCCATCCTGACGGGTGTCGATACTATAGCTGCTGTGATTGTGGCGAACAGTGCTCTGATTGTTCTGTGTTTTCAGCGAGCTGCCAACGCCAGCTGGGAGACCTGCATCGGACGAGAACTACAACCAGGAAGTGGAGTGTGGAGACGAACGTCGGATGATCTGCTTTTGCTACGCTCTCAACTCTTCTTGGAGAGGGAAGTTCTAGTTCCAGCCTGTTAACTCTTTGCTAGTCAATGTCTGCGTGATCTATTCCATATAGTCACGTACTGAGCTGCTTGATGTTTACTGACTAAAATAAACTTTATAAAATCTAGTGGTGTGTTGCCTGTGTATTGGTGGATCTGGTTCAATTATTGTGGGGGAAATTAGCCCCTCGGCACGACATTTTGGCGTAGTCGAGCAGGATCCATCTTAACACAGACAACATGTCAGAACAGGATCCACTGCCTGATGCAGGTGTTAGAGAAACTCAGAATGTGTTTATGATGCCATGGTTTTTGGGTGGGCCCTGGGTGCCTAAATTTGGAGACAAGGACAAACAGGCAAATTTAAAAGATTGGCAAAACCAAATTGAAACGTTGATCCGGGCCCAAAATCTTAACCAAGCTCAGCAGGTCGATTTTGTGTTAAATGCCCTTGAAGGAGAAGCAAGGCGGGAGATCTTGCTACTCACTGCTGGTGATCGGGATAGTCCAGTAAAGATATTTAAGGCCCTAGATGATGTATATGGGGTACAAGTCACAGTAGTCCAGCTGCGGGCCCGTTTTTTCACCTGCAGGCAACAAGCTGGGGAGGAGGTAGGGGTATTTATCTTGCGACTCCGTGAGTGTCTTGCCAGGTGGCGGAGCAAGGAGGAAGGTGATGACGATGATGAGATGTTGCAGTCCCAGCTGGTAGCAGGGCTTCGGCCAGGACCCCTGCAGACAGAGCTCCAAAAGCTTATACGAAGAAATGCCACTCTGACGTTCTCGGATGTTTGCAAGGAGGCCAAGGCTGTGGAGCAGGAGCAGAGCCAACATGCTGAAGAGGCCAGCACCAGACGGGCCTATGTGCCTGCCCCTACTCCCCCAAAAGGTAAGACCCCGGACGAATGGCAGCAGATGCGGGAGGCTCTGAAGGCGGAGGTGTTGGCGGAAATGAAGGATCAGATGTCCACACTCAAGGAGGGCATCCTGGGAGAAATTCGACAGCAGTTTCGGGAGAGCCAGGCACCCCAATCGCAGGCAGACCCACGGGCTTCCAGGAATCGTGGTCGTTGGGAGGCCAGAGACCCACTTCCACCACGACGGCGAGACAGAGCTCTGAGGTGGGACGACCAGGGGCGACCGATCTGTCTGCGCTGCAACCAGCCTGGACATATGCAGCGGGACTGCCCACAACGGCAAGCCCCATCCCAGGGTTTTTGACTGCCTCGGCTGCCGTCGGGCAGGTGGCCGAGGAGGGGACCCAGACAGAATCCCCCCTCAAGCCCGCATTGATTGGACAGTGCCCTGAGGTTGAGGTCACGGTGCAAGGGAGAAATATCCCCTGCATCCTCGACACTGGCTCACAAGTGACTTTATTTAGCCAGTCTTTGTTTCGGAGGTATGTGCAACAAGAGCCCATCCATGAAGCTGGGGAGATACCCTGGCTGACTCTTAAAGCTGCAAATGGGCTGAAGCTGCCGTACATGGGCTATGCCATTTTGGACTTTCAGATAGGGGGGGTTATAGTGCCTAAAAAGGGGGTCCTGTTAGTAGCAGATGACTGCCTGCAGTCGGATTATGGAATCCTAGGGATGAACGTGATCAATCACTGCTGGGAAGCCCTTTTCCAGGATGGCCACCCTGGCTTGGCAGCATTTAAATCAACCGTCCCGCAGCGCGCTGGCCAGGCATGGGAGAAGGCCTTCCAGGTGTGCCAACGGGTGCAGGCTATCAGTCCTACCATAGACTTCCAGGGAACGGCGCGACTGCATCCCCCAACGCCCATCCTGTTACCCCCTGAGACTGAGATGATGCTGTGGGCATCTGTGCCACAGGCCCTTGGCCACCCGAATTGCTGTGTGGTGGTGGAGGACTTGGGGGGCGAGACAAGAGAATGGAGGGTTGGCCGAGCGGTGGTGCAGATGAAGGCGGGCAAGCTGCCCCTCCGCATAGTGAACCCGCACCCCTATCCTGTTGAACTACCCTCCCGTAAGTCCCTGGCCCAAGTCACTCAGATCGACCCAGCTGATGTCCAAGACCAGAAGCAGCTGATCCTACGGCCTAAAGGTGGCTCAGAAATTGAGGTTGATGTATGCCCTGTGTACACAGACCACACTGACGATCACCCTGCCATTTCTCTACAGGGGGAGGGGTTGACCACAAGCCAGCAAGACAGATTGGCTGACCTGCTCCAAAGATGGACCTGTGTCTTTGCTGCACACGAGGAAGACTACGGCCAGACCAGTGCAGTGACTCACCAGATCCCGACAGGTGATGCCCCCCCAATACGGGAACGTTACAGGCCTGTCCCCCCGAGCCTGTACACAGAACTGCGCACCCTGCTCCAGGGAATGCTGGCCAGCGGAATAGTCACAGAGAGTTCCAGTCCCTGGGCTGCCCCCGTCGTCCTTGTGAAAAAGAAGGATGGCACTTGGCGGTTCTGTGTCGATTACAGGAAACTCAACGCTGTGACACACAAAGATGCATTCCCCCTCCCTCGGATTGAGGAATCCCTGACGGGACTAAAGAAAGCCGCCTGTTACTCGACTCTGGACCTGGCCAGTGGTTACTGGCAAGTGGAGGTCGACCCACGTGACAAGGAGAAGACTGCCTTTGTAACACCCATGGGCCTGTACCAGTGGGAGAGGATGCCATTCGGACTGTGTAATGCACCGGCTACCTTCCAGCGCCTCATGCAAAGGTGTCTGGGAGATCGAGTCCACGACTTCCTGTTGATCTACCTTGATGATGTCATAATTTATTCCCCTGACTTTGACAGCCATCTGGCCCACCTGGAACAAGTCTTCGAGCGACTTCATCATCGTGGTCTGAAGTTGCAACCGCAGAAGTGCCGTCTCTTCCGACGGGAGGTGACATACCTTGGCCATGTCGTAAGCAAGGAGGGAGTGGCTGTGGACCCAGAGAAGACCTCAGCTGTGCGAGAATGGCCTGTTCCCACCACAGTGAGGGATGTCCGCTCCTTCTTGGGGTTTGTGGGATATTATAGACGGTTCATTTCTGGATTCTCTAAGATCGCGTTACCGCTGAATAACCTGCTTCAGGGTACAGGGGGGAAGAAAACTGCAGCAGTCACTTGGACATTGGACTGTCAGGTGGCATTTGACAAACTTAAGGGTGTTCTCCTCCAGGCTCCTGTCCTGGCATATGCGGATTTCAAGGCCCCCTTCCGTCTGTACACCGACGCAAGTTTCCAAGGCCTAGGGGCAGTGCTTTCCCAGGTGCAAGAGGGAAAAGAGAGAGTTATTGCCTATGCAAGTCGCAGCCTCCATCCGGCAGAGCGGAACGACAGAAACTACAGTTCCTTTAAATTGGAGTTGCTTGCATTAAAGTGGGCGATCACCGATAAATTTAAGGATTACCTCTGGGGGGCAACATTCAAAGTCTTTACGGATAACCGTCCCCTGACCCACCTCCAGACTGCCAACTTGGGGGCGACTGAACAACGTTGGGCGGCCCAGTTGGCCAATTTTAACTTTGAACTTTGCTACAGGCCTGGGTCCTCCAATCAAAATGCGGATGCCCTCTCCCGAGTTCCTGTGGAGGTTGGTAGCCACCATGTCAATGCACAAGCCCTGTCTCAAGACTCAAAGGGGAAGGACCCCAATGTGTTTGTGGAAGGAAACCCTCCGGAAGCAGATTGGGCCACCCTGCAGGAAACCGATCCGGATCTTGGAGCGATCCGCCACTGGAAGGCTGAAGGCAAGACACGGCAGCAAGTGAACCCTCAATCCCTTTCGGTCGGGGGGCGGAGACTACTCTGCGAGTGGGAACGCCTGCAACTGTGTGGAGGGATCCTTGTCCGGGCAAGCCAGGACCCAACTACGGGACAGATGTTGACCCCAGCCGTGGTGCCGGCAGCAGCCCGTCAGAAGACCTGGAGTGCCTATCATCAGGCCCTCGGCCATGCTCGGGGCCAAAGAATGTTGCAGGCCCTCAGAGGCCGACTCTACTGGGAGGGCATGGCTCGTGACTCCGAGAAATGGGCAGCAGACTGTCGGCAGTGCGTGCTTGGCCACGCAGGGCCAGAAGTTAGAGCCCCATTACACCCGGTGGTGAGTCAATACCCCTTCGAAGTCTTGGCTTTGGATTACCTGTCTTTAGGGCGGGTAAATGACTCATTCCCTTGCATACTGGTTATAACTGACCTGTTCTCCAGATACGCGGTGGCAGTCCCCACGAAAGACCAGACAGCTCAGACCACCGTGAAGGCCCTCTGGCGAAACGTCATCCAGGTGTTTGGTTGTCCCGAGCGCATCCTGACGGACCGAGGGGGTGCATTTGAATCCGAGCTAATGAAAGAACTCTGCCAGGTATACGGCTGCACTAAGAGCCGAACCACCCCATACCACCCACAAGGCAACGGGGCATGCGAGCGGTTTAACCAGACCCTCTTGGGCCTGCTGAACACCTTGGACCAAGAGGGTCAAGCACACTGGGTTGACCGCCTGCCATACTTGCTGCAGGCGTATAACAATACGCCACACAGCTCGACAGGTCTGGCCCCGTTCTATGTCCTCTATGGAAGACACGCCCGGCTACCAGTCGACATGGCCCAGGGGATCTCTCCACCGCAGCTACAGGGCAGTGTAGATAATTGGGTGGTACACCATCGGAGGCAGTTGATGACCGCTTATCAGCAGGTGCAAGGGAATGCCCAACGCCGGCAAGAATGGGATCAGCGTCGTTACAATCGGAAGGCCAAGGCCCTTCCCTTATTGCGTGGGGAACGGGTGCTCTGTAAGAACTTTAGGCGGAGGGCCAAAGGAAAGTTGGGGCCTTTCTGGGTACCAGAACCTTTTGTGGTAATCTCACAGCTTAACCCAGAACAACCTGTTTATGTTATTCGGCCAGAAGGCAGGGATGGACCCACACGGACCATCCACCGCAACAACCTGCGCCCCTGCCCAGGGGGCTGGACCATGGACAGAGAGGTGGACCAACCCAGAGCAGCTTTGCAAGGTGAGGTAGGGCTTTGGCCTGTTAATCTCCAATATAGCCCAAGGCACCTAGGTCCTTCCCAAAACCAAAACCAGACCGAGGTGGGGGGACCAGTAGCTGATGTGATGGGTCAAGAGAGCGAGCAGTCAGTGGGTGATATAGGGGACACTGCAGAGGCTGAGGGTCTTATGCCTGTACAGAGGCGCTCTGGAAGAGCTAACTTGGGGGTGCCTCCTGTGAGGTTTGGACATTAGCAAGATGGTCGGGACGACCATTTATAAAAGTGGGAGGAGAGATGTCAAGAGCTAACTTGGGGGTGCCTCTTTTGAGGTTACGGCATTTGCATGATGGTCGGGACGACCATTTATAAAAATGGGAGGAGTGTCAAGTGCCCTGTATATAGATATGTGTATAAGTATGTATATCTGGATGTATATAAATATGTGTATGCTTGTATGTGTACATCTGCTTGCCCTCACCTGTCTGTATAGGCTGTGTATGTGTTGTGGACTGTAGATGAGATTCATGACGAATGTCATTACGGTGGCTGCAAGAGAGACTCGCAGCTGATTGACTGGCAATTGACTCCAAATGAACTAATTGAGGCCAGAACGAACGCAGGGTGGGGATTGGGTGTTTTTCTGTATAAAAGGAGGGATTGACAGACAGTCGGAGATTCGGGGAAAGACCGGAGAGTCCTGGAGAAGGGGGAAGATCACAACACGGAAGCGGCCCGGGACGGTGGCGGAGCGACTGACGCCGAGGGATGATCCAGTACAACGCAAGCTAAGTGTTTTATTAAGGGACGTCTGAAAGCTCCATCCTGACGGGTGTCGATACTATAGCTGCTGTGATTGTGGCGAACAGTGCTCTGATTGTTCTGTGTTTTCAGCGAGCTGCCAACGCCAGCTGGGAGACCTGCATCGGACGAGAACTACAACCAGGAAGTGGAGTGTGGAGACGAACGTCGGATGATCTGCTTTTGCTACGCTCTCAACTCTTCTTGGAGAGGGAAGTTCTAGTTCCAGCCTGTTAACTCTTTGCTAGTCAATGTCTGCGTGATCTATTCCATATAGTCACGTACTGAGCTGCTTGATGTTTACTGACTAAAATAAACTTTATAAAATCTAGTGGTGTGTTGCCTGTGTATTGGTGGATCTGGTTCAATTATTGTGGGGGAAATTAGCCCCTCGGCACGACATTTGTGTGCGTGCATGCGTGCACGCACCTGAACACATGATTTCCTCCACATCCGGCACCTGTGTGGTGAAGTCAGCTTCCTACTGTACTGTAAGTACTGGCGGACTCGTTCAGACCATAATAATTTTATGACACTTAAAAAGCTTTGCCTCAGCGCTAACATGTGATGCAAGGCCCTGCTGCACTGATGTACAATGGATACACGTTCCACTCCAATAAATAATTTGGCGGCTTTGAAAGGTTAGAATTCCTTAGATGGTTAAATGGTTAGAATGATGTGTGCATTTGAATTATGTGTGAAATCTGTGTGGGACTCGGAGATACAATCTGGACATACTGTAAGTACTCAGCGTCTCTCTAACATCTAGAGCTCTGACCACTCATGTGATTGAGCTTTTGTAGTGACCTCTTGGTTAATGAACGGAGGTTTTACTGGCTGCCTCGTTTTCCTCCTGAAGTTCATCCGTGATGACTTTCCGGCGACTTTGTCGTGTTCCCCAACTGCTCTTTGTTTTGAAGCCACACTCTTCATCATCTTAATTGGTATGCGCTGCCATGCCGACTAAAATCATAACAGCGCCTGGTACCTAAACAAGCCATGGCTCCATTATAGCAATTCATTAGTCTAATCGGCTCATTCACCTAATACGGTGGAGTTAGAAAAGGTGCTCTGTAAGCAAAAACAGCCTCTTCTCTGCCCAGCTGAGCACTTCTAACACCTGTCATCTTGTGCCCTTGTTGGACAATAAAAAAAACACCCTACAGTCTTAAACCACCTTATATAAAGAATGGTGTTATAAACACTGTGCTGTAGACTTTACAGAGCAAACGGAGTTTGATGTCAATGTCATTTCATGATTATTTGATGCTGCTTCCGCGGCCGGCTCAGAGGCGTCACCTAAAGAGGGCGGCGGAGATAAGGTTATCTCCAGACAACAGAGATAAGGTTAACTGATCATGTGTTTATTCAGAAGGAATCGAAAATAATAAATAACGGTTATCAAAAGAAGCGTCTAGGGGGAAGTCAAAGGATGTATGTATATTTGTGTGTGTGTGTGTGTGTGAGAGAGAGAGAGAGAGAGAGAGAGAGAGAGAGTGTGTGTTAGAGAGAGAGAACGTGTGTGTGTGTGCATGCACGTGTGTGTGTGTGTGTGTAATGGTATCAGTATGGTTTTAAAGAGATAACAAAGAGAAGGTGACTGCAGGAGAGAGCTCACCCAATGGTGCACGCAGAAGAGGAAAAGTGCCAGAAGATAAACAGAAGAGTTCCCAGATCAAGAATAGGAGCAACTCCTTAAATCCCCACGCACCCTGAAGGGGCTCAAGGGGTTGTAACAGTTCTTAATTTACTGTACACTATTATCACAAATTGTCTGCGTCAAAAGATGTTGTAAATTTTCTGTGTCAAATATGGTTTAAAAAATGGTAATTTAGAAATGTTTATAACCTATGAATGATTTGTAGTATTTAACAAAAGCCTTGCAGGCGTGTGTGTGTGTGTGTGTGTGTGTGTGTGTGTGTGTCTCTCTCTCTCTCTCTCTGTGTGTGTGTGTCTCTCTCTCTGTGTGTGTGTGTGTGTGTGTGTGTGTGTGTGTGTGTGTGTCTCTGTGTGTGTGTGTGTGTGTGTGTGTGTGTGTGTCTCTGTGTGTGTGTGTGTGTATTATGTGAGCTACATCTCCAAAATGAACACAGTGCTGCCGGGGGGGGGGGGGGGGGGGGGCGGGGGGGGGCTCCCTGTAGAAGCCGGAGTAACACTCTCATGTCTGATTCCTCAGCTTGTTTCTGACAGCCTCCAAACTCCCTCCACGCTGCTGCCTGAGCACACACACACACACACACACACACACACACACACACACACACACACACGTACACGCACAGACACACACTCAAAACACGCACACACACACGCACACACTCACACACTGAAACAGACACGCGCCTAAAGCCTGAGCGCACTGAACCCTGGCGTGAGCCGCGGGGGGTCATTTCCCAGCACATCAGGGGGGAGAGTGTGTGTGTGTGTGTGTGTGTGTGTGTGTGTGTGTGTGTGTGTGTGTGTGTGTGTGTGTGTGTGTGTGTGTGTGTGTGTGTGTGTGTGTGTGTGTGTGTGTGTGTGTGTGTGTGTGTGTGTGTGTGCGTGCGTGCGTGCGTGTGTGTGTGGGGGGGGGTGGGGCAGAGGAATAGCAGGTGGGGGTGGGGCTTATCAACTCCCACACACACACAGCAACTCACTGGTCTCCCCCGCGTAGCGCTCGCTCGCCCACAGAGCTCACTGCTGCTGCTGCGGCCCATTGACATGCAGATGGACTTCATCCATCATTGATAGACTGTTTACTTAGTGTTTTGTCCTGTCTGAACACACCCTTACCTGGTACACCGGTTCAGTCCCTTTGATCTGTCCATTTCAGGCTCTGTTCCATCTGCTTGTGTTACACAGAAAGTGTAAGGACAGTAGACAGAGTAAGGACAATATAAAGACGTAATAAAGTAAGTACGTAATAAATATGGAGTAAGTACATAGTAAGTACAGAGTAAGGATAGTGTAATACAGTCGAATAAGGACATTGTAAGAACGTTGTAAGAACAGAGTAAGGATGGAGTAAGTTTATCTTTAGTGTTAAAGCCCAAATTAGCTTTGAGTTTAAGCGTTCATCTATCCTCTGCTGACCTAGTACGGTACTGAACACAACACGCGTCATTTTCTCATTTCAACCGAAACAGAGAAGTGTTCAGTCACGGTGGTGAGGCCAGTGATGACTCTGTAAATTGATCATGAAATGATAATGCTGTAAAACATGTACTGCTCCTCTCTGCTCAGTTCACAGACTCATCTTGGTGCCATGCAGCATTCTCAGAGCCATTTTTCTACAGCGCAAATGTTCCTCTGTAATGGAAAACAAAATTGCTTGAATATTTAGGCGCTTGACGATTCTAATTCTGTTAATCAGTTACATTCAAAGTAGAAATGTACTCATGCTCCCTCTTATGATCAGAGAGGACGCTTCAAGACTCAGCCACGGAAACATGGAGTTGCTGTAATTCTGCGCTGTACTGTGCTGACTTCATACTCCTGCTTCTCAGAGGGCAGATTTGTAGGAAAACTCTTTGCTGGTGATGGGCGCAGCAGGCATCACAGAGATGTAAAGGCTATCGTCTAATAGGCTCACTGTACCGGCACAGAAAAACTGTGATCAAGAGCCTTCATCTCCTGCCAAGCAACTACATTAGGGCTGCATGGAACTGGTGGTTGGAGACTAAATTAACACCATTTCAAATATTAATTTATGTCTCTGCAGTCTGATTAAAAAAAAACAAATTAATGTGTGATACTGTGTGCTTTAGATGGATACAGAAAAACACTGTACAGACACGGTAGTTAGACTTCCAGGAACACAAGAGCACATCTGTAATCTACAGTTCTATCTGTGTATTTGGAATGAGATTGAGAGTGAGACCACAGGCAATATCTTTTGATACTCCAACAGAACATTAGCCAGTTTAGTTTCCCACAAAGAAAAACCTGAGGGAGCGAACGGGCACACGAACAAACACCGTTATTCCGTTACATTCCATGCCGCAGCAGAACGCTCACGCTGCGCTAACCTGGAGAGGCTAATTATTGTCGCAGCTCAAACAGGCGGCCACCCATTCAGTCAGAAACATTACAATGAGCTGTTTAGTCATCTGAATCGCTGAAATGAAAGCCTGGCAGTGGAGCTGGGCTCAGCTGTGCTGCCCCACCAGCCAGGGGAGGCCTCTGGGTGCGCTAGCCACGAAAAGCTAATCACAACGTGCTGGTGGTGGCAACTGGTGCATGGTCCACATGACAGAACCATTACTTTTGCTCTTTTCAAGGTCAGTGATGCGGTAGGCTCAGATTTGTAAGACACACTTTGCACAATACAATGAATTCGTAGCAACCCACGCAGGCTAATGCTACATAAAACGGTTTGCTAATTTAACGTGCCACACCACACAAGCACAGC
>NC_085007.1:5334303-5346803 GCF_963854185.1 Sardina pilchardus | reverse complement strand
TGCAAATGTAAAGCTCCAGTTGTGTGCCTGGTGTAGCCTGTCTGTCAGTGCATCTAAACGGTTTGTGTTTTGTGTGTGTGCAGCGGCTGGTGTTCTTGTGTCTGCCTCTGAGGATCTCCGAGGCAGAGCACAAAGGCAAAAATACAATACACACAACATCAGAGAGAACACACACACACACACACACACACACACACACACACACACACACACACACAGACAGACAATAACCAACAGCCCTGTGGATTTGCCTGCCTCCCAAGCAGAGAAATACACACCGCTGAGATAGATGTGCTATATCTACTTACACACCAGTTGTGTCAGTAAGGCTTAGCTTAGCGCATCACACACACATGGGCCTTTTGTGATGCAAATACGACAGATGATCGTCCTTAAATAACACACACAGCTGACGACTGGCTCATGGGACTGGATGATCCGGTGTAGCAGATCTACCGATTGGATCCCCTAATTGAGAGGCTTATCAGCCCAGTGGTGAGAGCCCTCTTTTGGGACGTGGACTTTGTCTGCTCTGCTGTGCTGTGTGAGACTCTTTACAGTCGATCGCGCTAACGCCGGATCAAACTGCTGGAGACTGTTGCTCTGATGCTAGATTTGCGCTCCGTCACTGATCTGAGAGCTGAGAACGGGCCTCGCTATAAAGCCGGGTCGCGCTCCGGCTGTCAGTCGTTCTAATGGTGGATCACGCTCTCTCACACGGGGCTTAAGACGGAAACTTCTGGAGTCAGGCCCGATCACTTCCCTTTTCTATCAATGAACTAGCCTCATCAGGTCACTCACAGTAAGAGGCAGTCTTTTCTATAAAATGTGTGTGTGTGTGTGTGTGTGTGTGTGTGTGTGTGTGTGTGTAGGTGTGAGTGTGTGTGTGTGTGTGTGTGTGTGTGTGTGTGTGTGTGTGTGTGTGTGTGTGTGTGTGTGTGTGTGTGTGTGCGCGCATGTGTATTATGCCAATCTATGTAAATACTTTCTCTAATAGCAAATTCCACCTTCAAAAGTGGTGTGTGAATGACAGCGATTACATGAGCTGAAAACATGAGCTATTGTGAGCCGCTGTTGTCCACAGGCCCTCTGAGAGAGGGAAAGAGAGAGAGAAAAGAGAAAAGGGAGAAGGAGGAAGAGTGGGCCTCCTTATGTTATTCCTCCTCTTCTTCCACCGAACACACACACTCAAAGAAAGCCAAACACTAACACACTCTCTTAGCTCAGTGTAAGCTTACTGTAGCAAGTGGAAATGGTGTAACATAATGGAATAGCCCTCTGCCTGCCCTGCTGCACTATCAGTAGCTTTAAGTCCAACCATAAGACCCGCCTCTTCTCCCTGCGTTTAAAGAGGGACTATGCAGGATTGGCGATTTCATCTCTAGTTTCGGTTTCGTTTTCGCTCGTTTTATGCTTGCATTTTCTCTGCAGAGCTTCCCCGACAGCTTTAGCGTGTATATTTATACATGTATAGGCTATATTTAAATATATAAATTGCAAGCGTGGTTCTTCGTCTCAGACTTCCAGATGTAAACAAGGAGCGATCGTCTCCTGCAGAAAGTTGCATAGGGTCTCTTTAACACTCTCTAACCCCTTCACCTCGCCCCAAATCTTTTTCTTTCCTCCGTTATTTTAACTCCTTTCATTTTCTTTCATTTTTATTTGTGTGGTCATCAATATTAATACAAGGGCCATCTGTTGTTATGTTTGAGATTTAATGTCTGTTATTTTCTTTATTTAGCTAATTAATATTTTCTTATTTTCTATGTAAAGCACTTGCAATGCTGTTGCTTTTAAATGTGCTGTAAAAATAACTTGGCTTGACTAACAGACTTCATTAGCAAGACTACGTGAGGAACACAAGGCCCTCCAAGCTGTTCCTAGCAGACAACATGACTGAACAAAACTTTAGCCAAGCAATGATATTCCACTCCATTTAGGATTAAACTTTCCTCAACTTAATTTAATTAATTCCTCAACTTCATTTAATTTAGTACAATTTAATTCAGTCTGTCAATTTAATTTTAATTAAGTCTTTGTCACCATCACCAGCAGAAAAAGAGATTTTACCTACACTCTTATAAAGGATGTGTGGGAAACAACACAAACTGTGTTGTCCTTATCTGGTCACAGAGATGTGTTAAAAAAAAACCCAACACTACTTGTGTTATTTTCAACACACATTGTGGCTCAAGTTGCTACAGTCAGCTACAGCGCTACACTCTGGGGGCATGTCCACGCGCCCCAAAGTGCATGCCCCCAGAGTGTGCTTTAGCTGCCTTAGGCCCCCCCAGAGTGTGCTTTAGCTGCCTTAGTGCCCCCAGAGTGTGCTTTAGCTGCCTTAGGCCCCCCCAGAGTGTGCTTTAGCTGCCTTAGGGCCCCCAGAGTGTGCTTTAGCTGCCTTAGTGGCCCCCAGAGTGTGCTTTAGCTGCCTTAGGGCCCCCAGAGTGTGCTTTAGCTGCCTTAGTGCCCCCAGAGTGTGCTTTAGCTGCCTTAGGCCCCCCCAGAGTGTGCTTTAGCTGCCTTAGTGGCCCCCAGAGTGTGCTTTAGCTGCCTTAGTGCCCCCAGAGTGAAGTGCTTTAGCTGCCTTGGGGCCCCCAGAGTGTGCTTTAGCTGCCTTAGGGCCCCCAGAGTGTGCTTTAGCTGCCTTAGGGCCCCTAGAGTGTGCTTTAGCTGCCTTAGGGCCCCCAGAGTGTGCTTTAGCTGCCTTAGTGCCCCCAGAGTGAAGTGCTTTAGCTGCCTTAGTGGCCCCCAGAGTGTGCTTTAGCTGCCTTAGGGCCCCCAGAGTGTGCTTTAGCTGCCTTAGTGCCCCCAGAGTGTGCTTTAGCTGCCTTAGGCCCCCCCAGAGTGTGCTTTAGCTGCCTTAGGGCCCCCAGAGTGTGCTTTAGCTGCCTTAGTGGCCCCCAGAGTGTGCTTTAGCTGCCTTAGTGCCCCCAGAGTGAAGTGCTTTAGCTGCCTTGGGGCCCCCAGAGTGTGCTTTAGCTGCCTTAGGGCCCCCAGAGTGTGCTTTAGCTGCCTTAGGGCCCCCAGAGTGTGCTTTAGCTGCCTTAGTGCCCCCAGAGTGAAGTGCTTTAGCTGCCTTGGGGCCCCCAGAGTGTGCTTTAGCTGCCTTAGGGCCCCCAGAGTGTGCTTTAGCTGCCTTAGGGCCCCTAGAGTGTGCTTTAGCTGCCTTAGGGCCCCCAGAGTGTGCTCAGAGTGAAGTGCTTTAGCTGCCTTAGGGCCCCCAGAGTGAAGTGCTTTAGCTGCCTTGCTGTGTTAGCCGCTGGCTGTAGCAACTCAAACAATATAAAACCGATTGTTTTCTCTTGAATGTTTTGCACTGACAGCACTCAGTGACCTCGAGAAATGGAGATCTATGTGAAAGCTTGTCGGATTTCTCCTTTAAGCTCTGAGGCCTTTTCCTAGAGTACGGTGGTGTCTCTGTGTCTCGTCGCCACTCAACAGCCATCATTTAGTGCTGATTGAAGCGGTTGTGAGACCCAGTAGTGTCTCTGCCCATTCCCCGCGCTCTCTAATCACAACCTGCTCATCTCCTCAGCACCTGCTCTTTAGCTACTGTAGCAGCCAGAGTGCAGAAACAACAGTGCCAATTAAGAGAGAAAATTCAAGAGAGGAAAAAAGACACCACTGCCCTACCGCAATACCAGCGCATGAGGGAGTGAACGCAAACAGAGGAACCCTCAGTTGGCATCTTGCACAATGCAGGTGTTCACCACTGTCAGGGAGTAATAAATCGAAATGAATTCACCAAGACTGTCTGTGTCTGTTTCTCCTGATGTCTGACGATTCAGAGACGAGTACCGTATATAAACACACTCTGCTGTCTTTCAGCTGTGCCAGATGCTTCCATGGTGCTGTGTGGCCAAGTGATTCCAATTGTATGTAGCATATTGGGGCCAGTATGTCACTTCAGCACCCTGGACAGCTGCCCTGCCTGTACTAATAATAATAATAATATATACTTTTTTGATCCCGTGAGGGAAATTCAGTTCTCTGCATTTAACCCAATTTAACCGAATTAGTGAACACACAGCACACAGTGAACACACAGTGAGGTGAATCACACAACCCAGAGCAGTGAGCTGCCTGCCCAACCAGCGGCGCTCGGGGAGCAGTGGGGGGTTAGGTGCCTTGCTCAAGGGCACTTCAGCCATGGTGGACTGGTCGGGGATCGAACCGGCAACCCTCCGGTTACAAGCCCGGTGCGCTAACCAGTACACCACGGCTGCCCCCAAAAGTCTGTGTGATGACCCCTTGAGACCCCTGAAGGGGGGCATTCGCACACAGACCATAGTACAAACACCACATCTCCATACAGACACCAGCACAGCTCTGAGTAAAAAACACCAGCACAGACACCGGAACAGATCTCAGTACAGACATAGAGCTCAGTACAGACACCAGCACAGCTCAGTACAGACACCAGCACAGCTCCGTACAGACATCCATTCATTGATCTCAACTCAGAGATCAGAACACAGGCAACAGTACAGATATCAACATATATTTGCACGAACATTACAGCACAGACATCTGCTCAAAATGTGCACAAACATCAGTACTAAGTCTGCAGCTTCACTCATCTCTGGGGTCCCTCGCATTGGGGTCAACTAATCCTGGGGGTCCCTCATACGGCTCACATATCGATTAGATTGGATTAGATTAAACTTTTGTGGTACTCCGTCACATACACAAAGATAATAGCAGAAACATCAGTACACAGATCCCAGCACCACAAGCACCACACAGAAATCAATCCCTGACCTTAGGAGGCCAGTGACTCAGAGATGAATCAGCGCCAGAGGCGGACGGTGGAAACACAAGGGCTCGTGAAATAGGGATGTTTGCATGTGAAATGTTCATGGTTCTTAACAGACGCTTTTTTTTCCCTCCAAAGTGACGCACAATAATAATAACAAAAAAAAAAAAAAGTATCATCATCAAAAAATAACAGTTGGAAGTAGTCATATAGCTGAGGGCTGATCCAGAGGTGTTTCAGAGAGCGTTTCAAATTCTTTTGATTTTTTCAATCAGCTGCTTGAGATGGTTGTTTTGCCAGTGCACTCACTATTTCAGTCCTATATGGACAGCTCCTTTCTAGCCTGGCACGCCCTCCCAGTGACGCAACGCCTTCAGGCTTTTGCTGCTGGTCTGGTCAACTGCTCATTGAGAAGGATTTCTGAGTTCCCGAAATCGGCGGAACTGCCCCCTTTGGTCGAGAACCAATCAACTTTGAGCAGCTCCAACGGCTCTGGGTAGAGGCGTGTTCAAGGCAGCGGAAAGAGTGTTGTTATTGGTTTAAACTCGGCAATCCGCTTTCTGACATCTACCAGTAGCAAATCGAGGCACTTAAAGGAGGCGGGTCAACCAGCGCTGTCAAGAAACCGTGTTAGCACAGGCTGTTGGTCAGACTAAAGTCTCGCAGAGCCTTTGAAAGTCGATGGTAATCAGGCTAGCTCCTTTCAGCCCTGTGGACAGCTCTGTTCAGCACCTTGGACAGCTCATTTCAGCACCTTGGACAGCTCCTTGATCAGTGATACTCCCTGGTGCAGACCCATTTTAGATCCAAATACCTGTTGCTTCTGGTTCTTCCAGACGCTGTCCTGGTGTACACTCTGTTCACGTGCAGGTTCATGAGAGCCATTTCAGACCAATGGGCATTCCTCTGCTAGTGATATTGGCCACAGTTTACTTGGTCCACCTACAGACCACCTACAGATGGTCAGGCTATCAACAAACCATCTGTTGATATTTGGTTAACTTAACTGCAGGATAAGGGTAAGGCTAAGGCTAGGGGTTGGATTTTGTCCAGGTGATTTTGTTTTGTTCAACAACAGTTTTACATACTGAACTTGAATGTTGTCGTTAATTGGAGGTGATCTGTGTCTGGGGGCGGACTGCCGATGTAAGGTGTCACCGTGCTATTCTCCATCTTCCTGGTATGGTGCGCCCCAATTTTAGATTCCGATTGCTGCACCTCCATCAGGTTGTTCCTGTGGGAATTGCTCTCTGAAGGCACTGGAGTCTAGCACTACAAAAATCCCAGCTCTATTTTAGTCTGTGTATTGGCTGGCCTATGGTTGCCTTTTGCAGTGGTTTGTACTGCAATGTACTCTTCTCAAAAGCCTACCTGACTTTGTAGTGGGTGCCCTGATTGGAACATCCTATACTGTTTGAGTGAGCAGGTGAAACTCACACACACACACCTTCGGCAGAATGATGGTGTCATGTGCGTAGGTCCTGATGAGTCAGAACCGCCATGACGAGGTCTCTGACATGACGGAGGGGGAGTGGGAACCGCAAAGGACCTTTTATAGAACCGTGTCTCTGTGACATGCTGGGATTCTGACACGATGTCAAGTTCTAGTGAAGCGAAGATAAAAAAATGTCCACGGGTGGTTAAGCGCATTAAACGTCTTACATCAACCACCTAATGACTCTCAACTCACATATTCAGTCAATTCCTGGATATTTTATAATTCGGGATTTACTGTAAATGCAGCATGTATTAAATATACAGTAACATAATGTGACATGGCTGAGAGGATGTTTGGGAATGGTCTGTGCAGATCACAGCTCATGTGCAGCACATGCTTAATACTTTTAGATACTTTATTGTCATTCTCACAACATGGGAGCACGAGAACGAAACAAATATAATATACACTCACCTAAATTATCATAAAGAACACCTGCTCAATTTTTTGTTAATGCAATTATCTAATCAACCAATCACATGGCAGCTGTTCTGTGCATCAGGGGGTGCGGTCCTGGTAATAGTCAGGGGGCCAAAACTGATATTAAAACTTTGTCGGACACTTTTTGGTACAAGCATACAACCTATCCAGTATTGATATTTAACCCCTCAACATGAGTTCTAGACAGGTTGTCAGCTTAGAAAATTTTATTTTGTCCATTTTAACACTATATTCTTAAAAATGGAAAAAGCGGATTTTCCCCCCAAAGTGCTTCCTTTTTCTTCCATGTTACCTACTGTAATTTTGGGCAAATGTGCAATATAATCCAACTTGAGTGCAAGCATGATCATTAAAAAATAATGATCAATAAATACCACAAGAGTATCACACCACAAGGGCCACTGTTGTGTCAGGGGGCCAATTCTGAAAAGGGCTTCCATTAAGACTTTTGCAGACATGTTTTGGTTCAAGCTATTTTTATTTTATTTTTTTTGTTAGAAGACACAAATAGGTAAGATATCAGGGTGGTTGTCAAGACTAAGTTAAAAGCTTGTAAGGAGAGACATGCAATGATGCACAAGTTATAATATTTAAATGTTACGGTGAAAATGTAGAACTGTAGATGGTGGTGTATAGCGCTATTCAACTTCATTAATATACCAGGTTGTGACACAAATTATATTTAATGGACATATTACTATAGTTATTCATTCAATCCAAACTGCTCTCTCACTTCTTTAGGGTTAGGGGTTAGTAACTAGTTAGCCATAACAACTTTGATATAGTCGTATGGCAAAGGTATGTTTTTCCCCTGTAAAACCCGGGAAGTCAACTGAACTCAAATTATTTGAGTACTGTAAAGCCTGGGAAGCTAATTTATCTGAAATTATTTGAGTAAACTGGATGCCTTGACATTTGAGTTTGGCAACTCATTTAATTTAAGTGTACATAAGTCATTCAACTGGAGTTATTAGCACACTGCACAGTATGTATTGCATTTTGTGTTGGGATAACTTAAAGGAGTCAAGTAAACTACACTAATTTTATTCACCTAATAACAACTTGAGTGAATTATTTTCTTTCCACTCATGTCAAGTAAGTCATCATGACAAGTAAGAATTATGTTAGGCCTACACACGAAAAAATGCAATGTACTCAATGTGTGAGCTATCATTTTCTATGGATTATGGGTAAATGCTTCTATTGCTTCTATTTGTTCTCTTAGCTGTTAATTGTGGCTTCTTACTGTTTACCAGGTGATGGGCAAAAGTATTGTGTTGATGATTTTCAGAATATGGTCAGATATACCATTAAGGAGAAGCCCATTCTCAAAAAATAAAGAACATTTTGAACTTTTTCTTGGCCTAATGCAAAGTTGATTGCGTTTCCCAATTTGACTTTGACCTATAGTCACTTGAAAGTGTCACAAAGTTGAGTATCCCAAGGGTGTGATTGAGCCTCCTATTGTCTGTCTGTATTGTCTCTTGGGGAGATACAGACACATTATGCATGTTTACATTGAGTAACTATATTACCCCTTTTATGGACAGGATATGAGCTTCAGGAGTAAGGATTTCAGGATTTTTTAATAGCTTTATATTTCTATTAAATGAATAGGGTTACTGCAGATTGATGGTAATTGTGAAACATAATATTTATCACCATGGCAGTACTGGCCATCATGATATACTGTATCTTCAGATTATCCTTACGTCTGTCAGATGCATTACACATGATCTAAGATTTTAACATCAGCCCACAGGCTAAGTCTGTTGTGGATAGTCATCTACTTGATGGTGTGTGGTGTCAATGTAAATAACACAATAACATAACAGCTATAGTACAGCCGTAAATATAGTTTAACTATTGCATTTAAGATTCAATTTCAGTCAAGATTAATATGTGATAATGTGTTAAGAATACTATGGACAGTGGCATTCTGGGAAATGTAATGTGTGGTCAGCCATTTCTTATTGTGAATATACTTAATGAGTGGCATATGCAGTCATAGCTGAAAGTGTTGGCACAACATGCAATGAAAAATGTATCATGAATAAATAAATGTTCTTCCTTAAAAGACTGGGGTCATACGTATTGGCACCCCTATGTTAACCCTATGTTCTCAACTTCCATAGAGGCAGGCAGATTTTTATTTTTAAAGGCCACTTATTTCATGGCTCCAGGATACTATGCATCCTGATAAAGTTCCATTGGTCTTTAGAACTAAAATTGCCCCACATCATCACACACCCTTCACCATACCTAGAGATTGGCATGGTGTTTTGTTCAGTTAGCCTATTAGCCTGTTTGATGCTCATTGAGCTCAATGCAAATCAAACTAGCTAATAGGCCAACTGTACAAAACACCATGCCAACCTCTAGTTATGGTGAAGGGTGTGTGATGGTGTCGGGCTATTTTAGTTCCAAAGGTCAAGGGAACTTTAACAGGATGCATAGTATCCTGGATCCATGAAATAAGTGGCCTTTAAAAATCTGCCTGCCCCTATGTTAACCCTTTGTGTTAAATTCCCATAGGGTTACATAGGGGTGCCAATACATTTATTTATTTATGATACATTATTCATTCACATAGAAAGTTGGTGTCCTTAAAGGTTGGATATTTCCTACTTTTATTACTTAAGGCATTAAGATCAATTTCAAAAGATGATTTTATATTCCTCTTTTTAGTCAACTTTAACATGGGTGCCAACACTTTCAGCCATGACTGTATTCTACTCGTTGAAATTAGGTGAATAAAATGAGTATAGTTTACTTGACTCCTTAAAGTTATCCCAACACAAACTACACACATAGAAATAACTCAGCTGAATGACTTATTTACACTTAAGTTAACTTCCCGGGTTTTACAGTGCAGCCAAGCAGTGGTGCTCAGGTAGGCAGCCAACAGAAGGTACCCAGGGACCATGTCCATGTGCTCAGTCTGAGTCCTGGTCAGGGACATCGACACTGCCTGGTACTGCACTGACTTCCACTTTCTTACATCCACATGTCAGCTCCAAGCACCTGACCTGTACTCACCAAGCTCCAAGCACCTGACCTCTGTGGTTAAAAGCTGGGGGGAAAGCATGCCATCCTTCATGTGCCTTCTTCTGTTGGCTGCCTATACCCGAGCACCACTGCTTGGATGGGGAAAAATACCTTTGCCATACGACTATTACAAAGTTATTACTACTAACTAGTTACTAACCTCTAATCCTAAAGAACTGAGAGAGCAGTTATGTTTGGGTAGAATTGATAACTATAGTGATATGTCCATTAAACATAATTTGTCACAACCTGGTACATTAATGAAGTCAAATAGCACCATAGACCACCATCTACAGTTCTACATTTTCGCTATAACATTAAAGTATTACAACATGTGCAGCAGTGCACTGTCTCTCCCTACAAGCTTTAAACTTGGCTTGACTCATTCCCATATATAGGGGTACTGATTGATAGAGGTTTTGGAATGCTATGTTATGTTTCCAATCTGATATTCACTTTGAAAACTGGTTCTCTTTAGGCGGAGATTGTTTTTTTCATGTTCTAGGTCTGTTGTCTCTTATACTGTACAATACATGTTAATTCTGACACTTCAGCAGATATCCCACGAGTGTTAGCTTTCATTCGATACCATTTTTATCTATATGGTCCTTGTGGTTGTGGAGATATTCAACATTTATCGTTGGCATGTCATGTTGAGCAGGAAACCAAAAAATTGGCCTGAAATTGCTTGCACAAGTCAAAAAAAAAATGTTTAGCTTGACAACCACCATAATATCTTACCTATGGGTGTCTTCTAACTAAAAAAATAGGTTGACCGCTTGTACCAAAACATGTCCGCAAAAGTCTTAACGGAAGCCCTTTTCAGAATTGGCCCCCTGACTATAAGGACAATCTCCTGAACTACAAACTGAATGTCAGAATGGGGAAGAGAGGTGATCAGGACAACTCTGAGCGTGCCATGGTTGTTGGTTCCAGACAGGCTGGTCTTTTTTGGATTATTTCACAATGTGCTCAGTTACTTCAATTTTCACACACAACCATTTCTAGGGTTTACAAAGAATGCTATGAAAAATATCCAGTATGTGGCAGTCCTGTGAGCGAAAATGCCTCGTTGATGCTAAAGGTCACAGGAGAATGGGTCGACTGATTCAAGCCGATAGGAGATCAACTCAATGCTATTTGATGACTCCGATAACAACTCGGTACAACCGAGGTATGCAGCAAAGCATTTGGCAGGCTTCAATGGACAGCTGAAGACTGGAAAAATGTTGCCTGATCTGATGAGTGTTGATTTCTGTTGAGACATTCAGTCAGAGTTTGGCATGGATCCATCTTGCCTTGGTCCCCCTGTGCATGCTGGTGATGTAATGGTGTAGGGGATGTTTTCTTGGATCTCAACCCAATAGAACATCTTTGGAATGTGGTGGAACGAGAGCTTTGTGACCCGGATGTTGTGCACCACATGAATGATCATCAACTGCAAGATGCCATCCTATCAATATGGGCCAACATTTCTAAAGAATGCTTGGGGCACCTTGTTGAATCAATGGCATAAAGAATTAAGGCAGTTCTGAAGGTGCAAGGGGATCAAACATGTAACTATGGAATGCTGTTTTTATTATTATGATTATTTTTATCATTGTTATTATTATTAATTTTATTTTTCGGAAAGGCATTTATGTCTGTGTTAGATACACCTATAAAATAAATTCTGAAAATAAATGAACAAGCAATACATATACACTTACAATGTAAATATAAATAAATAAATGACAAAATATGGTTCGATATGAAATTTCACAAAGGACTTATTT
Organism: Sardina pilchardus; assembly: GCF_963854185.1. Classification (NCBI taxonomy): domain Eukaryota; kingdom Metazoa; phylum Chordata; class Actinopteri; order Clupeiformes; family Clupeidae; genus Sardina; species Sardina pilchardus. The sequence continues at coordinate 5,335,282 of NC_085007.1, read as the reverse complement.
ATTTCAGTTTTTCCCCTCATAATTCCACATTCTTTCCTCAGCGCTGTTATTTGCCAGCCTTAGCCAGTACACCAGCAGATAGTGTATTCATGAGAGGTATCTCAGCAGACTGCCTGCCCTATCCCCTTTCAAAACACCTCTCCCAAACACTGCCAATGTCTAGTTATCATTTCTTTAAGGAAATATTTCAAAGGATGCATCGCATTTATACAACCAAAAAAAAAAAGTCTATTGAGTAGCATTTCCACTTAACTATGCAGCTCCAGGGACTGTCACTCGTCTGGTGCTCATAGCCCCTGTTGGATAGTAACAGCATGAGAACAATAAGCACACACACTGCTGCGGCGTCAAGGAGGAGTCAAGGCCGGGGCTCATGCTCTCCTATCCTGCTGTCGGTAGGCACTGGCTCTCTTTTGGAGGAAATTGCCATTTGACTCCTCTCACTCACTTCTCACTGCCCTTCTGCCTATAGCAGATACGCCAATCTGCTCAAGGTTTCTTCCTGTGAAAAGACTTATCCTGGCCACACACACACACACACACACACACACACACACACACACACACACACACACACACACACACACACACACACACACACACACACACACACACACACACACACACACACACACACACACACACACACACACACACACACACACACACACACACACACGTTCCTCCTGGCCACCCTTGCTCTCTCCTGTGAGATCTGACCTTGGCCTCTGCAAAGCACTTTAAAGACTCCTTACTTCTGAACTTCCTACTTCCTTTACGGTTTTCGCCCTGTGGGTCCATTCGGTTTATATAAACTGCCATCAAGTCTGGAGAGTTTTGTTAAAGTGCCATTTTATTTGTGTGTTTATTTGTCTGTGACTCACTGTTTGCTAGCCTAGACAGTCTGTAGAAGTAGTGAGGTTTTTGGCAGTGTTTTATGGCAATACGCAGGTCGTTTATAGTGAGTTGTAACGTGTGT
>NC_085007.1:5321803-5331803 GCF_963854185.1 Sardina pilchardus | reverse complement strand
TACCTGTTTGTTGTGCATGTACCTGTGTACCTGTGTATCTGTCTACCAAGCTGTTTCACAGTGGTGTTCATGTTACTGTTTACCTGCCTGTTTTACACTGACGTGCACTGAGAGCACTGACCTGTTTACCTGTTTACCCAGCTGTTCCACATGTATCTGTTTACCTGTCTATTCCACATTTGAAAAGCTCCTTAATCTCTCTCTCTCTCTCTGTCTCTCTCTCTCTCTCTCTCTCTCTCTCTCTCTCTCTCTCTCTCTCTCTCTCTCTCTCTCTCTCTCTCTCTCTCTCTTCCGTGCCATCCACAGCAGGCATATGAGGACTGTGAGGATCGTGCAACGAGACCCAAAATACCCGTAAGCACACAGAGGGGACAGAAAGAGAGAGAGAGAGAGAGAGAGAGAGAGAGAGAGAGAGAGAGAGAGAGGGAGAGAGAGAGAGAGAGAGAGAGAGAGAGAGGACTTACATGTATGTGATTTAGCAACACACAACTGAGGAGCTGAATGGATGGAGAGTTTTCAACACACGCACACACACACACACACACACACACACACACACACACACACACACACACACACACACACACACACACACACACACACACACACCTTCAAAATCTCTTCCTCCACACTACAGGCTGAAATTGTGGAGGCAGAGGAAGAACTGCTGCCCACAAATTTCAAGCTGGCAGGAGAGAAAGAGATGGGAGAGTGAGAGAGAGACAGAGAAGAAGAAGAAGGAAAGAAAGAGAGACGGATGAAAAGACTCAGAATAAAATGAAAAAATGAAACCAACCTCCTCTCCTCTCCTCTGCACCTCCTCCTCAGCCCACGAAGCAGGAGCACTGCATTTAGAACGGCTCACGAGGACACCGCGTACTGCCAGGGCCCTGAAAAGAAGGCAAGCGCTTAAATAACGAGGTAAACGACACTCACTCTCTCTCTCTTCTCTCTCTCTCTCAGTTTCTCTCTCTCTCCCCCTCTTTCTTCAAATCATATCAGAGCTGCCTGATATCTTACCTACATCCTTGAGTGATGCAGACTGTGTTTGATGTATGCAATATGAAGTTTGAGTGAAAGATTAAGCCGAGAAACTAAGCTCTCAGGTGTTAGTTCCGGAATGCTCTGAATCGCGACACCGGAATGCCATAGCAACGAGAACAACTGTTGGAATAAATATAGCTACCAGTATCACTGATCAAGGCCAAGCGAGGTCGTGTACAGTTCACTAGCCACTACCTCTTCTAGAAGGATCGCAAAAACAGGCAGTCACTTCAGGCAAGCATTTGAATATTCAAACATTGTGTTTAGTGGACCTAGTTTAGATGTAGGCTCTTGGAACCCCCTAGGCATGGACAAAAAGAGCATGTTTCAAGTCTAAATGCACAGTTTCTATGCCAGACATTGACATTAACACACATGCTGTTTGGCTGTGGTTCCAATAAACATCAAGGCTTTGGTTACTCCCATGGCATGAAAGCTGATGCCAGAGCCTATGAGTTAAATCTCTAGATGAAGCAGTGAAGCAAAAAACATCATCGGGTGCACTGAGTCATGCATGACCCCAGGATCTTATAGCACCAGGATGAAATGAAAATAATAAACAAAGTAACAATAGATTTATTTTTTTGCAGTGATGTTCCTTTTCTCTCAAAGCAAAACATGGCTGTGCCATGTTCTTCTCTAAAGGGCTCCACCCTTTGAAGTCCCACCCCTCCCTCTGTATCCGTTTCGTTTTCATCGAAAACAGTCAGTCCTAAGTTGCTCTTCACCTCAGTATGGAAAACAAGTAAGTCTTTGACCCATTTTTGCACCACAGTTTGAACTGAAGACTCCAAAACAAATGAAGCCATCATCAGAAGACTGAACACTGTCACTATGACAACTTTCGGGAGATGTTTGCGTGCTTATCTATGCATAAATATACACAGATATATTTATGGAATACGGTAGGTATAGAGGTAAACCTATATATATATATATATATATATATATAGGTATCGCAGGTAAAATCATCATGAATAACAGAATACACTGAAGCAGACTTCAAAGTGTTGGAGCATCTTTCATCATATCTACTGGGCAGGCGGATGGGGAAGCTATCACACCCAGCGGGAGCCCTCAGGCCACCATCAGGACCGGTCATGCCAAACGAGCTGGAGGAGGGTGGTGCAGGGTGGAGAGGTGGACTGCGTATAACATGATCTCCTGGAGGAGGGTGGTGGAAAGGTGGACTGCGTATAACATGATCTCCTGGAGGAGGGTGGTGGAGAGGTGGACTGCGTATAACATGATCTCCTGGAGGAGGGTGGTGCAGGGTGGAGAGGTGGACTGCGTATAACATGACCTGCTGGAGGAGGGTGGTGCAGGGTGGAGAGGTGGACTGCGTATAACATTACCTGCTGGAGGAGGGTGGTGCAGGGTGGGGAGGTGGACTGCGTATAACATGACCTGCTGGAGGAGGGTGGTGCTGGGTGGAGAGGTGGACTGCGTATAACATGACCTGCTGGAGGAGGGTGGTGCAGGGTGGAGAGGTGGACTGCGTATAACATGACCTGCTGGAGGAGGGTGGTGCAGGGTGGAGAGGTGGACTGCGTATAACATGACCTGCTGGAGGAGGGTGGTGCAGGGTGGAGAGGTGGACTGCGTATAACATGACCTGCTGGAGGAGGGTGGAGAGGTGGACTGCGTATAACATGGCCTGCAGGAGGAGGGTGGTGCATGGTGGAGAGGTGGACTGCGTATAACATGACCTGCTGGAGGAGGGTGGTGCAGGTTGGAGAGGTGGACTGCGTATAACATGACCTGCTGGAGGAGGGTGGTGCAGGGTGGAGAGGTGGACTGCGTATAACATGACCTGCTGGAGGAGGATGGAGAGGTGGACTGCGTATAACATGGCCTGCAGGAGGAGGGTGGTGCATGGTGGAGAGGTGGACTGCGTATAACATGACCTGCTGGAGGAGGGTGGTGCAGGGTGGAGAGGTGGACTGCGTGTAACATGACCTGCTGGAGGAGGGTGGTGCAGGATGGAGAGGTGGACTGCGTATAACATGACCTGCTGGAGGAGGGTGGTGCAGGGTGGAGAGGTGGACTGCGTATAACATGACCTGCTGGAGGAGTGTGGTGCAGGGTGGAGAGGTGGACTGCGTATAACATGACCTGCTGGAGGAGGGTGGTGCAGGGTGGAGAGGTGGACTGCGTATAACATGACCTGCTGGAGGAGGGTGGAGAGGTGGACTGCGTATAACATGACCTGCAGGAGGAGGGTGGTGCAGGGTGGAGAGGTGGACTGCGTATAACATGGCCTGCAGGAGGAGGGTGGTGCAGGGTGGAGAGGTGGACTGCGTATAACATGACGAGCTGGAGGAGGGTGGAGAGGTGGACTGCGTATAACATGACCTGCTGGAGGAGGGTGGTGCAGGGTGGAGAGGTGGACTGCGTATAACATGACCTGCTGGAGGAGGGTGGTGCAGGGTGGAGAGGTGGACTGCGTATAACATGACGAGCTGGAGGAGGGTGGAGAGGTGGACTGCGTATAACATGACCTGCTGGAGGAGGGTGGCGCAGGGTGGAGAGGTGGACTGCGTATAACATGGCCTGCTGGAGGAGGGTGGTGCAGGGTGGAGAGGTGGACTGCGTATAACATGACCTGCTGGAGGAGGGTGGTGCAGGGTGGAGAGGTGGACTGCGTATAACATGACCTGCTGGAGGAGGGTGGTGCAGGGTGGAGAGGTGGACTGCGTATAACATGACCTGCTGGAGGAGGGTGGTGCAGGGTGGAGAGGTGGACTGCGTATAACATGACCTGCTGGAGGAGGGTGGTGCAGGGTGGAGAGGTGGACTGCGTATAACATGACGAGCTGGAGGAGGGTGGAGAGGTGGACTGCGTATAACATGACCTGCTGGAGGAGGGTGGCGCAGGGTGGAGAGGTGGACTGCGTATAACATGACCTGCTGGAGGAGGGTGGTGGAGAGGTGGACTGCGTATAACATGACCTGCTGGAGGAGGGTGGTGCAGGGTGGAGAGGTGGACTGCGTATAACATGGCCTGCTGGAGGAGGGTGGTGCAGGGTGGAGAGGTGGACTGCGTATAACATGACCTGCTGGAGGAGGGTGGTGCTGGTGTAGGGGCTAAAGAGCTGAGCTAGCATGCAGCTGCATGAAAAAGTTGTGGGTTCCAATTCCCAGCATCCATAATTGAGCCCCTTGAGCAACACACCTAAACCGGAGTTGCTCTGCGGACAATGGCACTGTAATATAATTGACATATGTATGTCCCTTTGGATGAAAGCATCTGCCAAATGAATAAATGTAGCCAAGAACAGTCAAGATGTTTACTTGTTGTACTTACAGTACATATTGATTTGACTGACACACACTGTATGTCCAAAGCATACATGTCCATTCTTACAAGGGCCAGTTTCCCCCATTGCTCAAGGACGCAGCGGTGGCAGCCGAAAATTGAACCGTCGACTTCTCTGTCTCACTGCTTGCTAATCCAGTTCTTTAGCCTCTATGCTATCACTGCCCCTGAGCTAGAGATGAACACGCTGATTTATTGGTTGCATTCAAGTTGATGCATTGATGAGGCCGCTGGAGGTGGAGGCTGTTGAGGAAGGGCGAGATAAGGCAGGGGGGGGGTGGTGACACAGCTTCAGTCACTCTGAGAGGGACAGGGTGGGGGGGGGGGGGGGGAGGAAAGCGGGGGCATGTATCCGTCAGTGTGCATCGGTTGGCACAGTGCCAGTCAGTCTCGTTGGGTGGCTGTGTGACTCCTGAAGGTCGGGATGGTGATTGTCTGATGAGATCGGATGAGAGCAAACAGGTCCCTGATAAACCTCCCCCGCACACAAACACAAACACACACACACACACACACACACACACACACACACAACACACACACACACACACACACACACACACACACACACACACACACACACACACACACACACACACACACAGCCAAGACAGTGCCTATTATGGTGCTCTGCATCACAACAGGGTGGGAAAAGAACCTGAACCTGTCCATCAGGGGAGTGTCCACCCTGTCTGCTGGAGTAAGCTCCTAACATGCTCCAGTGTAACTTGACAGATGCCTCACTGTTCACTACACTGAGAAAACTCAACTTTGAAGAGCAAGTTGGCACATCATAGTTCCAAGTTATCCCTTATGGAAATGTCATGGATTAACCATGTTTATCGCTACAATTGATGAAAAAGTATCATGCCCTATGTGAGGATTGAACACACAACCTTCAGATTATGAGACTAACATAGTACAAGGGTTTAACTGCAGATATACAGTAAGTACAGAGAGTTCACTTTCAACTCTATAACAAGTAGGCTGAACTACAATGGTTAGTTCTGGTCCTAAATACAGCATTTAGGGATTATGGGTAAGTGTTACTTACTTGTTTAACATGTTTACATTTTCTCATTACTAGTTGTTGTGGCTTTTTGGGATGTGTATGTCAAAGAACAACTGATGAGCAACACTAGAAAAGTACTCAGAGAGGGCACAAACCTCCGCCTCCTGCATCCAGACGGTGATACAGATCACTCCTAAAATGTAATTGTTTCTTCCTTGGGTCATTTCAGACCTTTCCTGAAAATGTCTTTGAAATCCATCCATAACTTTTTGAGTTATCTTGCAAACAAACAGACAGACAGACAGACAGACAGACAGACAGACAGACAGACAGATAAACCAAACCAACAAACCCGATGAAAACATAACCTCCTTGGCGGATGTAATAACTGTCAGGACTACCACTGAGGAGAAGGCTATTCTTAAAATATATGGACATTTTAGAGAGAAGACATACTTCTTCTTGAGTGCAATGCAAAATTGACTGCTTTCTCAATTAGCATTCATCTGTCCCTTTGGCGGTGTCACAGAGTTAAGCACTCAGTGCTTACTTGCATTATGTATCTGCAGAGGTGCTACTGAGAATTTGCGGGGTTTCATCATTCTCTTTACGATGATTCAGTATTTTAAGAGATTAAGAGATCCATTGAAAAATGGTTCAAGTCCCACTAAAAGGTCCCTCTATAGTAGGGGTACTCAATTAGATAATCAAGAGGTCCACTCACCAAATTTGTAATCTTTCCAGGGTCCGATACAATGCATTTCCAAAATTAGAAAAAAGTAGGCTAAATTAAAGGTTTGTGGATAATTCTGCTCGAAGTGACCATGCTTTGTTTCATAATGACATTTCAAGTTTCCACTTTTGACAAGTGCAACTGTTTGTTACCTCCGTCAATTAAGGAGGTAATGTTTTCATCGGGGTTTGTCTGTCTGCCTGTTTTTTTGTTAGCAAGATAACGCAAAAAGGTGGATGGATTTGTACTGTAGGATTTTTTTTTAGGAAAGGTCTGAAATGACCTAAGGAAGAAACGATTACATTTTGGGAGTGATCAGGATCACCGTCTGGAATCCAGGAGGTGCTTGGCAGAGGTCTGCGCTCTCGGAGTACTACTGTAGTTAGAGATTAAACACATTGGTTTCGTACTCCCCGCAGGCAGCGATGCATATTTGCCAGTCCTGACTCCACTCTGTCTAAACTCACGATTTTCGGAATCCAACTTTCGCTTTTTGCCAATTTTGGAGCACACCATGATATTTGCTTGGCTTGCTAAAGAAACAAATACCGCTCGCAAATCGTTGTGGTAGGCTTAGGCTAGCTTTCTGATGACCTGTGTGTGTGAGCCCAAAGGAACGGACCGATTGGCCACTCGCAGACCAGGTGCTCACGGCTACAATGAGTTGTCATAGTGATGTAGGCTATTCAATCACTGACAGGACATTAGGATTGGACGCGAGCTACAGTAGACGAGTGATCGGAAACACAGGTAGAAATCTCAACCCAATGAAATCGCGCTTGGATCACTATGAAAATAAATAAATGAATAAATAAAAGCTCCATTTTTGTCTCGGTCCAGATGTCACTACATTTGGGTCCGGATCCGGATCTGGAGTGTAACAACAGTTCACTAGGAGATCTATTACAGTCAATCCAGAACACTAGGAGCTGTAACACTGGATATGCTGCTATCTCAGACGTCTGAAAGTGCGCCAAAAAGCCAAGTGACTGAAAAACTAAAGAGCCCAGGTGGCTGCTCATCCAGCTTACTGACAGTGGGAGTACACGGCACGGCACGGGGCTGGAGGCCCAGATGAAAGAGAAAGGTGGAGACTGATGAGTGTGAAACAACAAGCACTGAGCGTCGCTTAAGCGCCGTTAAATTCCCCCTTTAAGAGGATCAGAGCGCGGAGTGAGAAGCTAACGAGTATTTCAAAGGCATAGGTCATGGCAGGTACCGCGGAGTGTGTTTGAGTGTTTTGTACGCTTGTTAGGGCGCGTAAGGCTTTGCTCCTATGTTGAACGTGGATAAAGAATCACAGCCAGATTTAGAAGGCGGGATTTCATGAAAACTGATGTAAATAAGGCCTGTGCAGATTCAAACCACTATGTTGGTTTGCCATGTACTGTATAGTGTAGGAACACCTATGCATATGAAAACCTGTGTCTGTGACTGCAGACCCCGAGTGGTCAGTTAAGAGGACCATGTGGAGAAAACATCTGAATTTCATTTAAAATAAAGTGTGTTGAATTAGAAACGCAGACTCCACATTTGGAGGAAGACAGACCCCTGTGAGAGAGACAGAGACAGAGGTGAGACACAGAGACATGCCTTGGGGTGTTTTCACACCGGCAGCCTTTCGTCCGTTTGAATCGATCTATTCTAGAGTGCGTTTGAGCCCTTGTTTTGAGTCGTTTCCATCGGCCGGAATGCAACACCCACTGCACTCCAAGTTGATCGGCCCGAGACCTCCCAAAAGAGGTACTGTACTCTCAGTCCACACCATCTAACTGTCTCTGGTGTGAGAAAGTGAACCTGAAATGTGCAGGTCAAATGATCTACAGTAGTCGTCAATTATGGGAGTTAAGAGCACCGGATTGTGGGTCAAAATAGGGACATATGTCATATCCTGTTTACTTCCTACTGTAAATAAATGGCACGCAACATTGGTCATGAACATGAAACATGTTCAAATCTGGACGTGTGAGGAGGTGTGAACAATTTGTCATAACTGTACGGTCGGCTGAGTACATAACAATGGAAATCAGATTATTTGCACGACTCATTCCCAAACTCCACAATTTGCCAAAAGTGAAAGAGTCTGAGAGGAGGCAAGACCACCCCGCAAAACTGTCACTCCTGTGTGTACTGTATCTCCAAAGTTGATCATATGACCAGAAGATAAACACCAATAAAGTGACCTGATGGAGCTGTATCTGCCCAACTATTATATGATTTGCTCTGTCTAGAAACAATGCAGATGTAAGACTGAGCTGGACCAAAAGTAACACTGTAACCATGTATTCTCTGCTGCAGACCAAACAAGCAAACTATTATGTCTGAAAAGACCCATAACATGAAGGACACAAACACCTGCAGTAGAAATTGTTCCTGATGGAGGACAGACACAGGAGCATGGCATTTCAGACCAGTCTGTTCAGCTGAGAGAGTGAAGAGACATCTGAGGCGCGTTTCAGCCAAGGCTGTTCTACTGACACCCAGGATGGTGAAGTGGCATTCTGGGCATGTTTCCTCCAACCCTGAGTCGACAGAGAGAGGGGGCATCTTACGACGACTGATCCTGAAAGGGGCCTTTGAGATGAGAGTGCTGCTGATGACAGCTTTGAAACCACTCATCAGCCCCCAGCTGCCAGGTGAGGAGGAGATGAATGCCGTGTGTTTGATAAGTATAAATTTGGGTAAATATATGTGTGAGTAAATTGTGTGTGTGTGTGTGTGTGTGTGTGTGTGTGTGTGTGTGTGTGTGTGTGTGTGTGTGTGTTTGTGTCTGTCTGTGTCTGTGTGTGTGACTGAATGACTGGAACCTGCAGTCTACTTTACCTGACATTTGCAAACCCACATAAAAGGCTTGCCCAGGTCTGGCCCAGATTTAGTTCTGGTCTGGCTTTGATCTGACTCTAATCCTGCTCTGATGTTGACCTGTTCTGGCCCCTAACATTGGCCTGGTTTGGACCTGATATGGTCCTGATTAAGTTCTGATATGGTCCTGATTTGGATCTGATTTAGATCTGGTTTGGACCTGATTCAACCTTGATGAAGCCTTCATGAACAGACGAATGCAAAGCAGATTGTGCTGTTTAATCTTTCATTTAATAATGAAAGAACTGGCTGTTGTTTAGAAGGACTAATAGGTTGTTCCAGTGCATCCTCTCCCTATGGCCCCAGTGCAACTCATAAACACAGTCACACATTTCACCACACAAAACAACAAATTACCATTTAAAAGAGTGAGACCATTAATATTTTAAACACAGTTTAATGTAAAAACACTGCCTAAAGATGACTCCTCAGTTTTTTTTCCCCATGTTATTTTCTTGAATAATGACCCTAGGATGTCTTCATGACAAATCAAAGCGCTGGTTGGACTTTGTGTAAGTTTGGGAAAGGGAGAGGAAACAGGAGCCCCGTGCTCATCCAGCCTCGTGCCTTTGTTGTGTCTGGTTTAATTAGTCTTCAGCGCTCCGTCTGTGTGGCGCTGTTAAACGAGCGCAGCGTGTTTTTCTGTTTCCTCATCACAAATTCTCCCAAACCCATCCAGCTCACCCGCACAGCCCCTCTTGCACTTCTGGCTGTTTAGTAACACAAAACATTCTCTGGAGGTTAGCACTTGCATGCACGCGCACACACACACAGAGACACACACAGAATCAAACAAACTCGCACACACATCAGGTGTTTTTCTAGCGAGGTACCAGAATAATCATGAGATGAAGAGGCGTCGTTATGCTGTGTTCCGCTCTCTAAACTCAGCCATCGGGGTGCTGCTGCTGCTGTGTAGGCATTCAGCCCTGCCATTCCTGGGGAACCAAAGACATGTCACATTTAGTCTCACACACAAAAGCTTGTCTTATATCGCTAGAAAGCTACAATGCCCTAACATCAGCAAATT
>NC_085007.1:5314303-5316803 GCF_963854185.1 Sardina pilchardus | reverse complement strand
TAGACATACATTATCAGACAGATTTGCATTTTAATGAAAAGCGACTCTCCAGCACCTGTCGCCTGATGTGTCCCTCGACTGCTTTGCCCATCGGCTCCTCAGATCAAAGTGCTTCACAACACTGCAGCTCCGTACGTGTTTGGGTGGATGGCAGTGGCTCCTACCACCGAATATATATTCAGCTCTCGGCTTGGATGGAGCACAGCAGAAGTTGATGTATGTTAATGCTGTGGAATAATATATCATAATACGTGCTGGCGCGAGGTCACCTAAAAAAGACGTGCCCCGTGAAAGCAAGCTAATGATGTTCCGATCGTGAAGTGAGGAGAACCGTGAACTGTGCTCCTCGGCCCGCTCATTAGAGTGGGGTTCCAACGCTGCAGAACAGCTCTTCCTCCTGGTGAAACACAACGTGGCCTTTACAGCAGGGTGAAATGTTAAAATGGAGGATGAGCACGGGGAGTCCCAACAAGAGCCAGACATTTGTCTACTAATTACACACACACACACACACACACACACACACACACACACACACACACACACACACACACACACACATACATATGCACCGCTATGGAGTGAAAGACAAAGGGAATGAGAAAGGAGAGGGAGAGATAGAGAACAAGAGAGAGAGAGAGGGAGGGACAGAGAGACACGATAATGAGATTTCTGTTTCTGCTTTCATCAACTCTTTTAGATTTTCCTGCTTACCTCTTTGTGATTGATTTTATTGTTATACGTATTTCATGCTTTGCCAATATTATTGACATGTTTACAAAGCTTTCAATTGACCTGGGAAAGAGGGAGCAGAGAAAGGGAGTATGTGTGTGTGTGTGTGTGTGAGAGAGAGAGAGAGAGAGAGAACAAGAGAGAGAGGGAGAGAGGTAGGCTCTCTTCACACCTCAGTCAGCACATCTTTTTGGCCAGAGGAAGTGTGTTAATTGGGATCATAGTGTGAGTTGCACACTTTATGGGTTATAAGTATGTGCGTGTGTGTTCGCTTCTGTGTGTGTGTGTGTGTGTGTGTGTGTGTGTGTGTGTGTGTATGCGTGCATGTGTGTGTGTGCGTGCATGTGTGTGTGTGTGTACGCAGCCACAAAGAGACACACACTCCACTCCAACCTCTCCCTGTGAACACCAGCTCACTCTGAATGCAAGCAGGTTCCAGTGTTGTGTGCACCCCGGTAGCCTCAGGATGAAGTGTGCACATTTCCACCTGTACACCGTGATGTGTTTCACTAAATCAGCTCCTCAGACCTCTTACCAACCACAAATAAATCAAGCATAACACAATAGAGCTAAACAATCTTATTTCCATTGTCCTCCTCAGTGAGCTGGAGGTCAAGTGGAAGGGCAGAGAGCAGACCAATTGCAGCAGTAAATATTTTGTACTGAAATAAATCAATTACTGCCAAACTCACACATTACCATTTTGCAGAGAACAAATTATCACTATAACTTGCATGACCAGAAGAAAGCTTCTTGCAGAGACTTGTTATCTAACTGAGGAAAAATGGATTCAAGCAGAAGCTTTCAGTCCTTTTGAGTTCATTCTATCTAGACCCAATACTCACATCTATCTTATTTATTCATTCAGTCCCTTTGAGTTTATTCTATATAGACCCAATACTCGCATCTAGCTTACTTACTTACATATTCATTTGGCTGATGCTTTTAGCCAACGCAACTTGCATACATCAATTTTTACAAGGGCCAGTTATATGGTCCCCCAGGAGCAGACTGCAGGCCCAGCGACCATGGAGCCAGCGAGAGCTCAACCGTGAGCGTTTCTCTCAGCCAACACTGAGCAGGGGGCTGAGGGGTGCTCTAGTGTGGAGGACATCTGACATGTGGGCATCAAACCCCACCAACCCACGGATATATGTATCCTTCCGATACTGTTTTCAACTTCCGTTCATTCTGTTTACATGTGCGTTCTCGGTAGCTAACTGGAATATGCTTCAACTTAGATTTCTTTCGAAATGTTGACAATTCTGCCCTCAGCAAGGATATACTACAACTTATGATAACCGATCTAAAATAGAAAAGTTTACTTTTATATGCGCTATGACAAGTTAAGCACTGTCAACCGTCACATTAAAATAGACACAAAGCAGCTTCGCCGGAAATAGATAACCATTTTCGGTGTCATGGCAACCCCCATCTCACCTACAGTAAGCAGGGAAGTTCACAAGTGAAATGGCCACTTTTACGGCCATTTTTTGCATGAGTAGGTTGTCTTTTGAAGTATCGAATAGAATCTATGGATTTATGTGTGGTTGGCAAGAGGTCTGAGGAGCTGATTTAGTGAAACATATCACGGTGTGCAGGTGGAAATGTACACACTTCATCCTGAGGCTATCAGGGTGCACACAACACTGGAACCTGCTTGCATTCAGAGTGAGCTGGTGTGGCCTCTTTTACAGAACTCTGTTTTGGGTCAGACTAATGTGTCCAGTTCAGTTGTGCTGGAGGTAGAGCCACACTGATCAATTAA
>NC_085007.1:5304303-5306803 GCF_963854185.1 Sardina pilchardus | reverse complement strand
GTGGGGATGGTGGTGTTGGTGATGGTGGTGTTGGAGGGGTGGGGATGGTGGTGTTGGAGGGGTGGGGGTGATGGTGGTGTTGGAGGGGTGGGGATGGTGGTGATGGGGATGGTGGTGTTGGAGGGGTGGGGATGGTGGTGTTGGAGTGATGGGGATGGTGGCGTTGGAGGGGTGGGGGTGGTGGTGTTGGAAGGGTGGTGGTGATGTTGGAATGGTGGTGGTGTTGGAGGGGTGTTGGTGGTGGTGTTGGAAGGGTGGTGGTGTTGGAGTGATGGGGGTGGTGGTGGTGGAGGGGTGTTGGTGTTGGAGTGATGGGGATGGTGAGAGGTGAAGTGTGAAGATAGAGGAAAGAAGAGGGGTGATGAAGGAGGGATAGAGAGTGAAGGGGAGGAGGGAAGAGAGGGGGAGAAAAAAGAGGGATATTTGATCTGAAGAGCACCAGTCAGGATCCCAGAAGACATCACATACTGTAGTGTCCATTAGAAATGCTGTGGAAATGGGGGACAGACAGATTCTAATGTGTGGAATCAGGATGGAGAAAGGGCAGGACAAGAGAGAGAGAGAGAGAGAGAGAGAGAGAGATGATGATGAGGTTTGAGAGAGAGAGAGAGAGAGATGATGATGATGAGGTGTGAGAGAGAGGGCTAAGAAGGTGAAAGAAAGAGAGAGAAAATGAAGGAGGTGTGAGAGAGACAGAGATATAAGGAGGTGATAAAGAGGGAGGAGGAGGTGAGATGAGGGGGACAATGGGAGACATAAAGATAGAGGACAGACACAATGAGGGAGGAGAAATATAGGGACACAAGCAGAGAGGCATGAGAGAGAGAGAGAGGAAGAGAGAGAGGGAGAGAGAGAAAGAGGGAGAGAAAGAAAGCGAGATAAGGCGGTGAGAGAGTAGAGTGGTGCACTGTGTTAGAGAGAGAGAGAGGGAGATAAGGGGAGGGAGTGTGAGAGAGAGAAAGAGAGAGAGCAGGGGAGGGAGTGTGAGAAAGAGAAAGAGAAGAGAGAGAGAGCGGGGGAGTGAGTGTGAGACATAGAAAGAGAAGAGAGAGAGAGAGCAGGGGAGAGAGTGTGAGAACACAGGCTGGAGGATGCTGTCCAGGATGTTTGTTTTGAACAGATAGTGACGTCCAGAAGACACTAGCCGCCCCAGAGGCCAGCAGCACCCGTGGGTGAGAGAGGGCACGGCTGGGCACGGGTGGGCACTCCCGCCCGTCTGTCTGAGTCACCAGGACCCAGCTGGAGCAGAGGGCAGAGGACGGCACCGGTGCACACTAACACCACGGGCTGCTTGGATTTGTATGGAGAGAATGTTGCAACCCCCTCTGCCCCCTTCAGACCTGGTTACGCTGCCTGCCTTCCTTCTCGCCCGCCAACATTATACTTTCATCACCCTCACACACACACACACACACACACACACACACACACACACACACACACACACACCAAAGAGCTGCAGCTCTTTATTTGTGTTTGAGTTTGGCACAGACGACTCCTGAGAGTTATACCTCATCTCTGCTGTCCGCCTCTCTTTGTGTTTCTGCACCAAACTGGCTCTAACCGGCTATAACCCTTTGTAGGTCGGTTGTAACCGGCTATAACGCTTTGTAGGTTGGCTATAACCGCCTATAACCCTTTGTAGGTCTGGTATTACAAACCAGTATTGCTCTAGCTAAAATGAAGGACAATGTCCACACGCAAACTAGAATAATAACAACATGATATCATAGGGGGTCACTTTCAGAGCAATTTTGAGATCAATATAAAAGCTTACTAGCTGTCAGAATCATTCAATCAGATTCAATCAATTCAATCAGAAACATTTTCACATTCTTCAACACGAGGAAAGACTTGCCATATGGTTGGTCAGTGAGCACAGTCATATCGTCGTATTTAGAGTTGTCTTTCTAGTTATCTTTTTTATTTTAGACGAACTTCCAACAGAAACCTGCAGTGTGTGAGCATCAGCTAGAGCAGTGAGCATGTGACAGCGTTGTGATGAGATGTCGTGTGTATATATGACCTGCCTCTGTGGTTGTGTCAGCACTCGGTTAATCTAGCTCATCTGAAGGCCCAGCCCGAGGGCTTAATGATGTTATGACTTACAGCTACAGCTATCAAAAGTGCTCGCGCTTCAGAGACTGAAGAAAGGTCAAAAGGAAGAAAGGTGTGTTAAAGGTCGGAACTCTACAACACATGTAAAAAAGAGATCCATTAAGATCATACACACACACACACACACACACACACACACACACATATATATACAGTATATATACGCACACACACACAAAGATTCATTAGCATGACTACTTCAGACATCTATGACCCAGCCTAGAAAGCACTTCAGTCATACATACACAGACGCAGACACACACACACACACACACACACACACACTCTCTCTCTCTCTCTCTCTCTCAAACAAATACACACACACACACAAAGACCCATTGGAATGGTATGGCAAGTACTTCACAGCCTGAAAAGCACTTTG
>NC_085007.1:5294303-5299303 GCF_963854185.1 Sardina pilchardus | reverse complement strand
TCTGTGATGTCACAATGGCCTAGGCCAGCTGCGCTCCCAGAGTAGTTCCCGGGCTAATCAGAACACCTGTGAATCCAATGGTCTCAGGTTCTAAGCATACAATCTGACTCTCCCCAGAGAATGTCTAATAGGGCTCGGGCACACGCGTTGCGTTCTAGGAATATTGCCGCCATGTTGGTAGCGCACCGAACGTAATAATCCATTCATTCAGATGCAGAAGACAAGAAGCAGAAATTTATAGGATTAGCGATTCTTTTCCTCTCGTGGGTTGCGCTGTTCACCCCACTACACAGCAACATACGACCAAGAAGGCAAACATTAAGGAACACACTAACAGGCGGGAGAAAATCCATAGTAATCCATAGTAAACTAAGGAGTGAGGCTGCCAATATGGCTGCCCGCAAAGTTTTCACGTCACGATCTCGAGCCCATAGGGGAAGAACGGCCACTCTCTAAATACTTCCGCATGGTACTGCAACTAGAGGGCGATCACGAGCAAGTGGAGAATGAATGGATGTGAATGGAGTTTCTCCTAAAATCCACTTTTCTCTGGACATAATTTTTTGTGTAGAAATCAGAATATTTCATGCAAAATTCACACTGCTGAGTATTAGATTTTTTGAGTCCCTTAATTGTTCTAAACAGCCTTTCAAACGTGTCGATGACATCATTCATTAGCAGGATGCTAGTGTGTTATGGGAAACAATGACCAGCCTGTGAGAAACCAAAGGGCCATAAGTAATCAGTTCATTCAACTTTTGACCTATAATCCATATTGAGCTTGCAGAAACTAACATTTTTCAATGACAATCAGGTGAAACAGACCAATTTAGCCGTCTAGCCCCATAGACCCCCATTGTTTTGCACATGCTTGTGATCGCCCCTAGCGAACTGCAACAGGAACTGCAGGTACAATGGAGTTACAATAGGGAGTGAACCAGCTTATGGGCTCCCTGGTTCATGGGCTCTGCTCCAGGGGGTCAGGATTTGACTGATTAGCTTCGCCGACTAGCAAGGCACTTCCTCGTCGCCATTTTCCAGAAATACATCATGTCCGGTGCCGTTTCTCCCATATTCTCCTTATGCTGATTGGTGGCTGTTCCACTCTCAGCTCATGCACGAGCTTAGTGTGGGCACGAGCTCTCCTTCTGTAGCTACCATACGTCAATCAGTAACCTGGCACTTAATTGGCTAAGTAAAATGGCACCGGAAACAAGCCCCTTGAAACGCCATGTTGAAGCCTGAAAAAATTGTTCAATTTTGGCAATTTTCACTAGCCCAGCATTCCCATTGAAATGAATGGGGGCAGGACTTGTTCACTTTCTCCAGTTCTTATAATACCTCCATGCTCTGCTCTCCCTGAACTACACATCCTGTTGAAGTGTTTCCTGTGTGTCAAAATAAAAGTCACAGCCATATCTCATGCTTTGCGCATTATATCTCTATAACGGCTTGAAGAAAGGTGAGTGCATAAAAGTGTTTACAGTTTTTTTCAATCGCTAACAAGCGTTTGTCCATTCATTTGACACATTTTCAAAACTCTAAACACAGACTCTCACCTACAAAACACAATTGGCCAAATGGATAATTTTCCTCTCAAAAGCACATCCCATGTTCTTATACCACATTTTGTTACATATACACTAACTCGTCATTTCTCTGCACACACTAACTTTACCAAAACACTGGAAACCTGACTCAAAATGAAGTTATTTTGTCAAAGAATGAAACTTGTTTTCACTTCACAAGATACATGCAGTCAATCAGAGTACATTAGGTTTCAAAATACTGGCTACTGTTGACATTACAAAAACTGCATAGACTTTTATGTTTCAGTTTTACAGGTATTTGCATGCAAAACATGCAATCCAGCATTTTTACACTACATTTCTTGGTTGGGAACTGTATGTCCAGATGTAATGTTCACATACAAATGCATTCCAGTAAAAAGCAAATCTTTTTTTTTTTTTTTTACTGTTCACTAGGCCTACAGGAGGTGCAGTATAAATACTGTTTACAGTAGACTATGATAGAACAGAAAAAGTTTTACAGCATTGCAGTGAACAAAATATCCATGAAACACAAGAGCATTCTGAACAAAAAACAACAGCAAAAAGCCCAGATAAAAAGGGGGTGAAAAAAAAAAGCACAATATTACTGTGTCTAATCTCTGCACCTGCTCCTCTCAGTGTTCCTGCACCTCTCACTGCATCTCTCACTGGGCCTGCTCTTCTTCCTGGGCCCCTTACTCTTCCTCGTCCAGACATTACAGTATTTGTCTTTTTCTGTTTCTGCTTCCAAAAACATCACCTCCTCTTTTTACTGTGTAAGTGTCAATGTATTAGAGAGAAATAACTCCTGCCACTGAGTCTAAGATAGACTGGAATCAGCTGTGGTTGGCCCAATTTACCCAACATAAATCATCTGTGTGTCAATTCGATTGTTTGTTTACAGTATTATCAGCTGAGCTATATTGATTTTGAATTGATTGAATTGAACATTGCAGAAGCAGAGGTTTTTATACTGTATCTAAGGTTTGGAATATTGTTTTAACTATTGTGGGATGTTGTGTGTTAACATTTGAAAATAATACAAAAACGATCCATTGTTTTGTTGGGAGGTATAGTTTGTCTATTAAGAAAATGTAAGCATTGTGAAAATGTATTCACTGACTGCATACTGTGTGAAAACAACATGAAATGTGTGAATGGTATGGCCACCAAAGACAGATGCTGTGCTAACTGTGTTTAGAGTTTTGAAAATGTGTCAACTGAATGGACAAAAGCTTGTTAGCGATTGAAAAAAACTGTAATATTTTTGGTGCAAACCACAAATGTGGGGGGAATTACGGCGCTTGGTGGAGGAAAAGGACACCCATAATAGTATTGTTTACGGCAGCATATTCTGGGGTTACCATTATGGAGACATGAAATGGGCATCAGTCATTTTCCTTGAGCAAACGGTAAGCGTCTCTGCACACATTGGTGCGAGTCAAAGATGCGTGTCATTGACATGTGGTTCCAATTTTTGGCAACATTGATGACGCAATACTCCTCGCGCGCCGCGTACATGGGACTCAGACACGGGAGCATGTCACGGCCCTTAGAATAATGTGCTTAGTGAATATTTAAAATGCCATACAGTAACAGTGATTTGGAGACCCGTAAAGCATCTTGCACCTTCACTCTTTTCATTGTGTGTGTCTGTGTGTGTGTGGAGCTGCATTTCATGTTTTCATTTATATCAACTTTTCCACACTCACATTTCCTATTATTTATCAGCAAAACGGTTCGTTGTGAAGCACATCCTCGTGAAAGGCAGCCATGATGTGCACTTGCTCAGGCACAGAGAGGGCCATGCAGCGTCATAACTCAAGACCTCTTTAGGACTCAAGGCCCCTATCTGCCTTCAGAGGACACTTAATGTGGCGCATCCTTCACAACATGAACATGCAAATGGGTGAGTAGGGAACGACTGGAGAGAGACGGCTGAGAACGCGTCACAGGACTGAACCCAGACCGAAGGAACTCAGAGAGACAGAAAGAGAAAGGGGGAGAAATGTAAAAGGACGAGAGAGAGAGATAAAGCAGGAAACAAAGGAGGGAGGGAGAGAGAGAGAGATAAACCAGGAAGCAAAGGAGGGAGGGAGAGAGAGAGATATGAACAAGGAAGTAATGGAGGGAGGGAGAAAGAGAGATATGAACCAGGAAGCAAAGGAGGGAGGGAGAGAGAGAGAGATAATCCAGGAAGCAAAGGAGGGGGGGGAGAGAGAGATAAACCAGGAAGCAAAGGAGGGAGGGAGAGAGAGAGATGAACCAGGAAGTAATGGAAGGAGGGAGGGAAATATATATATAAAGAGAGAGAGAGAGAGAGAGAGAGAGAGAGATGAACCAGTAAGTGAGATACTGTAGGGACATAAAAACATGAGCCCAACACTTCAGGTCAGAGGTCACCCGTCCTGAGGAGGCCAGATCAGCATGTGTAGTGGACATCTGCTGAATTGGATCAGACTCGGATTCCCAGTGCAGCAGTCACACACACACACACACACACACACACACACCTGCAGACACCTCAGACATGTAGATGATGTTATTAGATCTGTTCGTGTGTGAGGGTCGACCTGGGTTATTTGAGTCGAATCTAAACAATGTCAGCTGGCCTGGTCTGAATAGAATGGAAATAGCCTGAATAGACTGAAAATAGGATAGAGAGAGAGAGAGAGAGAGAGAGAGAGAGAGAGAGAGAGAGATAGTGTGTCTGTGTGTGTGTGTGTGTGTGTGTGTGTGTGTGTGTGTGTGTGTGTGTGTGTGTGTGTGTGTTTGTGTGTGGTGTGAGTGTGTGTGTGTGTGTGTGTGTGTTTACTGTGGATTACTCTATTAGATTTGTGTAAAGTCTACTCACACAGTATGAGCAAACACATTTAAGATGGGTGGGAATATGCATGGACTACAGAGACATATGCTCCGGGTTCATATAAGAGTATAATAGAAATATTATCAGAAATGCACTCCGAGAGCACAGTCCTCTGCCAAGTGCCTCCTGGATCCAGATCGTGATTTGGATCACTCCTTAATCATTTCTTCCTTTGGTCATTTCAGACCTTTCTTGAAAATGTAATCGAAATCCATCCAAAACTTTTTGAGTTATCTTGTGAACAACCAGACAAACAGACGAACAGACAGACAAACAGATAAACAAACCCCAATAATAACATAACCTCTTTGGCAGAGGTAAAACAAGAAGAAATCATCTCATATGCACTGGAGCAGCATACTAGCATACGAGATGATTTCCTCTTCTCTTTACATTCTGTGGCTCACTCTGTGTGTCTGAAACAAAGATTGAATCGAATTGAATGCCGTGACACACAGCCTAAACTCGTAGCCATACGGAGGCTAATGTATGGCATTATGGAACATAAACAACAGGTACTGCAAGTGACGTGATGTGAGGGTGAGACTGAGGTTGTGCAGGGAAATGTACAGAGAAACCCATTA
>NC_085007.1:5276803-5284303 GCF_963854185.1 Sardina pilchardus | reverse complement strand
AAAAACAGAATGAATAAATACTGTATATACAGCGCCCTCCACAATTATTGGCACCCCTAGTTAAGATGTGCTCTTTAGCGTCTAATAAATTCATTTTTTTTCCAAATAATATAGGACCACAATGAAAAAAAGTGTAAAATCCAACCTTTAATACAAGTGCATTTATTTAGAAGGAAAAAAATCCCACATTAAGAAATAATTATTTTACATCAAATCATGTGTGCCACAATTATTGGCACCCCTGATGTTAATGCTTTGTACAACCCCCTTTTGCTAATAAAACAGCACCTAATCTTATCTTATAATGTTTCACAAGATTAGAGAAAACAGAAAGAGGGATCTTCGACCATTCCTCTTTGCACAAAATCTCCAAATCATCCAACGACCTCTGCACTCTCCTGTTCAACTCACCCCACAGGTTTTCAATGGGGTTGAGGTCTGGGAACTGAGATGGCCATGGTAGGAGCTTGATACGGTGTCTGGTGAACCATTTCTGTGTAGACTTGGCCATATGTTTAGGGTCATTATCTTGCTGAAAGACCCAGTGACGACCCATCTTCAGCTTTCGGGCAGAGGCCACCAGATTTTTATTTAAAATGTCCTGGTATTTCAAAGCATTCATGATGCCATGCACCCTAACAAGGTTCCCATGCCCTTTGGAACAGAAACAGGCCCACAGCATCACCGATCCTCCCCCATACTTCACAGTGGGCATGAGGTGCTGTTCTGGATACTCATCTTTTTGTTACGCCAGACCCACTTAGAGTGGTTGTTGCCAAAAAGCTCTAACTTTGTCTCATCTGACCAAAGCACACGGTCCCAGTTGAAGGCCCAGTACCGCTCCAGACGTTTGTGCTTATGATTTTGAGTGAGAAAGGTTTTTTCCGTGCATGCCTCCCAAACAACTTGTTGGCATGTAGATAGGGCATGATGGTTGTTTTGGAGACTTTGTGACCCCAAGATGCAACCATTTGATGCAATTCTGTAACAGTGGGTTTTGGAGATTTTTTTATTTCTCTTACCATCCTCCTCACTGTGCGTGGTGGCAAAATAAACATGTGTCCTCTTCCAGGCTTGTTACACTGTTCCAGTTGTTTTAAACTTCTTAACGATTCCTCTGACCATAGATATGGGCAGGTGTCCGAGTGGCTATTTTCTTATAGCCATTGCCTTACTTGTGAAGGTCAACACACATCTGCCTTACTTGAACAGTGTGTTCCTTTGTCTTTCCCATGTTGAAGAGAAATGGCCTCTGTGTCATGTCATATTGATAGCCCAGGGAAACAGGATGTTAAGAATTACTAATTAAATTAAAACATACTCTGATTGACTTTGTAAACTACTGTAGAAATGACAGAAATGACAGAAATACTTTAATTACATTTATTTCCTAGGAATTGTTAGGGGTGCCAATAATTGTGGAACAGGTGATTTTATGAAGAATAATTATTTCTCATTCAGGGATTTTTTTCCCACCTTAAAATTCTCTTGAGTTGAAGGTTACATTTTTCTACAATTTTCAGTGTGAGAGTATGCTTCTACAATAAAAAAAAATATTAATTTTAAGGCTTTTAACGCACCTTAACCAGGGGTGCCAATAATTGTGGAGGGCGCTGTATATGAAAAATATTTAGTCGTTTAGCTGACGGTTTCATCCAAAGCCACTCACCACGATGAGAACAATAAAGGTATACAGTGCCATGGGCATGTTAGTACTGCAATAACTGCATGAGGGACAAATAACAACATAAACACTTCAAATATCAAATGTAAGAAATATGAAAATATTAGATTAGATTAGATTCAGCTGCATTGTCGTTGCAAAAGCAAGGACAACCAGTACAATGACATACAGTTTATACAGTCTCATGTTGTCCTTAAATCTTACCGACGTTCGTTATCCTTGGGATCAATTTGACCCCAGCTAACAAAACTCTCAAAAAATGATTGAAATCATTTTTTTTACCCAGTTTTTTTTTTTTTTGTGGTAGGTACTTAACCCTTTCATGCGCAACGTCCACATGCGTGGACAGTAACTTTAACTCTGTTTTCTACTTATTTATCATGTTGATATACACCAATCCACTTCAGGGCAGTTTTAGTAGGTCCTTGGCAATATATTAACAATATGTATCATCTTATATTTGGAATATTGACTGCTTGATGACATCATCAATTCAACATGAGTGACAGTAATGGCCATATGCTGAATGCTCCAGGCATATCTGTAAAAAGCTAGTACTCAAGAAGGCAAAATCATGTAAAAAAAAATATTATGCTGTACAGGAGAGTGTGTTGAACAACTCTATGTTTTCAGAAATTAAATCGGATGTAAAATGGAGTCTGTAGACCCTAAAAAGCAACTGTCCACGTATGTGGACGTTGCGCAACAGAGGAGTTAAATGGCCAAAAATTAGATTTTGTAACTAGGACTTTTTTTTTTTTTTTTTTTTTCAAATATGATTTGAATTGCTTTAAATTACAAAGAAACAAACATTTGGTAAACATATTTATAAATAATGGCCTAATTACATGTGGTAATGCCAAGGTGGTATGGTAATATGGGGGTAGTAGAGGGTTGGGTGGGTAGTAGAGGGGTGGGTATGAGAGTACTAGAGGTGTGGGTGGATTAGTAGTAGAGGGGTGGGTAGTATGGATGTAGTAGAGGGGTGGTTGGGTAGTGGTGGTAGTAGAGGTGGGTAATATGGGGGTAGTAGAGGGGTGGGTGAGGGTCGGTGAGCAATAATGTGGGTAGTAGAGGGGTTGGGCGGGTAGTATGGAGGTAGTAGAGAGGTGGGTGGGTAGTATGGGGGTAGTAGAGGGCTGGGTGGGTAGTATGGAGGAAGTAGAGGGCCATAGTTTCCACATTTTCTGTCATTACATTTTATCCTTTTTTACCCCTTTGTTGCGCACTGTCCACATACGTGGACAATAACATAACTTCTATATAAAAGCATATTTTTTAAAAATTCCAACTGATTTTCAATATTGGGCTCATATAGAGTACTAAAATCAATACTAAAAAAATCTAGACACTTTTTTTCATAATGCGTGCATGAAAGGGTTAACATGAGTGTAATAACCACCATCAAAAGCCCTACAAATCAATCCCACCCCCCCACACCCCTTTACGAACCCTGGAACCCTGGCTGGCAATATGGCCAATCCAGTGTCAACAGCCCAAAGGCTGACTTTTTGGACTTTTTCAGACCTGCAAAAATAACTTATATGTAATATGTAATTGTTTATGTGACAATGACAATAAGTACATGTTCTCATACTATTACTGTACAATAATAATTTTCATATTGTGTCAAATATTCATTTACCTCATGTTTCATAAAAATGGGGTCAAATTGACCCCAAGGACAACATGAGGGTTAACATCTAACCAATTATTAAAAAGTACATATTTTCTTTATAGCAGTGCATAAAAAAAATACGCAAAACACAGAATGGAGTATGAACCAACATGCAAATTAAGTGCGTAATATATATGAACACTGGTGGCCTGGAGGCCTGTGGGTTTGAGCCCAGGGGGTTGTCGCCACCACAGTGCCTTGTCTGGGCATGGGCCTCAACCTTGAGTTGCTCCACAGCTTCCATTCCTGTAATTACAGTAGCTCTCCGTGAGTCATCCTGGATACGACATCTGCTACATGACAAATGAAGATTGATTCCTAAAATCGGATTCTCTATTTTTTCTGGATAATCTTTTAAGGGCAGTCTTTCTTTGTTGACGTAAATAAAATTGAAATGGGGTTGTTTTTGATTAAGTACACATGAAAACAACCCAACTGCACTTCCACTGATATGACCTGGGAAAAAAAAAAAAAGATTTATGACAATACGTTGCAATGGATATGTCTACTTTTTGGAACCAAACTTGAATAGAGTACTGTAAAAACTAGCATTGACAAGGAACACGGACATAGAGAGCCGCATCGATCAGGCCCAGGAAGTGGACCTAGTCAGCATGGCCAGTCAGAACAGACAGCTCGCTCACTTCCTCTGTTCTCTTGTCATCCATAAGATGTCCTAGTGGATTTCATTTCCTCTGTTCTCTTGTCATCCATAAGATGTCCTTAGTGGATTTAATATCCTCTGTTCTCGTGTCATCCATAAGATGTTCCTAGTGGATTTCACAGGCTCTCATCACTCAGCACTGAACAGACTGTACTGTATCAGCAGCACTGGCTTTCTCTCTTCCGCGGCAGCCTATTGTCATTCAGGTTATCTGAGGAGAGGCCCTTAGCAGGAGAAGAGCCCACTTCACCCATAACACCTCTTTACATTCAGAAGTAGAAAAGCACTCCGACAGTGCAGACCTCCAACAAGCCGAGACATAACCGCCTCCTGGATCCAGATGGTGATACGGATCACTCCCAAAATGACCATGAACCCTTTCTTCCTTCATTTCAGACCTGAACATGTAGTCAAATCCATCCATAACTTTTTGAGTTATTTTGTGAACAAACAAACAAACAAACAAACAAACAAACAACTACATTACCAGTCCTAGTACTGTAGCTGTATAGGCATATGAAACCCACTAGCAACCCTTTACATTGAGAACTACTGTATAGGGCAATTCCACAGAAAATGTATTATATTGTAATGGCAATATAAATCTGATGGTATGGTATGATGTACATGATTACATGAAATTTGAGCATTTGCTATTTTTGGCTGAAGAATGTAAACAAAAAAATAATGTTATCATTCACATCATATAAGGCATTTCATTGGCATAATGGACATGACAAAAAAAAGTCAATTGTTCCTATAGAAATTGCCCTATAGAATTATTAGCAACCCTTTACATTAAGAGCTACTGTATAGTATTATCAGTCCTACTATGGACCTGTGCTGTGATCCACACAGACTCTCACATTCAGAGTCGGCTACACAACCTATCACCGCACTATAGCAACCTTTACCATGAACCCTAAAGCACTCCACATACAGTATACTGTACGCGCAGCCGCTGACATGAATGCACGGGCACTTCTGTCACAGCGCCACCAATAATAGCACTGAATGGCAAGAGGGTTTGGCTGTGTTGTGCGCGCTTGGTAGTCTGTCCAGCACCATGCTAAGCTCAATCTTTTATAGTAAGACTGAAGGTTAGTCTATGTATGCAGTCTGCACATTATTTCTACTGCACAAAAGGCGTGATCATCGGGCATATAATAGTTCAAATGACTCCGTACGCTTGGAAATTCAAATTCGCCGGCAGGTCAGGCAGGGTTCACCCAGCCTACACACAGCTGTGTGAAGAAAAGAATGGAATCTAATGGAATCAGGTGTGCAATGTGGCACATGTATGTGGGCGCTGCTGTCAACTGATGAGGCCTTAGATAACCTTTTGGCATCCAGATCTGCACAACCACAACTAACCCATCATCACACCCTTCACCACATTCAGCCCTGCTCCTGCCCCGTCACACACACACACACACACACACCACCATATAGCTTAGATAACCTTTTGGC
Source organism: Sardina pilchardus (assembly GCF_963854185.1). Classification (NCBI taxonomy): domain Eukaryota; kingdom Metazoa; phylum Chordata; class Actinopteri; order Clupeiformes; family Clupeidae; genus Sardina; species Sardina pilchardus. The sequence continues at coordinate 5,278,807 of NC_085007.1, read as the reverse complement.
ATCGAGATCTGCACAACCACAACTAACCCATCATCACACTCTTCACCACATTCAGCCCTGCTCCTGCCCTGTCACACACACATACACACACACACACACACACACACACACACACACACACACACACCACCATATAGCTAATCCTCACCACCTAATCCCTCCCCAGTGTGATGGAAGAGCTACCTGCTCTAGCCAGCCTGCAGAGGGAATAGCGGGAGCACGCCATCATGTGCTTCTCAGGGACGAGGCAGAATGAACTCACTCCTGACGCCGCTCAAGTGTGGCTTTGGGCCCTGGGCGTGTGGTGTGTGTGGTGGATGTGTGTTGTGTGCTGTGTGCTGTGTGGTGCTGGTGTGTGGTGTGTGGTGCTGGTGTGTGCTGTGTGGTTTGTGGCATGTGGTGTGTGCTGTGTGCTGTGTGGTGCTGGTGTGTGCTGTGTGCTGTGTGCTGTGTGGTGCTGGTGTGTGGTGTGTGCTGTGTGCTGTGTGGTGCTGGTGTGTGGTGTGTGCTGTGTGGTGCTGGTGTGTGGTGTGTGCTGTGTGGTGTGTGCTGTGTGTTGTGTGGTGCTGGTGTGTGTGGTGTGTGGTGCTGGTGTGTGCTGTGGTGTGTGCTGTGTGGTGCTGGTGTGTGCTGGTGTGTGTGCTGTGTGGTGTGTGGTGTGTGCTGTGTGGTGTGTGGTGCTGGTGTGTGCTGTGTGGTGCTGGTGTGTGCTGTGTGCTGTGTGTGTGCTGTGTGGTGTGTGCTGTGTGGTGTGTGTGTGCTGTGTGGTGTGTGCTGTGTGCTGTGTGGTGCTGGTGTGTGGTGTGTGCTGTGTGGTGTGTGGAGCTGGTGTGTGCTGTGTGGTGCTGGTGTGTGGTGTGTGGTGCTGGTGTGTGGTGTGTGGAGCTGGGTGTGTGGTATGGCGTGCTGGTGTGTGGTGTGGTGTGTGGTGTGTGGTGTGGTGTGTGGTGCTGGTGTGTGCTGTGTGGTGCTGGGTGTGTGGTGCTGGTGTGTGGTGTGGTGTGTGTGGTTTGTGGTGTGTGGTGTATGGTGCTGGGTGTGTGGTGCTGGTGTGTGGTGTGTGCCGTGTTCTGTGTGGTGCTGGGGCATGGTGTGTTGTGTGTTGTGTGTGGCGTGTGGTGTGTGGAGCTGGGTGTGTGGTATGGCATGCTGGTGTGTGGTGTGGTGTGTGGTGTGGTGTGTGTGGTTTGTGGTGTGTGGTGTATGGTGCTGGGTGTGTGGTGCTGGTGTGTGGTGTGTGCCGTGTTCTGTGTGGTGCTGGGGCATGGTGTGTTGTGTGTGGTGTATGGCGTGTGCTGTGTGGAGCTGGGTGTGTGGTGCTGGCCACTGGGCAGTCTGCAGTGTGTGTGAGCAGGGCAGTCTGCAGTGTGTGTGAGCAGGACAGGAGAGGTGTAGGAGGAGGAGAGGGGTGTGTGTGTGATCTATGTAAATAACAGATGGCCCAACCCATGGCACGTTTGTGTAAAAGAGCAACGCTGCACTCCCAACACCCAGTCGCATTCATCGAGTTAGCGTTCGGCCCTTTTTACCTCCCCGGGGACTTCTCGACTGTCACTGCGATTACGCTGGACATCCCTCTGCGGGCCGCCACTGCCTCGGCCCGTGGGCTCCTCCACACGGGAGCGTCTCTGCCGCAGACATCGCATCCCCGAGCCCTCCTCCTCCTCCTCCTCCTCCTCCTCCTCCTCCTCCTCCTCCTCCTCCTCCTCCTCCTCGTCTCCAGGGACCCCAATGCCATCTCCCTGTCTGCCCACGCTCGCACAGTGTGTAAATCGCAGTGCTAGAGACAGTACAAGCTTTGATTTACTTCATGCAAACACTATGGATGCATATCATATATGGATGATTGTCACCTCGCTTCCCCACACAAGACCTTTGTGAACACGGTCTGCTTGAGCTTTGACTAGGGCTGTGTCTGAAACATAAGTACACACGCTGGGCAGTGTGCATTTTCCGGAAGTTACATCAGAATAGACTGTCCGAAAGTCAAGCGCTCTCACTAGA
>NC_085007.1:5261803-5269303 GCF_963854185.1 Sardina pilchardus | reverse complement strand
ATAATGGTTCTATTGACTAACTAGCCAGGCAGGACCTCAGCAGGTTAAATCCAATTACTGCTCTGTCTGCCGTTTCAGTTTCGTCCGTATGCTGTGCTTGTCTCCTTTCTGGAAGCGACCCCCCTTATTTTGGGTCCCCCCGCACCCCTTTCACTCTCTCCCAGCTGGAGAGGTCTAACTACGGGGTTGTCACCGGCAGCGCTCAGGGTCGGATGAATTGTCACTTAGATCACGCCAAAATATGTGCCAGAATGTCACTTGTTTTAACGTCTCAGTTGGGCTGATATGAAGAAGCACGGACCATACAGTAGCCGTCCCCTGATGTGGCCCTCGTCTGGCACTGATGTCTATGGGATTATCGCTGCTGTCGTGGCGTGAGGAGAGTGGGAGTATGTCTCAGACCGCCCGAGAGTTGTCATGTTAGACTCAGTGACCGTGCAGAAGGAGCTGTCAAGCTGTCAGACCTGTGCACACCTGACTGGCCTCGTCACGGACGCTGCTCCTCACCCCCCGTTGTGCCGGTGGCCACAGTAAAAGCTACCGCTGTCACAGCCGGTCGCTGGCGCTGATGTGATCAGATTCGGCCTATCTGTCACGGCTCTGGTCGTTCCCGCGGGTCGCGCGCGCTCTGTTCGGGAGAGAGAGAGCAGCACCCGGAGAATGCCCCCGTGATACCGGCAGTTATCGGGACGCTTTCGGCGAGACTGACTCCTCGCACTCTCAGGCAAATTGAAATTCTCCCTCTCCGCTTGTGTATAATAACGTTACAATGTGATTCCTTTTCCATACCCGTGTGTTCAGAATAACAATCAGTTGGCTTCGCGCAGGGACGGAGTGATTGCCAGATTTCTCTCTCTGTAGAACCATCTGTGGAATGCTAACCTTCTCTGAGCACCCCGGATAGATTTACACCACTCTAATGTACTCAACAATCAACCCAATTAGGGGGTCGTTGTCAGAACTAATTAGGAACCCACACGGGGCTGTTGTTGTGAATGCGGAAACAAGACGGGCTCGTGTCTCTTTGCCCCGTTATGATGGGTTTGGCCTTGGCCTGCATAACTCGCTAATGGAGCAGCTTCATCACTTCAGCACTACTGTAATATGCCCACGCTAATTAGGCTCACAGCAAATTCAAATGAATCATAATGATATTGTAATTTGGATAAGGTAATTATAGCTCCTGAAATGCACAGGTACTGTAATAATAATATTTAAAAAAATCAGTTGGCTTCAAGTAGGCTAAACCCATTAACCACAGCACAATCTGACTCAAACTAAAGAGAGAACCTGTTCTTGCTCCTTAGAACCCATTAACCACTCCACAATCTGACTCAAACTAAAGAGAGAACCTGTTATTGCTCCTTAGAACCCATTAACCACAACACAATCTGACTCAAATTAAAGAGAGAACCTGTTCTTGCTCCTTAGAACCCATTAACCACTCCACAATCTGACTCAAACTGAAGAGAGAACCTGTTCTTGCTCCTCGGAGCCCAGGCTCCAGAGATGAGCTGAGACATCATGTACAGTACAGTATACCTGCCTGGCCACCTCTCCGAACTGGCGGTGGATGTATTGGGCACTGCTGACACCGAGTGTATTTTAAACAGAGATGATGTACAGCCTGTCAAGTCACGCAAGCACTGACCAGAAGGGAGCTCGAGTGAGCGATACCTTTTGATCAGGAGTTGCGTAACTTGATTTACATAATGCTATCAGGGCGCTGACGATGAACTCATCCTCATTAGCTTCTATCAAGTGTGCTTTACACCCTGGGTTTCCAGGGAGTGTGTGTGTGTGTGTGGGGGGGGGGGGGGGGGGGGGGGGACTGGAGAGCATGACGTGACTGTCCTCTTACAGTTGGTTACATGACACAGAAGCATCCTACTCTCCTGGTTTTCATAAGACAGATAAGTGTCCTCTCTCTTAATCATTCCTAGTTGTACTAGAATTTTCTACCCTCCTGTTATTGATTCAGATTCTGTTAAAAAAAAAAACAGAAACCTCTCCTCTCCTCCCCTACTCTCTTCTCCTCCCCTTCCCTCCCCATCTCTCCTCTCCTCTCCTCTCTTCTCCTCCCCTACTCTCCTCTCTTCCCTGCTCTCTTCTCCTCTTCTCCTCCCCTCCTCTCCTCTCCTATCCTCCCCTCTCCTCCCCTCCCCTCCTCTCCCCTCCTCTCCTCCTATCTCCTCTCCACTCTACTCTCTCTGTATTCTTTACCTCCTCTACCACCTCATCTCTACAGTCCACCTCTCCACTTGTCATCTCTTCTCCTTTGCTTCCCTGATTTCTTCAGTTCAGTTCTCTTTTCCTCCTCATCCCTCTTCCCTCTTCTCCTCCTCTCCTCCTTCTCCTCATCCCTCTTCCCTCTTCTCCTCCTCTCCTCCTTCTCCTCATCCCTCTTCCCTCTTTTCCTCCTCTCCTCCTCCTCATCCACCTGTTCTCTTCTCCTCCTCTCCTCCTCCTCCTCATCCACCTGTTCTCAGATGAACGTTGTGTGGGCTGACGTCTCTCCACCTCCCTCATTCAGGACACAGCTTGTCATATTCCTCTGTGTGTGTGTGTGTGTGTGTGTGTGTGTGTGTGTGTGTGTGTGTGTGTGTGTGTGTATGTGTGTGTGTGTGTGTGTGTGTGTGTGTGTGTGTGTGTGTGTGTGTGTGTGTGTGTGTGCGTGTGTGTGTACAGTTTCAGTAAGTGGAGCGCGCTCTTTTGTTTTGGGGAAGAACTCTGGCATATTAAATCTCTTTTGGACTCCCTGCGCGGCCGTAAAAGCTACCTGAGAGAGCTAGTGTGCTCCGTATAGCGTGTGAATCATCCCCTGGCCGCCTCTTCTCCCATACAAAGCCCTGCTGTGATTTAAGCTCCGTCCGTAAATCAGTCACTTAGCCCTCTTCCCCGATGCCCAGAATAAAAAATCAAATGTGGCACTGCTCAATCTCAAAATTAATGCCTGTAAAATAATGGCCTTTAAGTGTACGAGAGGGCACTTCATTGCGATGCTGCGTGTTTGGGGAGTTTTTTAGCGACGGCAGGTGATTGGGTGGCGTGTAATAAGGTGTGAGGCAGTGGAGGGATTTACTGTAGGCTTGTTCGTTAGCACAAAACAGTGGCGTTTCACAATGGTTTTCTTGTCTCACTGAAGTGTCCAAACTGGAAGGAAGGAAGGAATATAGCAACCAGTGTAAATAATGCATCACACACACACACATACGCACACGCACACGCACACGCACACGCTCACGCTCACACTCACACTCACCCTCACACTCACACTCACACTCACACACGCACACACATACACTCACTCACTCACACACAGACACACACACGCACACACACACACTCTCACAAACACACACACACACACACACACACCATCTCTTTTATGCAGAACGAGTGTGATGAACAGATGACAGCTGGCCAGCTCTCACTCCCTCACGTCCCATGTCCAGTGATGGCTGCCAGGAATGCCGCCATAAATTAAACATTGCTAATATGAATATTGGAGAAACAATTGCATTAGTAGGAGAGGCTGGAAATAACACCATCATTAATTAAGTGTTATTGTTATTAAAATTGTAAGAACAATGGGAAGTGCCTTTGTGTTGTCGCTAAGCGGCCGTGTGCAGGACCTAAGAGACTGTGTGTGTGTGTGTGTGTGTGTGTGTGTGTGTCATGCGCTGAATAGGCCCGTGCTGTCGCATCCTACATGATAACTACATGTTCATGTTATTTGTAATAGGCTACATGCACAGAAGGCTTTCATTTGTCTACTCTCCGGTAGTTAATTGCTATTGTTAATTAATGTAATTAGTGTGGGTGTTGCACTAGGGAATCAGCACGTTAAGATAAAGAAGGATTTTTGTGTGTGTTAAAATTATTATTATTGGGCAAACAAGATGTTCAGTGTCGGTGTGAAGATGTAAGGAGTAGAGAAGATGCCGGTACAACACAGTTAACGCTCCACGGGAAATAAATGAGCATACAGGAAGAGCCTTTTGTGTTCGTACTCTATTATCTGGTTGTGACTCCTCAAATCCAGGGTGACTTGGTTGTGTGTGTGTGTGTGTGTGTGTGTGTGTGTGTGTGTGTGTGTGTGTGTGTGTGTGTGTGTGTGTGTGTGTGTGTGTGTGTGTGTGTGTGTGTGTGTGTTTTTGTGTGGGGCCTAGACCTTGAGACCAGCAGGTAGAACACTGTGGGACCTAGACTAGAGCAGGAGATAGAACACTGTGGGTCCTAGACTAGAGCAGGAGATAGAACACTGTGGGACCTAGACTAACAGATAGAACATGTGGGTTCTAGACTAGACCAGCAGACAGGTAGAACACTGTGGGACCTAGACTAGAACAGGAGATAGAACACTGTGGGGCCTAGACTAGAGCAGGAGATAGAACACTGTGGGACCTACAGTAGACTAGAGCAGGAGATAGAACACTGTGGGGCCTAGACTAGAGCGGGAGATAGAACACTGTGGGGCCTAGACTAGAGCAGGAGATAGAACACTGTGGGTCCTAGACTAGACCAGGAGATAGAACACTGTGGGACCTAGACTAGACCAGGAGTGTTCTAGACTATCTGCTAGTCTAGAACACTGTGGGTTCTAGACTAGCAGATAGAGCATGTGGGTCCTAGACTAGTCTAGACTAGCAGATAGAGCATGTGGGTCCTAGACTAGTCTAGACTAGCAGATAGAGCATGTGGGTTCTGTCCCGTCACAACATCAACACCTTCCATTTCCCAGCACGGCCCTCAGAGCAGTCAGGAGCTGGATTCAGTCAGCAGCACTCTCATCTACTGAGATTTATAGCAGTATTGACAAGCACATAACAGCTATCTTTGGTGGAATTGCTTAATTGTGTGTGTGTGTGTGTGTGTGTGTGTGTGTGTGTGTGTGTGTGTGTGTGTGTGTGTGTGTGTGTGTGTGTGTGTGTGTGTGTGTGTGTGTGTGTGTGTGTGTGTGTGTGTGTGTGTGTGGGTGAGTGTGTGTGTGTGGGTGGGTTCCCCCCCCCCCCTCTTTCTTTCTGCCTATACCAAGATCCAAGATTTCTATTTCCGTCTCTCTCTCTGTCTCTCTCCCTCTCCCTCTTTCTGTGTGTGTGTGTGTGTGTGTGTGTGTGTGGAGGGGGATTCTTTAATCATGCTGATATGCAGACCTATGTCATGCAACAGCTGTTAGAATAGGCCAGAAACATATGTGAGGTTCTTACAGCATAATGACCAAGCAGAGACAATACAGTAATAACAGATTCGATATAGTGCAACAATGATGTAGATATAAATACAGTGTAAAATACACATACCAGAACATCTAAAAACGAACTTTTAAAAGGAACTAGAAGTGCATTCAGATGCACGCAGACCAGACCTCTGCAAAGGCCATATACTGTAGCTTTGGTCTATACCAGTCTTTCCTATGGAAGCCTCTGTAAGGCCATATAGCCCTTGCCTCCCTGATCCTATAGATGAGTTGAGGAAGCATTTTTCCTCAAGTAACCTGCTTAAGAAAAAGTGAACATTTGTGGTGGATTTCAGAGAAACCATCTACAATATCTGCCATGAAGTTAGTGTAGCATTGGAAAACGAATGGCTTAATTAGCCATTAAGTTTAGCTGCTAGACTTTGCACTTAGACAGTGCAATTCAGTAGGCTGAAATTAATTTGGTTTGTTGTGATCTTGAGTAATTTTATTCTGCTAGGGCACCCAGGTGGAAGTGGGAGAGTTCATTTAACATATGTTGTAAACAGAACTTGTTTATCAATTTTTTTTATTGCATTATCGGGCAACCTGATATCAGTGTGTAATTGGCTTTTGCTATCAACATAAACATAAAATGTACATCGCCTTTAAGCTCGATATGAAAATGCTACAGAGATGTCGTAATTCATTCCATGTCATGAGAACACTTATGAACTATTTCATGAACTCCAGAGGCTTTCTTTTTGGTGAGATGGTCTGTAAAGAAATGCACTTCCTTGAGGGCAAACCATGTCATGAATGGCATATCTGAGCTGTGTGCCTTAGCGAGGGCAAGAACAGGCTCTCTTAGCGAGGGCAAGAACAGTGTCTCTTAGCGAGGGCAAGAACAGGCTCTAGTAGCGAGGGCAAGAACAGGGTCTCTTAGCGAGGGCAAGAACAGTGTCTCTTAGCGAGGGCAAGAACAGGCTCTAGTAGCGAGGGCAAGAACAGGCTCTCTTAGCGAGGGCAAGAACAGGCTCTCTTAGCGAGGGCAAGAACAGGCTCTCTTAGCGAGGGCAAGAACAGGCTCTCTTAGCGAGGGCAAGAACAGGGTCTCTTAGCGAGGGCAAGAACAGGCTCTAGTAGCGAGGGCAAGAACAGGCTCTAGTAGCGAGGGCAAGAACAGGCTCTCTTAGCGAGGGCAAGAACAGGCTCTCTTAGCGAGGGCAAGAACAGGCTCTCTTAGCGAGGGCAAGAACAGGGTCTCTTGGCGAGGGCAAGAACAGGCTCTCTTGGCGAAGGCAAGAACAGGGTCTCTTGGCGAGGGCAAGAACAGGCTCTCTTAGCGAGGGCAAGAACAGGCTCTCTTAGCGAGGGCAAGAACAGGCTCTATTAGCGAGGGCAAGAACAGGGTCTCTTGGCGAGGGCAAGAACAGGGTCTCTTGGCGAGGGCAAGAACAGGGTCTCTTGGCGAGGGCAAGAACAGGCTCTCTTGGCGAGGGCAAGAACAGGGTCTCTTGGCGAGGGCAAGAACAGGGTCTCTTAGCGAGGGCAAGAACAGGGTCTCTTAGCGAGGGCAAGAACAGGCTCCCTTAGCGAGGGCAAGAACAGGCTCTATTAGCGAGGGCAAGAACAGGCTCTCTTAGCGAGGGCAAGAACAGGCTCTCTTAGCGAGGGCAAGAACAGGCTCTATTAGCGAGGGCAAGAACAGGGTCTCTTAGCGGCCGACGATAGTGAAGCCGAGAAGCAGCAGGGTGTGCATGCTGTAGCTAGAGATGTCGTGAGTCTGATTCCCAGCTGCCCGTGTTCCCTGGAGCAGGGCACTTAACCCAGAGGTGCTCCAGGGAGTCTGGCCCTGTAATTAGTGGACATCTGTATGTTTCTTTGGATAAAAGTGCCAGCCAAGTGAGGATGTCTGTTAGGCTGGATGAACCCTGCTTGAACTTCTGGGGAATCTGGATTTCGCCCGGCTGCTCAGGCTGGAAAACAGCAGATCTATCTCCGCTGTTTACTGCCAGAACCTTTGGCTCCAATCAGAAACGGCCATACTCTAGTCCTGGCACGCTATTGGCCGGTGACGTGACGATAAGTAAGGGATAACGGCCGACGAGGTGACCGGTTCGATGGAAATAATGGCTAGGTGGAGGTCTAGAACTCCGGCGACGTGCGAAGCACGGAGACGGAGTTACCTCCGCCGTGCCATTATTTCCATCGAACCGGTCGACCTCGAAGGCCGTTATCCCGCTTATCTCCCGTTTGTATTCATAACCTGTATATTTAGAACATAGTTTTATTCCACCGTTGCGTCCGTTAACATCGCT
>NC_085007.1:5249303-5256803 GCF_963854185.1 Sardina pilchardus | reverse complement strand
GAGGTAGTGGTAGTCCTACGGCACTACACTGATTGATTGCGGAGTGGATAGCGTGCTATTAGCATAACTGACAAGGGAAAGTGAGTAAGTGAGAGAAAAAGAGAGTGTGTGTGTGTGTGTGTCTGTGTGTCTGTGTGTCTGTGTGTCTGTGTGTGTGTGTGTGTGTGTGTGTGTGTGTGTGTGTGTGTGTGTGTGTGTGTGTGTGTGTGTAAGTGTGAGTGTGAGTGTGTGTGTGTGTGTGTGTGAGTGTGAGTGTGTGTGTGTGTGTGTGTGTAGTGACAGAAGGAGAGACAGGAGAGCTCTTCACCTTACCAGGGTGAGATAATGTGTATTTACAGAATAGCTCTAATTTATCATATTCTCAAAGGGACACACACACACACACACACACACACATAAAGCCACATAAATATATGGAGATGAATAGCAACACATACCATAATTGGTATGCTAGTTGAGATAACATTTCAAAATGACTCATAGCTTAAACAATGGCAATACACCGTTATTAAAGCTATGCACACAGCATCCCATAATACTAGCCAGTTTTATATAAAGAACAAATGACCAAATCTGATAGTATCATTAGCCTGAGGTACTGGTGCTGAGTTGTAATGAGGCCAGTACTTTTTCTACACACACACGCACACACACACACACACACACACGTCGGAATAGACACAGGTCCAGCTGGAGCCAGTGCAGAAGCAGGTGAGCTGTCGTTCGCTGTTGTGCGTTTACTTGCGTCAACCCTCGCCTACGTCGGGACTCCTGTTTGTTTGTGCAGTTGATTGCGTTCCCCGCCGCCTCAATCGGCATGTGGCCCACAGCGAGATGATGGTCGTACCACTGCTGGCTCTGATCATTGGCCCCCCCACCGTCACTCACACAGACACAGACACACCTATGCCAGTAGGCACACACACACACACACACACTCTCTCACAAACACACTCACACTCACACATACGTGCGCACTCACACATGTGCACACACACACACACACACACACACACACACACACTCACACACACACACACACACACATATACACCTAGACCTATGCCAGCAGGCACACATGCACACACACACTCATACATACACAAACACTCTCTCTCACACACACACACACGGTGTACACACAGTCATTTCCTTGCTCTGAAACATGCTCTGAGGCAGCGGGCGTCAGCGGGCGTCCGTGCGAATAAAGAGCCGCAGCTCCGAGTTCAGCCGTGTAATTGGCGGCGGAAACCACGCTGATTGCCGAACAGTAGCACAGCAAACACGGGCCAGGCGAGGCGAATCAGACGGCAGTGGTAGTGGGAAGACAGCTTAGTTAAGGGCTGGCTTTGTGAATGTTCCCGGGGGGGGGGGGGGGGGGGGTGGGGCCGCCATTTTTTATTTTGATTACAGCGGCTGGGACGGAAAGCGCAAGACAATCATTTATAAAGCCCAGTTATCACGGGTGGGCGTACGGCTGGTCGCGTTGCGGCGCGTCGCTCGGATGGATGTAATTTTAAGGAAAAATGGTCCGTGCCTGTTTGTGTGAACCACGCCACTGAGATGAGCCAGCAGAGCAAACACTCTCCTCTGTCCACAGCTCACAGCCTCGCGTTGTTATCTCACACTGTTTCATCGAGGCCGAGCTTCCGTTGAGGCAACGCCTCACACGCGCCAAGACAAGCCACTGAGCAAAGACTATTTGATCCTCCATTATTCATTTCAGACATGACATTAAAGTTTACAATGAATGAAGACAAGAAAAAAGAGCTGAACGCTCTCTCTTCAAAGCAGACATGTTCTGCAGGTGGTGGGCTGATATTTACTCTAAAAAAAATGACCTACCCCCTCCTCGCCCTTGTCAAGTTAACTCAGGAGATCCCGTAATTTATACCATCGTACCAGCCGACGGAATTCATTATCGTCCAGCATATGTGGCATTAAGTATTCTGCCATAATAGACTGAACCAATTCTGCGCTGTACCTTTGGAGACCTTCCCTGAGGGAGGACAGGCTGCCGAGCGCTTTGTTCTGGGAATCGGAGGGAATCTGAGCGACGAGGCGCCGTTAAGGCACAGGCTGCCTCCTCTGATGTGTTGTGTCACTAGCACTCTCAGCAGGCTCGGGGAGATGGTTCCTGTGTCTTATAGAGGGGGGTCTGACTGACTTGCTTTCTGATTGGGCTTTTCCTGTGACAGAACAGTGTTGCTGTGACTGATTGTTTCTTTTGGTTTGACTAGTGTGTGTGTGTGTGTGTGTGTGTGTGTGTTTCCTTTGATTTGACTGGATGTGGATATGTGTGTGTCTGTGTTTCATGTGGTTTGACTTGATTTGTGCGTGTGCGTGTGTGTGTGTGTGTGTGTGCGTGTGTGTGTGTGTGTGTGTATGTGTGTGTGTGTGTGTGTGTCTATATGTTCCTTGGAGTGTGGTAGAATGCACGTCCTTCCTGTTGTGTGACATTTTTTGTTTCCTGCCATGCGACAGGTTTCTTATGATGTGACGTGCGGTGTATTGTAATATAATGTAATGTAATGTAATGTAATATAATGTGGAACCATAGTCTGAAAATAATGTTTTAACGTTGTTGACCGTTTTGTTGAGGTGATGGGGGACAAGTGCTCACTCCTAAGTAAGGAATGGCAGGAAACGTTTGTGATCCACTGATGACATGCCCTGTGTGTGTGTGTGTGTGTGTGTGTGTGTGTGTGTGTCCTCGGCAGGTTCTGTGACGGTGAGGCAGCAACTGCTGTGTGTCCTGCTGCAGGCTCTCTTCAGCCTGCTGCTGCTGCGGCCCGCGTCCGGCGAGCGCTCGTGTCCGGTCAGCTGTCGCTGCGAGGGCAAGATCGTCCACTGCGACTCGCTGGCCTTCCCGGAGGTCCCGGAGAACATCTCGGTGGGCTGCCAGGGCTTGTCGCTGCGCTCCAACCAGCTGCACGCCCTGCTGCCCTACCAGTTCGCGCACCTGAACCAGCTGCTGTGGCTCTACCTGGACCACAACCAGGTCGCCCAGGTGGACAGCCGCGCCTTCCAGGGCCTGCGGCGCATCAAGGAGATCGTCCTGAGCACCAATCAGATCTCGCAGCTCCACAACGCCACCTTCCACGGCGTGCCCAACCTGCGCAGCCTGGACCTGTCCTACAACAAGCTGGAGTCGCTGCCGCCCGGGCTGCTCCACGGCCTGCGCAAGCTCCAGAACCTCCACCTGCGCTCCAACCTCCTGCGGGACCTGCCGCTGCGGGTGTTCCTGGAGTGCCGCAGCCTGGAGTTCCTGGACCTGGGCTACAACCGGCTGCGCGTGCTGACGCGCACCATGTTCCTGGGCCTGTCGCGCCTCATGGAGCTGCACCTGGAGCACAACCAGTTCTCCCGCATCAACTTCTTCCTGTTCCCGCGGCTCACCAACCTGCGCGCGCTCTACCTGCAGTGGAACCGGATCCGCGGGGTCAACCAGGGCCTGCCCTGGGCCTGGCACACCATGCAGAAGCTGGACCTCTCCGGGAACGAGATCCAGGCGCTGGACCCCGTGGTGTTCCAGTGCCTGCCCAACCTGCAGGTGCTCAACCTGGAGTCCAACAAGCTGGCCAACGTGTCGCAGGAGACGGTGGTGGCCTGGGACTCGCTGACCGCCATCAGCCTGGCGGGCAACACGTGGGACTGCGGCCCGGGCATCTGCCCGCTGGTCAACTGGCTGCGCAACTTCCGCGGCACCAAGGACACGAGCATCATCTGCAGCACGCCCAAGCACCTGCAGGGGGAGAAGGTTCTGGAGGCCACGCGGTACCTGGCCGACTGCGAGGACACGGAGCTCTACGAGAGCACCACCTTCCCGCCGGCCATAGAGCCCGACACGCCCGAACCCACCCCTGAGCCGACCACCCCCTACACCAGCCCTCTTGCCCCCCTGCGGCCCCCTGCCACCCCGACCCCCAGACCTCCCATGGCGCCGCCGCCGCTCCCCCAGCCGAACGCCCCGAGCCGCAGCGGATCAGACCAGCGCGCCCCTCGTCGTCCACCCCCTCCTCCTCCTCCTCTTCCTCGCAGCACCCCCTCGCCCGAGAGCCTCCCGCTGACTCTCCCCCCCCCGGGAGCCCGACCGCATCTCCTTCCACAAGGTGGTGGTGGGCAGCGTGGCGCTGTTCTTCTCCGTCTCGCTCGTCTCCACGGTGGTGTACGTGTTCTGGAAGCGGCTGCCGGGCCTGGCGCGTCTGTTCCAGCAGCGGGCGGCCGTGGGCCGCAAGCGGCGGAAAAAGAGCCCGGAGCCGGAGCAGAACCTGAGCTCCCAGCTCCAGGAGTACTACATGAGCTACAACCCGGCCGCTGCGCCCGAGAGCATGGACGTGCTGGCCAACGGGGGCACGGGCGCGTGCACGTGCACCATCTCGGGCTCGAGGGAATGCGAGGTATGACCCCCTCCTCCTCCCTCCTCCTCCTCCTCCTCTTCCTCCACCACCACCTCTTCCACCTCCTCCTCTTCATCATCTTCCTCAAACGCAGCCTAGGCAACCAAATCAAACAGTCAGAGATGTGTGGCGCAATGGAGCGAGAGGTAAATCATCTGCATCAGGCATGTGTCTGGACACCTCTGGAGTGGGGGACCAGCACCCTTGGCTCTGCTGGTCGGCTTAGCTTAGCGTAGCCATTCACTGTGTGAGGCCCCCACGCTTTCCCTCCTCTAAGTCTCTCCCCATCTCCCCCAAGACAGGGCCACAACCAGGGCCATTTCAGGCAGTTCAGAGTCAGTACCTATTTTTTAAACCTATTTTATGCACCTTGCCTGCCAAAGGGCAGCTGGCCAGAAAAACTGGTTGTAGAGTGACACCAACTCTTGTCTAGGCCAGCGAGGCCAACAAGACCAATTAAATCACTGTGACAACAACTACTGAAACAAATTGTTGGCTAGCTGTTGGTCAGAAATCATTGCCCATGAAAACATAGATGATAATTTCTCAAATCGGTGTTGCTTTTGCAATTATTAACTTATAACATTTGCTCGCATGGGTAATGTCAATGTAACTAACTAACTAACAGCTAGTAGCTGCAAAAGATGTTTACAGAATTGTACATTGTTACATAAACAATGCGGACATACAGTATCATAGGTACAGTATGTTGTCTCTTTAGAATCAAATCAGGTTTTTAGAACATAGAACTTAGAACAGCACAACTCTAACTGGCACTAGCACTAGCAGTGTGTTAGCGGAAAAGGGCCATGAGAAGGCTAGACGTGGGAGACCGTGGGGTTGAAAAGCCTCTAATGGCATCGGTTTGAGTTGAGCCTGAAAACCCAGAGTCAACTGTACCTAACCCAGGTTCAGAAAACTGCGTTGCATTGCTGCACTTCATAATGCATTTGTTTGTGTGTGTGTGTGTGTGTGTGTGTGTATTTGTGTGTGTGCGTGTGTATCACTGAACTGTGACTTTCTATTTGGCACACTACCTCAGATGGAGGCTGAGACTTTGGAATGGGCCTGGTCGCGGTCCTGATGCTGATCTGGCCCAAATCAGTCTCACTCCCCCTCTCTGCACGTGCCGCTCACTTGTCAGCCAAACAGCTCAGGAAGACACATGACGTCTCTCTATCTCTCTCTCTCTCTCTCTCTCTCTCTCTCTCTCTCTCTCTCTCTCTCTCTCTCTCTCTCTCTCTCTCTCTGTCTCCCTCTCTCTCTCTCTCTCTCTCTCTCTCTCTCTCTCTCTCTCTCTCTCTCTCTCTGTCTCTCTCTCTCTCTCTGTCTCCCTCTCTCTATCTTTCTCTCTCTCCCTCTGTTAGGAAAACATGCTCGTCTCTAACCCCCCTCCTCTCTCTCCTCCCTTCTCCCTCCCCCCCCCTCTCCCTCCATCTCTATCTTTCGCTCTCTCCCTCTCTTAAGACACATCTCTTCTCTACCCCCACTCTCCCCCTCCCCTCCTCCTTCTCTCCCCCTTCCCCCTCCTCCCTCCCTCCCTCCCTCCCTCCTTCTCTCTCTCTCTCTCTCTGGCAGCGCTGTTCACTGTGTAGAATAAAGACTGCTGTTGGGGCTCAGGCGCATGGAGGTGGTGAAGGTTGTGCACGGCCAACACTGCGCGTATCTTTCATGTGAACTTTGTTGGCTTTTACGTGTGATTGCATGCCTGCTGCCTGTCTGTGCGAGAACAGAGCTGAAAGGGGTATGTACTGTATGCATGTAAGCAGCAGCTCAGTTGAGAATAATGGGGTTTCAACCTGCGGTGGCTCAGGCTCCATTTTACTGAAACACAAGCGAGTCAGAGGAAGACTGCTCTTCAGCTCTCGTCTCCTCTCTCTGTGTTCACTCTTTCTTTCCCACCCCCTCTTTTTCTTTCTGCCTCTACCGACATTTCTATTTCTGTCTGTGTGTCTGTGTGTGTGTGTGTGTGTGTGTGTGTGTGTGTGTGTGTGTGTGTGTGTGTGTGTGTGTGTGTGCGTGTGTGCGTGCATGTGTGTGTGTATGTGTGTGTGTCTCAGGGTGTGTGTCTCAGGCTTGTGCCTCAATCAGTAGTTTTTTCCTCAACAGGTGAATTAAGTGTGCCAGCCGTAAGGACGCATACGTCTGAGTGTGCACTCTAGTGCTCTACAGCACTGTACTATGTAGTACACTGTACAGTGTTACTGTTGGGTCCGTTTCTTTTAGAAGTGAGACTTAACTTCATCAATGAAGATCTCCATCTTTTAGTCCCAGACCAGGTTTTAAGGGCCCTTCACACCAAAAACCATAACTGAAACGATAACTACTGTATAAACAATTCGCTCTTGATAATATGAATGACGATGTTCACACATAAACGATAACGATAACGACATGAAGAACGATATCATGGGATCATTTTTAAACCGATTTTGAGAACAGTTAAAAGCTATATGCCAATCCAGAACCCATCACATTTTAGCCATCACATTCATTACTATAACACAAGGAGAGACTTTTTTATTGTTGGTCAGTGTGGATGCTTTTATCATTATGGTTATAGTTATCGTTATCATTATCGTTCTTGGAGTGAATGCCGCTTTAAATAGGAAACCGGTCCGTGGTGTAAGAGTTCAGAAAACAGCTATCACCAGATGATTCTCAAAAGTTCAGTAAAGCTAAAGGAACACGCCAACACTTTTTGGGATATTAGCCCATTTTCCAGATTAGATTTCTGGATTAGATAAGAGGATACTTTAGTTAGATAAGAGGATACTTTTTTAGAAGTACAACAAACACATCTCTATTATAAACCAAGGCTTCAAAATGCAGTTGTTTACCCAAGTCCATGTCATACTGTAGACGAGACAGCATAAGTGTAGGTGTTGATTGTGTTCAACACTGCTCCTCAGTATACGTTCCTTCCTGTCTGTCATCGTATAAAGCCCAACCCCATGCCAAAAGATTTGATCGGTTCCTTGGTTTTCTGTAATTTTGGAAATCACTCTGAATTGAGGATTTGCCAGACGTACCTGCAGAGGAAATTGAAATGTGATTCTGAATTCTCTGGGTTCACACAAACTAAGTATTCCGTGCTGTA
>NC_085007.1:5239303-5244303 GCF_963854185.1 Sardina pilchardus | reverse complement strand
AGTAAGCTTTCATGCTGCAAACACATCTATGTACAGAATGTTAAATGTTGATTCCAAACCATTTTTTACCTCTGCCAAGGAGGTATTATGTTTTCATCGGGGGCCGGCGTTTGTCTGTCAGTTACTGTAGCAAGGTAACTCAAAAAGTAATGGATGGATTTCAATGAGATTTTCAGGGAAGGTCAGACATGACCCAAGGAAGAAACGATTACATTTTGGCACTGATCCGTAATTCTGTCGGGACTCCAGAGGCATTTATGTATTTAGATTAGATGTGTAATGGCAACCTAGGAAGAACAATGCAGGCGGAGGTAGCTGCGCTGTTGGAGTGCTTTTCTAGTGATGGTATATTTTTGTAAGGATCTGCAGTATCTGTATCTGAACTTATTCTAATGTAGCAGGTTTTAGAGCTGTGTGGTGTGAATGTTTAACTGTTTGGAGAAGGCTTATAAATACATGTGTTTATCAGTGTTTTTCCCACTAATTGTTTTTTCCACTAATTGTTCTTCCTTTTCTTTCTTCCTTTTTTTCTTTTCTGTTGATAACAATGTTATGTACTCCTTTAGGGATGTAGACTTTTGAAAGTCCTTTTCTGAAATGCACAAGTCTGTGAAAAACATGTACCTCTTACATTAATTGAGTTATTAGTGGGGCTATCAGGCTTACAGTAGTTAAAGCAGTGAGGTCACATTGTGGGTCAGCTGACAGCTGATTGCAAGGCCTACATACCCCTTACCCCTTTACCATACTGTAACTGTAGCCTACTGTATGTGTTCACCATTTGCCTGAAGCAGACCCAGTAGGATCGAAACATTGCTTGTCTTTTTTTAACATTTTTTTTTTTTTTTATTTTAAATTATATTTTTTGGCTTTTTGCCTTTATTAGTACAGGACAGTGAAGTGGTAGACAGGAAGCAAGTGGGAGAGAGAGATGGGGTGGGATCGGGACATGACCGCAGGCCGGATCCGAACCCGGGTCCCCGTGGGCACTCGGACCCGTAAATGGTACGAGCGCTGTAGCCTGCTGCGCCACAGCGCCCCCCTTTTTTAACATTAAAATATGGGAGCTCAAAGCTGTGTTGCGGACATTATATTCTTTTACTGAGCAAGTCTCATTTGTTCAGCACCTGCCAAAAGGTGGGATGTGCACACGATAACTCTTTTTGAACAGAATGTTCAACATGCCATGGAGTGTCCCTACCTCAGGCAGGCCCAAGTGCTCGGGGGCTCAAATCTGACTTCCTGTCTCTCTCACTACTTCAGAAAGACAACAAGCTAAGCTACACATAGACGGATTGAAGGCGAACGCGCACCAGTGAACGCGCACCGCCATTTTATTAGCACTGATCTCTGAGATGACCCCGTCATTACAGAGATTTATATTCCCGAGGTATATTTTTGAGTGGTGTATATTTTTTTTTAGTGGGATAGCTTTATTTGAGTGCACTATAGTGGAGCCAGTTTTTATGAGTAGGGTATGTTTATTTCCATCGCTCGCTCCCCAGTACTTCCAGCAAGTTCAAGAGCGCTTTCATGAGCGTGAAAGCATGAGCGAGCGTAACAGCGTTAGGGATACAGGAGCTGGGCCTTCACATCTGCACATCCAACACATCGTATGAAAAGGCACTTTAAACAGAGGGCTCTCAAAACCTTACTGTGGGCCTTTGAAAACCACAATCCAACAGTTCTGAAATCCCAGCAAAAACCCATTAACATGGCCTAGACATTTTCTCTTCAACACAGCTGGATATATTAACATGGATTGTGCAGAATAAACTATGTTATCTAAACAACATAATTTTATTTATATTTGACTAAAAACTCATTATTTGCAGATGATGGTTTTGACAGAGAAGGTGGGCAGTTGTTATGGAAACCTTTTTGAGAGCCATTTAGCTCATGGACCCAACACACGACACACACTCATACACACACACACACACACACACACACACACACACACACACACACACACACACACACACACACACACACACACACACTATGGTCTAGTACATAGAGCCCTGGCCAACACACGACACTCACTCTCAGTACTCACGGTTCAGTGATGTTAACCCTGAAGCAAGGGCCCCATGGAGGCCTTATGCTGCCAACAACACTCTCACTCTCTCTCTCTCTCTCTCTCTCGCTCTCTCTCTTTCTCTCACATACTGTACTTCTCTCTTTTACACCTATGGGTAAATGACATGACATGCAGATTTCTGTGTCCAAGTCCATTACTTTGGTTTAAAAGAAATAATTGATGAATGAACAATTCATAACAAATATCACTTACTCTATAAAACCTGTATAATTTAAACATATTTTCTCTATGTCATCACAATTCTATATATTTTATGTTTTATCATCCCAAACCCTCAAAATGTGAGCTGGTTAACACTGTGAATAGTATTAAATGTAGAATTTTAAGGTAAGGAAATTAATAAATATAAACTGTATATAATTATATTATTTCATTTACTAGTTTGCTAGCTCTTGTTTGCTAAATTGTTTGGAAAATTAAAAAGAAATGTCAGGGCGGTACAACCGCATTCATTTCAAATTGAAGAGGGAAAAGAGTAGGATATTGCCTCATCAAGAGGATCCCAAGTGACCTTTACTGATAACTGAAAAGTCGATCAATATCTCTCAAATACTGATACAAAAATAGCTAGTTTACATGTCAGGTGGTACAACCAATGAAAAAGTTATTTTAATATATTGGAAAAATGTAATGGATGAACTTGCTAATGCTAACAAAGGGTTGTATAGGTGTCCAAGAAGATGCCTGTATAATTTGAAATCAGTCGCAAAAGTCAGGTGGTGCGACCTCATTGTCAGATGGTGGAGATTTGTTCTTAACTCTCATCAGGCAAGAAGAACTGATTTGCACTTTGTATTGTCAGTGCAGTGCAGAGCCACAGGCTTGTAGCTGACCACTGGGTTGTGCTAGCAGGCCTGTGAGGGACCGCTAGGTAGTGCTAGCATGACCAGAGGTGGACAAGGACTCACATGGGGATAGCTACAGGGACTCAGCAGATTCTCAGTCAGGCGTGTGTGTATGAAACAGGACCATGCTAAGAACACTGTTGGGTTATGTGTGTGACTGTGTGTGTGTGTGTGTGTGTGTGTGTGTGTGTGTGTGTGTGTGTGTGTGTGTGTGTGTGTGTGTGTGTGTGAAACAGGACCATGTGGAATCCTTCCTTGTGTGAGTGTTAGACTCAGATGTGGACAGCTAGAGGGCTTTAATCTGTTGGGTTATGTGTGTGTGTGTGTGTGTGTGTGTGTGTGTGTGTGTGTGTGTGGGTATGAAACAGGACCATGTGGAATTATTCCTTGTGTGTTAGACTCAGATGTGGACAGCTACAGGGACTACAGGCAGATTTACTCTAAGGGCATGGCACACACAAGTGTGTGTGTGTGTGTGTGTGTGTGAGTATGCACTTGCACACAGGTGTATTAATCTGTTGGGCTATGTGTGTGTGTGTGTGTGTGTGTGTGTGTGTGTGTGTGTGTGTGTGTGTATGAAGCATGGCCATGTGGAAGCCTTCCCTGTGTGAGTATTAGACAGAATAAGAGTTGTGACTGTTTCCGCTCTCGGTGAGATTTGTGGTCCTCTTTGATGTGGGGTGGCCAGTGCTAGTGCAGAGGGGTGGGGTGAGCAAATGGTGGACTGGATCTCTGAGCGCAGTGGGGCACGAGGTGACTGATGGGCTGCTGAATCTATGTGGGCAGTCAGGTGCTGGACAACTAGGGTGACCATTCATCTGGATTTTGTCTGGACAGTCTGGCTTTCGAGCTCTCTGTCCATAGCGAGGTTGCGTGTGTCTTCCCTTTGGACATGTGTCACGCAACAGTGAGTAACACGTAAGTGGCAATTACTCTATGAACGAGATGTGTTATCTGCAGGGTTTTGGAGCGACATCAGCACCCAAGACACACCCAAGTCCCACACACACACACACACACACACACACACACACACAGACAATCACACACACCCCATTGACAACTTGTTTTTGGAGAAACTGAATGACATTTTGGGGGTGTTTTCCTTTTGCCCCTTTGTCCTCATAGGTGCTCACTGTGTGTACTACGTGTGTTGTTTTTAACACATCTCTTTGTCCAGAGAGGGACAACACAGCGTGTTGTTTCCAACACATTCTTTTGTTATTTGTTACACAATATGTGTTGACAATGACATTCACACAACTTGTATGGAAAATAACATAACTTCTGTTGTTTTTAACACATCTCTTTGTCCAGAGAGGGACAGCACAGTGTGTTGTTTCCGTTGGTAAAAGGGAAGTGCACTGCAGTGAGTTAATGAACTGAACGATGAATGTGAGGAAGCCCATTTGTGGCCTTTACAAATCAAATCTGTCTGAGTCCTGTGTTTTGAGATCGGTTGCAATCAGCTGAAAGTCATGTCATGTCTGTGTGTGCTGTCATTCAAGTAAAATCAGGTTTTCATTGTGTTTGCTGTCACTCAGGTAAAAGTCAGACGCTTATTGCGCTTGGTGTCACTCAAGTAAAAGTCAGGGGCTCGTTGCGTTTTGTGTCGTTGGGTAAATGTCAGATACTTATTGGGTTTGTTGTCCCGCAGGGGAGAGTCAGATGATCACTGCGTTTGGTGTTGCTCAAGTGAAATTCATCTGCTAACTATCTTAGAACATTGCATATAGTTGAGACTAGGGATGCATCAACATTGGAACTACTGTAGTATCGGACCCTGTACTTGGATATTACATGTGGTATAGTACTGTACTACTCATAAAAATGATTCGATATTAAATCCCAATGCCAATATCACTTCATAGCATTAAACAAAGAGGAGCTTTTTTATTTCTGGTTTCATATTTGTGTCATTATTCATATCTTATTCATTAAAGTAATGCATTGGTGGAATTCCCTTGTCATTCTTGTCAATGAACTTGGAGGTACCCAATTTATTTAACACCGGAGAAAAGGTGCCCAATGTATTTAACACTGGAGAAAAG
>NC_085007.1:5221803-5231803 GCF_963854185.1 Sardina pilchardus | reverse complement strand
TAATGACAGGATAGTGGAGAGAGACAGGAAGTGAGTGGGAGAGAGCGTTGGGGTGGGATCCGGAAAGAACCATGGGGCGGGAATCATTTAAATGCTGTAAGGTCAGAAGAGCTTGTACTTGGTTCTTCATGTTGCATCACCGCTGGCAGGCTAATAGTGGATGTGGAGGTGAATCATGGAAAGTTGAAGGTGGTTTCTTATTGGCACATGACCATTATCACGTTATATGAGCACAACCAATCAGAGAGAGAGACATCAGACTGTCAAGGCTCAGAGATGAAGGGCATATTATGGGATTCTGTGGGATTGTTTTCATATGCCCGCTGATTTTCCTGCCCACAGAGATGCCAAGCATTTCCCTAAGGGCTCTGATAATGTGACATTTCCAGCGTGCCCACGCCAGACACATCTCACGCGTGGGCTATGAGCATTAGTTACCACTCAGAGGGGCAGATTGGGGTATCGCTCGATGAGATGTGACACACGTCACCTTCAGTGTTGTCCTTCTCCTGCCCCCCTCTACCCTGCGCCTTCTAATACCCCTCTCTACCCTGATACCCCTCTCTACCCTGATACTCCTCTTTACCCTGATACCCTGATACCCCTCTCTACCCTGAACCCCCTCTCCACTCTGATACCCCTCTCTACCCTGATAGCCCTCTCCATCCTGATACCCCTATCTACCCTGATACCCCTCTCCATCCTGATACCCCTCTCTACCCTGATACCCCTCTCCATCCTGATACCCCTCTCTACCCTGCGCTGCAATCAGATGGAGGTGCAGAAAGATTTCTGCTGGATTATTTTTCAACTTTCTTACATGGTTGAAAAGTGTTTTTGCACACCTCTAGTGGGGACAGATGCGTTGGAATAGGTCAAGGTAACCAGTTATACTTTATAGAGGAAGGTCTATGACTGAAACGTTGTGAATAAATGTTTGCCATGTGTAATGGACAGTGTGCGGAACCTTCTTACATGGGAAGTGGAAATAAATCTACCCTCACTCACAAGTCAAAATGTTCACAAGAAGTTGTTTTCCTAGATGATCCAGAAGATCTCAATTCCTCAAGCCTCAGCATGAGCTCCTTTCCATGAAACTAAAATGAGTGTCATCCTGCCCATGAAATAATGATACCCTGCACTTCAACTGCATGAGAGGAACAGCACAGAGTTCACTTCGGGATTATTTTAGTTGCATTCCATAATGCTCTACTCAGGACTGGGTTGTCACAACATTCTACTGACATTATGAAATGCACTTTGTCTGTAGCGTGTGTGTTATAACAGTGTTATTACACGCCCGTTTGCATCTACAGTGAACTGATTGAGAGACAGGATTGGCCCAAAGTGCCTCTGAGATCTTCTCATTAATTAATTTCCCTCTGTCTCTCGCTCCCTCTCTCTCTCACTTTCTCTCTCTCTTTGTCACTTTCTCTCTCCCGCTCTCCCTCTTTGCCACTTTCTCTCTCTCACTTACTCTTTTCTTCCCATCTGTCTGCCCTCATCTTCTGCTTTCTTTTCCTCCTTTTCTCACTCTCTGTCTGTCACTTTTTCTCTCCCTCATGTCTCTCTCCTTTTCTTCTCCTTCTCTCTCTCTCTCTCTCTCTCTCTCTCTCTCTCTCTCTCTCTCTCTCTCTCTAAGACAGCCTCTCTCCATTTCCACACATTAGTGTGCTTGACGTCACATTTCTCAGACCGTGGAATGTGCGGTCGCCACTCCGAGGGTTCCTTGAGTGAAGTCCATTCTCTCTCTTTAATACGTCACCTTGGGACTGTCACCTTAATCACCTCTAATTTCTGGTAATTGGGTTCAGACCACTAATGTATGAAAGGGCCCTAGAAAGCTCTCTATGCTACTGCACAACCACACACACTCTCACATACACACTCACACACACACACACACACACACACACACACACACACACACACACACACACACACACACACACGCACACACACACACACACACACACACACACACACACACACACACACACACACACACACACACACACACACACACACACAGAGACACATAGGCAATTTGTTTTTATTATCTTCCCATCACAGGCGATTTTAATTGAAGTTCTCCAGCTCCCTGTTCTGCAAATGTTTGAATTATTAAAGGGTGCTGTTGGTGAGGAAGTGGCGGAGCGCTGGGAGCTGTGTGCTGGGAGCTGTGTGTGTGTGTGTGTGTGTGTGTGTGTGTGTGTGTGTGTGTGTGTGTGTGTGTGTGTGTGTGTGTGAGTGTGTGTGTGTGTGTGTGTGTGTGAGTGTGTGTGTGTGTGTGTGTGTGTGTGTGTGTGTGTGTGTGTGTGAGTGTGAGTGTGAGTGTGTGTGTGTGTGTGTGTGTGTGTGTGTGTGTGTGTGTGTGTGTGTGTGTGTGTGTGTGAGTGTGTGTGTGTGTGTGTGTGTGTGTGTGTGAGTGTGTGTGTGTGTGTGTGTGTGTGTGAGTGTGAGTGTGAGTGTGTGTGTGTGTGTGTGTGTGTGTGTGTGTGTGTGTGTGTGTGTGTGTGTGTGTGTGTGAGCTGTGTGTGGGGGGCTCTGTGATGCGGTGCAGCTGGATCTGTTCTAGCGGCCGCAGGCTGCAGTTTCTGCATCAGCCATATGGGGAGAGAGGCCCTGGCGGCCCACTGAACAGAGACGCTTCCCCCAACGGCAGGCAGCCATAACACACACACGCACGCACACACACACACACACACACACACACACACACACACACACACACACACACACACACACACACACACACACACACACACACACACTCGCACACTCGCACACTCGCACGCACACATACATAGCCCCCCACCATCACCACTCATCCTCTCTTCTCTTCCCCTAACGGCAGCCATAACATCTCCTCTCTCCTCTCCTCTTATCTCTCTCATCTCCTCCTCTCTCATCCTCTCCTCTTTTCTCCTCTGCCCTCTCTTCTCTCTCCTCTCTCATCCTTTCCTCTCTTCTCCTCTCTCACCCTCTCTTCTCTTCTCCTCTCATCCTCTCTTCTCCTCTCCCCTCTCTTCTCATTTCTCCTCTCATCATCTCTTCTCATCTCTCCTCATCCGCTCTTCTCTCTCCTCTATCATCCTCTCTTCTCTTCTCTCCTCTCTTCTCCTCTCTTCTCATCTCTCCTCTCATCCTCTCTTCTCTCTCCTCTCACATCCTCTTATCTCTCCTCTCTCTTCTCTCATTCTCTGCTGTAGTCTACTCTTCTCCCTCATCTTTCTTCTCCACTCCTCCACTTTTCCTTTCTTTTCCTTTCTTTTCTTCTCTTCTCTGTATCTTCCTCCATTCTCTCTATCCTTATCTGTATTTGTATCCCCCTCTTCCTATCTCTCCTGGTTACCTCCTCTTCTTGTTCTTTTCACCTCAATTTCAATTTAATTTCAATTTAATTTCACTTATAGAGCGCCAAAACATTACACATGTCTCATGGCGCTTTACAGAGTGTTAAACATTCCACACTCCTCCCCCCTCCCCCCTCATTCTTCACTCCTCCCCCCTTTTGCTTCTCTACCTCTACCTCTGTTTCTCCCCTCTTCCTCTCCTCTTCCTCCTCCTCCACCTCCTCCTCCTCTCCTCCTTTCCTCCTCTCCTCCTAGTCCCCTTCTCTTATCTGTTCTCTCCTCTTTTCCCCCTCCCTCCTCCTCATCTCATCTCTCTCTCTTCTCCTCTCTCCTACTGTCCTCTCCTCTCTTTTCCTCTCTTTACCAGTCTTGCTCTTCCTCATCTCATCTCTCTCCTCTCATCTGCTCTCTCCTCTCTTCCTCTCCTCTCCCCATCTCCCCCTCCTCCCTTCTCTCTCCCTCTCTCTCTCCTCCTCTCCTCTCTTCTCTCTCCCTCTACCAGTCTCTCTTCCTCATCCCATCTCTCTCCTCTCATCTGCTCTCTCCTCTCTCTCCTCCTCTCTTCCCCTCCTCTCTTCCCCTCCTCTCTTCCTCTCCTCTCCCCATTTCCCCCCTCCTCCCTTCTCTCTCCCTCTCTCTCTCTTCATCTCTTCCCCTCTCCCTTCGTCTTCATTTCTGCTGGCTTGTCATCGGGAGAGTCTCTCTCTTCATTTCCAACTCCCTGGATATGAAAAGGCGTCGTGCACTCAAAATAACCGAGGGCTGTCCTGCCTCTACTCCACAGTCTCCTCTCTGGCAGCCCATTACTCTGTGACTGCTGTTGTCTCTGGCGGCCCATTGGGTTGTGTGAGTTTAAGGTTTTTTTTTTTTTTTGTGCCGGCTGCTCCTGCGGGTTTGAAGGAAATGACACACACGGCGGTAATGACCATCTCTCTCTGTCTAATTCCTGACTGGTGTTTCTGTAAATTGGAAATAAACTCGTATGAATAGGGTCTCAGCGGCCATTTGGGATGACACAGGAATTTGATTTCTGCATTTGACCCATCAGTGGTTTAGTGAACACACACACACACTCACACACACACACATACACTAGGAGCAGTGAGCACAACAGAAGCTCTCTTTTGAACCCCCCCCCCACCCTCCAACCACCACACACACACACACACACACACACACACACACACACACACACACACGCAGACAGAGCGGTGAGCACAACAGGAGCTCTCTCTCTCACACACACACACACATACACACACACACACACACACACACACACACACACACACACACACACACACACACACACACACACACACACACACACACACACACACACACACTCACACAAACACACGCATACTCTCTGAGCAGTAAGCACTCCAGGAGCTCACACACTCTGGTATTCTCCCTAAAAGCTAAGTTATCTGCATCATCTCCCCTCTCTCACTGGGGGAACATTTGGTTAATGCGCCCACGCACACATGCACACACACACACACACACACACACACACACACACACACACACACACATACACACACACACACACACACACACACACACACACACACACACACACACACACACACACACACACACACACATATACATACACACACACACACACACACGCACACACATACATACACGCACACACACACACACACACACACACACACACGCATACACACATACAAATACAGACACACATAAATACACACACACATACACACACACTCACACACACAAACACACACATCAATTCACACACACACACTGTTCCCTCTGCCTGCACCCTTCTTCTTTGGAGGAAGATGAGTTTGACAACTGCATTCTCTGGGAGTTGCTGGACAGGAGAAAGATGGTCAGGTCTGGCCTACAGGAAGCTGTCCCCTTAAATGAGACATCCGGTCTGGCCTACAGTATAGGAAGCTGTCTCCTTACATGAGACATCCGGTCTGGCCTACAGTATAGGAAGCTGTCTCCTTACATGAGACATCCGGTCTGGCCTACAGTATAGGAAGCTGTCTCCTTACATGAGACATCCGGTCTGGCCTACAGTATAGGAAGCTATCTCCTTAAACGAGACATCCGGTCTGGCCTACAGTACAGGAAGCTATCTCCTTAAACGAGACATCCGGTCTGGCCTACAGTATAGGAAGCTATCTCCTTAAACGAGACATCCGGTCTGGCCTACAGTACAGGAAGCTATCTCCTTAAATGAGACATCCGGTCTGGCCTACAGTACAGGAAGCTATCTCCTTAAACGAGACATCCGGTCTGGCCTACAGTACAGGAAGCTATCTCCTTAAATGAGACATCCGGTCTGGCCTACAGTACAGGAAGCTATCTCCTTAAATGAGACATCCGGTCTGGCCTACAGTATAGGAAGCTATCTCCTTAAACGAGACATCCGGTCTGGCCTACAGTATAGGAAGCTATCTCCTTAAATGAGACATCCGGTCTGGCCTACAGTATAGGAAGCTATCTCCTTAAATGAGACATCCGGTCTGGCCTACAGTATAGGAAGCTGTCTCCTTAAACGAGACATCCGGTCTGGCCTACAGTACAGGAAGCTATCTCCTTAAACGAGACATCCGGTCTGGCCTACAGTATAGGAAGCTGTCTCCTTAAACGAGACATCCGGTCTGGCCTACAGTATAGGAAGATGTCCCCTTAAATGAGACATCCGGTCTGGCCTACAGTACAGGAAGCTGTCCCCTTACACGAGACATCCGGTCTGGCCTACAGTACAGGAAGCTGTCCCCTTACACGAGACATCCGGTCTGGCCTACAGTATAGGAAGCTGTCTCCTTACACGAGACATCCGGTCTGGCCTACAGTACAGGAAGCTGTCTCCTTAAACGAGATGTCTGTCTCACTCCCTGAATAGCCGAGACGCAGTGCAGTAACTCGCCATTCACATGGTGTGTGTTGTGATTGCAGCATTTAAATTCAAATTTTTACGTTAGACTCCGTGTTAGTTTTAAATATTTTAGATTTTTATTCGTAAATACTGCATAATCTTCGGACCCTTAAAAGGTGTATTTCTAGCGCGTGAGTCATAATACGTGTCTTCAGGCAATATAGGACTCCAGGCAATGGGAGTTACATATTCATTTATTCGTGCTGGCGGCTATGGGGCTAATCTATTTTTCTTTCCTGGAGTAATTCAATAAAGGGCCGCTCTTGAAATGGTATTACGTGACAACTCAAAGACGCCTAACTCGGAGAGGTGATGCAGTAACATAACCAGCGGTTTTTATGCAGTCCCTAGCCTCGACTTTAAAGCTGTGTTCATGCCTTTTTTTGCCTGTATTCAGCAGCGAAGTGAAGCGGAAACAGAAAATGAGAAAAGAGACGGAGTTGGCCCCTGGGGCACCTGCACCGCACGCCGGCGACTTAGGTTCGATTCCCGCCCCGTGGTCCTTTCCGGATCCCACCCCTACACCCTCTCCCACTCACTTCCTGTCACTCTACACTGTCCTGTCTGGTTAAAGGCATAAAAGCCCCAAAAAATAAATATACAGTATATAAAAAAAAGTTAGAAAAATGAGACGGAGATGTGGCCTAGGGAGATGACCTCGGCCCTTTTTTTCAGACGGGAGTCCCCACGAGTCCGTGTACGGTGCTGGATGCTGGCGCTGCTGGACGTTGGGGCGTGGCTCTCCCCCGTCAGCCTTCATGTTTTATACAGTAAACAGATGGTGTACTGTAAGTGCTGAGGCTCGCAAGTACAGGAGCACGGGCCCGGGGCAGACAATGCAGGTGTGTAACTCTGATCTGGCCTTGGCTTTAGAGGAGAGGAGAAGAGAGGAGAAGAGAGGAGAGAAGAGAGGTCACGTCAGACAATGCAGGTGTCTAACTCTGATCTGGCCTTGGCTTTAGAGGAGAGGAGAAGAGAGGAGAAGAGAGGAGAGAAGAGAGAGGAGAAGAGAGGAGAGAAGAGAGAGGAGAAGAGAGGAGAAGAGGGAAGAGAGGTCACATCAGACAATGCAGGTGTCTAACTCTGATCTGGCCTTGACCTACAAGAGGAGAGGATGAGAGAGGAGATGCTGAGAGGAGAGGAGAGAAGAGATGCTGAGAGAGGTCACACCTAACTCTGATCTGGCCTTGGCATGACCTTGACGTGACCTTGTTGCTGATTCGCTCATGTGATTTGCTGGCGCTTTGTGTCCGGCTGCAGGGGACGGTTCCTCTTCCTGCCCAGAGTCCGGGTCACCTCGGGTCACCTCGGGAGTGAAGCACCAACTCAAGGCTACAGCGGGGTCAGTTGGGAACCGAACCCTTGACCCTTGACCTCCTGGCTATCGCCCGTTATCGCCCCGGCAACTACACTGCACTCCCACTAGCTCTGGTCAGCTGGACTGCTGATATTTAGCTGGTGACATTTTTGAGAATTTTGAGAATTCCGCGAGGATCGTAGTATCCAGGATGTGGCTTGGATAGTATCAGAATCTTAAGTTGGTGAAATTTCACCCGAGAAGGTTGAAAAAGGACTTTTGATTTCCCCATGTGATGTGGTGTGGTTCTCCAGATGTCATCGCATATGCTGCTTTAGGTTCGTGCAGCAGAATCACTACTAATTCAGTGAGTGGGGTGGGACGCTTGCGGCATAGTAACACGCTGCTTTGCTTTCTGTAATGTGTGTGCTGTCATTTAATAGGCGGGTTTCATGTCTGTGATACGGAGGCAGTGGCTGCGTTGTAAAAGGCGTGCTGTATTCTTGTCTGTGATACGGAGGCAGTGGCTGCATTGTAAAAGGCGTGCTGTATTCTTGTCTGTGATACGGAGGC
The DNA here is from genome assembly GCF_963854185.1 of Sardina pilchardus. NCBI lineage: Eukaryota > Metazoa > Chordata > Actinopteri > Clupeiformes > Clupeidae > Sardina > Sardina pilchardus. The sequence goes on along the minus strand of NC_085007.1, from coordinate 5,223,645 downwards.
AGTAGCATGCGTTGTAAAAGGTGTGCTGTTTTCTTGTCTGTGATACGGAGGCAGTAGCATGCGTTGTAAAAGGCGGGCTGTATTGTTGTCTGTGATACGGAGGCAGTAGCATGCGTTGTAAAAGGTGTGCTGTTTTCTTGTCTGTGATACGGAGGCAGTAGCATGCGTTGTAAAAGGCGTGCTGTATTCTTGTCTGTGATACGAAGGCAGTGGCATGCGTTGTAAAAGGTGTGCTGTATTCTTGTCTGTAATACGAAGGCAGTGGCATGCGTTGTAAAAGGTGTGTTGTATTCTTGTCTGTGATACGGAGGCAGTGGCTGCGTTGTAAAAGGTGTGCTGTATTCTTGTCTGTAATACGAAGGCAGTGGCTGCGTTGTAAAAGGTGTGCTGTTTTCTTGTCTGTGATACGGAGGCAGTAGCATGCGTTGTAAAAGGCGGGCTGTATTGTTGTCTGTGATACGGAGGCAGTAGCATGCGTTGTAAAAGGTGTGCTGTATTCTTGTCTGCATTGAGTGCATTGGTTCCCCTCCCCCTCTCCTCTGCCGGTCCCTGCGTGTCTAAAAGTGTTGTGAGTGGGAGAGGCGATTAAAACAACAACAACAGAACAAGCAGGGAGTGAATGAGGTAACCCAGCATTTAGCCATAATGAGCTCAGAGATGCATAGCAAGCACAAGCATACAGTACACACAAGCACTCCATAGACAAAGATATTGTGTTGAATGAGCATTCTCCAATTCTGTCACTTTCAAACCCACACACACACACACACACACACATACAGTACATATAGGCACACACACACACACACACACACACACATACTGTACTCACAGACACACATACAGATAGGTACACACACTCAAAGTAGTTCTGAAGTAGCAGGCCTCTTTGATGTGTTTATATTTAGGACATTCTGTTAGGGAATGCAGTTCACACTCTCACACAAGTATAGGCTGTACACACACACACATACACTGACACATAGAGAGAGGAAGAACCCTCTGAGATGTTGCAGTGATGGTCAGACATACATATACACGCACACACATGCACACACACACACACACACACACACACACACACACACACCTACACACACACCCTGACAGCTGGGGAGAGGAAAAGCCCTGTGAGACGTTGCAGTGATGGTCAGACATACACACACACACGCACACACACACACATGCGCACACACACACACACACACACACACACACAGACACACACACACACACACACACACACACACACACACACACACATACACATACTGACAGCTGGGGAGAGGAAAAACCCTGTGAGACGTTGCAGTGATGGTCAGACAGGGAGTAATTTCCTCGTCTCCTCCTTTATGAAAATACTAATAATCCCATCAGCCTGACGCCTGGCCAGATGTCTTCAGCACCTCGCAGTGTTGTGTGTGTGTGTGTGTGTGTGTGTGTGTGTGTGTCTGTGTGTGCGCGTGCGCGCGTGCGCGTGTGCGCGTGTGCGTGTGTGCGTGTGTGTGTGGCTGACTTTGTGTGTCTGTGTGAGCATACAGTATGTATGAGCAAGAATGTGTGTGCGTGTGCATGTGAGTGTGGAGGTGTGTGTTTGGACAAGATTTCATGTGTGTGAGTGTGTGCGTGTGTATGGGTTTGGACATGTGCGTGAGCATGGATTTGTGTGTGTGTGTGTGTGTGTGTGTGTGTGTGTGTAGGCGCACGTGCTGGCCAGATTCTGTGGGTTAATTGAAGGCTGGCCCCTGAGAGGTCCAGGTGTTGGCATATGTCCTGCTCCTCGTGGCCCTCTCCTCTGACTCGCCACGAGCTAATTAGCTCCTGTTAGCCGCCGCTAATTAG
>NC_085007.1:5206803-5209303 GCF_963854185.1 Sardina pilchardus | reverse complement strand
CTGAATGAGATCATTTGGCGCACCTCCTGCAGAAGCGTTATTGGTCCTGGGGACTGCTTAACTTAACTCCACTGTCAATGCTGTCGCCACATAGAACTCAGCAATACAGCCATCTGCATAGACACAGTCATCTGCGTATAAAGCATTATTGGTCTTAAGGACGGCTTAACTTAACTTCACTGTCAATGCCAATGCTGTCGCTACATACAGTATAACTCAGCTATACAGCCATCTGCATAGACGCAGTCATCTACATAGAAGCATTATTGGTCCTGGGGACGGCTCAACTCCACTGTCAATGCTGTCGCCACATAGAACTCTAATACAGCCATCTGCATAGACGCAGTCATCTGCGTAGAAGCATTATTTGTCCTGGGGACTGCTCAACTCCACTGTCAATGCTGTCGCCACATAGAACTCTAATACAGCCATCTGCATAGACGCAGTCATCTGCGTAGAAGCATTATTTGTCCTGGGGACTGCTCAACTCCACTGTCAATGCTGTCGCCACATAGAACTCTAATACAGCCATCTGCATAGACGCAGTCATCTGCGTAGAAGCATTATTTGTCCTGGGGACTGCTCAACTCCACTGTCAATGCTGTCGCCACATAGAACTCTAATACAGCCATCTGCATAGACGCAGTCATCTGCGTAGAAGCATTATTTGTCCTGGGGACGGCTCAGCTCCACTGTCAATGCTGTCGCCACATAGAACTCTAATACAGCCATCTGCATAGACGCAGTCATCTGCGTAGAAGCATTATTTGTCCTGGGGACGGCTCAACTCCACTGTCAATGCTGTCGCCACATAGAACTCTAATACAGCCATCTGCATAGACGCAGTCATCTGCGTAGAAGCATTATTTGTCCTGGGGACGGCTCAACTCCACTGTCAATGCTGTCGCCACATAGAACTCTAATACAGCCATCTGCATAGACGCAGTCATCTGCGTAGAAGCATTATTTGTCCTGGGGACTGCTCAACTCCACTGTCAATGCTGCTGCCACCTGAGCTTAACTCCTCTGTTGTGTCTTCAAAGTGCTGTTGTCTGTTTTCCTTAAAAAGTGCTCATCTCTGCAGTCCTCTACGTAGACACATTTATTCGTCCTGGGGACTGCTTAATCTCCACTGTCAATGCTGTCGCCACATAGAACTCATCTCGATGGTCATCTATGTAGATGCATCAGTCGTCCTGGGGACTGCTTAACTTCACAGTTAATGCTGCTGCCACTTGGAGCTCAACTCCTCTGTTGTCTTTAAAAAGTGCTCGTCTCTACAGTCATCTATGTAGATGCACTAGTCATATTGGGTACGAAAGTAGTCCATCATCTTATTTTTTTTAAAAAGATAAAACAGTCAAAAACATAATTCTTTCATTAGTTTATCAAACTGTTTTAAAAAGGACAACACAGTAACTTGCATATCAATCAAGTCACAAGTCACAAACCAACACCCTGGTCCTTTTAAAGACCACCAAAATAGGCGTGGCCCAATTAACTCCTTATCCACACCTGCAGACAATTACTCAGCTAATTGCCAGGTACATATGCAAAAGAACATTTGATTAAAATGGTGTCCGAAATCAGAGAAGAGGAGTCAGCATCTTCACAGGACAGCTTAACTTTACAGTCAGTGCTGTTGCCCCTACTGAGCTCAAGTATACAGTCATCTACGTAGAAGCATTTATTAGTCCTGGGTACAGCTTAACTCCACTGTCAATGCTGTCGCCACAGAGCTCAACTCTTCTGTGTCGAGAATGATAAAAATGCTAACAGCCAATCAGAACCATCACATTTTAGCCATCACATTGAGTGCGTTTACATGGACATTAATATTCCGAATATGGACCTTATTCTGAATATTGACAATATTCAGAATAAGGTGTTTACATGAGTTATTAAAATAATACTCCGTTCATATTCCCGTTTACATGACACGCAGCATACTCTGATTAATGAAAGTTCTAACGTGCCTTCCCTGAATGTTTCCATAGTAACTTTATCACTAGCTATGCTCTGCCACATAGCCTACTGTAGGCCTATGTCGCTACTATGCCGTCTAACGTATTTCTTCCTCGCTTCAAAGTGTAGCCTACCTTCTTCTTCATTCTCGACATCTTTTCTGAGACTCCGCTTATAAATAACTTTGAAAAGTTTGCCGCCAGAAGTTCTTTTTCGTTTCTTTTACTGTCGCGACAGAAAAATACCATGAGCCGTCAAACAGTTTGTTGTTATTTGCCATAATGCTGTGTTTATTTGTCGCGAAATACTGTGAATATTCCAATAGAACGTCATTATTCCGAATACGGTGTTTACATGTCTAGAATGCACCTAAATAACCAGAATATGATCGGAATACTCCACCTATTTCATTCCGGTTATGCTTATTCCGAAAATGACCTTATTCCGGTTAAGGCAATCGGAAAATGATGTTTACATGGGAGTATCTTATTCTGAATATGGTCTTAACCAGGTTAATATCGGAATATTAATGTCC
>NC_085007.1:5189303-5196803 GCF_963854185.1 Sardina pilchardus | reverse complement strand
CAAAGGCTGTATAGGAATTCCATTTTAATAGCACAAGACAACATGAACACATGGACACATGGAACACATGGTACACAAATGGGACTAGGAGCTTCAAGCATGGATAAAAACATTTCTTTTGTATGTCACTTCTGTTGTTTTGATTACATTTTTCTTTGCCCAGAGTAAACGAAACACGGAACAGAACACGTTCTGTCGCTATGCCCTGTGGTTCGAAAGATATTGCAGCTAAATTCGATCGATTCGCCCTGCGGCTCATAAAGCACTGTTTTGTCTGTGCCTGTCTAGAGAACATCTGTGTTCCTAGTTTGTGTAATATTTAGGAAGCCAGGCTAACACTTGGCCAATCACATCTCTCCTGAGTTGAGGCTTGACCAATAGCAAGGTGGCCCCCAGAGTGATGGCGGTCAGGGTGAGGGTGATACGGAATGGCGAGTAGCCAATCACATGGCTCCAGTGGTCACTCCGGGGGGTTGGTTCCTGGTGGCGGAGGCCCTGTGCCGCCTCCCTCTCCTCCTGACTCAACAAGTGCGGGCTCAGGCGGGCCAGTACCTCCAGCGCCACCCGGTGGCCACTCTGGATAGCGCCGCTCATGTAGCCACACCATTTGGTGGCCGTCTCCGTACCTGCCCAGTGGATCCTACAGCAGACGTCGGATAAAAATGAGCTGTATGAGACATTAGTAATAGCAAGCAATTAGTAGTCAATTAATAAGAAATAGTAGCATATTAGTAATGTGAAGATATTGTTGGAAATCATTTTTCTCTAAAGCTCGGTAAGGGAGTTCATTGAGACTTTCCCTCCCCTTTAATAATGCATTATATTTAAGTACGTTTTAGCACGTTTCTGATGAGCAAACCACACATCAACACAATACACACGCGCCAGCGACTCCCTTCAACTGCACTCAACAACGCCCAGTCCCCTAGTCTCCTTTCAGCTCATTTGCATACTCTCAGCACACTCATTTGGCTCAAGAATACTACCATCTGCCTGCGCTTCCGTCCCATGGAATGCCCACTACAAACAGACACTATACTAATCAAGAGAAGTGTTCTGATCAGTTATGTGTGTGAGCATGTAAGGTCAGGGTCTGTGTGTGTGTGTGTGTGTGTGTGTGTGTGTGTGTGTGAGCATGTAAGGTCACCGTGTGTGTGTGTGTGTGTGTGTGTGTGTGTGTGTGTGTGTGTGTGTGTGTGTGTGTGAGTATGTAAGGTCAGCGTGTGTGTGTGTGTGTGTGTGTGTGTAAGGTCAGGGTGTGTGTGAGAGTATGTAAGGTCAGGGTGTGTGTGTGAGTATGTACTGGAAGGTCAGGGTGTGTGTGTGTGTGAGTATGAGTATGAGTGTGAGTATGAGCATGTAAGATCAGGGTGTGTGTGTGTGAGTACTGTATGTAAGGTCGGGCGTGTGTGTGAGTATGAGTATGAGTGTAGGTATGTAAGATCAGGGTGTGAGTATGTAAAGCCAGGGCAATATTTATGGAGTCACACGGGGAGAAATGCAACAAATGCAAATCAACGCCATTCGTTTTCATCGACTTCAATTGTGTTGCACCTTATGTGAATTACAGTTTTTCTCGATTGTTAACACATTTTTTGAAAACATGCCTCATATTCTCAGAACTCTACACACAAATCCAAAACAACAGACACAATAGGCAAAACTCTACAATTCTCCTGCAAAATGACACTTTACCTTCAAAACAATGTAATTTCTCCTCAAAATGCTCTTTTGTTCTCAAGAGACACACACAAACCATCATATATCAAGACATTTACAAAGACCAGTTGAACACTGATGTGCTCAGTGTAAAACACTGATGAATTGAGAACACTTCTTCTCCATTCATTATAATGACTTGGGCCTTTTTTTGTTCAGTGTTACACTACAAACAGTACTACAAACAGTAGATAAGCTGATACAGTAAGTTGATATGCTTACCCTATCAATATTTTGAAATATCTCATTGTTTTCTATTATTTTTCTTTGTATTTCCTGTAATGTTATGCCGTTTTTTCTAGGACAATGCTCATGATTTCAGTTTCCTGTTCAGGAGACAGAAGCCCTTGTGTTGGTAATCTTTCGGCTGCCAAACAAATAGTAAAATACTGTAAACTATGTAGGAATACAAAGTAGGATTACTTTCCCCAAATACTTGAAACATACTTTATTTTTACAGTCCTACAGAACAGCCCACAGGCAATACTGTACTGTGCTCATTGAGCTGTATTGTACTGTCCGGTACTGTACTGTATTGATACGCAGCACTGCAATGTTCTAGTGGCTCGGATCTCATCACAGATTACGGTCCTTGGCCTCCCCATCCTCCTCCTCTTACTCGCACTAATCTGGCTCTGCCTCTGCCTGTACTACTACTGTAATACTAAAGCTCTGATTGCTAATTGTAAGACTGTGTGACAGGAGTTTGCCCATCTGATGAGTCAGTGTGCATGGTAGGGCAGTTAGCTTTAGAATTTGAATGGCAGTGTGTTCTTTGTGAAAACAAGAGATTTTCTTCATGAAAGGAGGTTCAGGAGGTTGGTGCATGAGCTACATATTACTGGAATTGTGTCTCAAGTACCAGAAATTGTGTGTAAACAATTGAGAAAAACTGTAAAAGAGAGAGTTAGTCCACCCCCCTCTAGGGAATCAAATTTGTATGTGCATTAGAAGAGAGAATGCATATTTTGGGTGTTTCCAGGCAGAAACTCTTGTTTGAATAATTAAACACGCATTTAAAAAGTAGGAAGGAAACCCAGCTACTGTAGTGTGAAGGCAGAAAAGAAAAAAAGGATAATTGGAGTACAAACACTCACATTGCATCAACATCAAACTCCTAACACACACCAGGTCACTTAACAAAGCCTGCAGTGACACTTGGAATGTATGGTGTCTAATGTGCTGTGCAAAATACTTCTAATGTGACATGTCACTTCCACAGTAAAGGCAAGATTAAAGGTTAAGGCCTTCGGAGATGCCCACATCAGGAACCAGGCTTCAAAGAATACTACAAAAGCTGTATTGAGAAACATTCTCTTCTCTTAGGGGGAATTCCCTCGATGCTGTGGTTCTGAAACATTCATGTAACTCTTATTTGAAAAAAGAAAATAAAAACCCAAAAGGTCTCGCCTTTAAGGGATGTTTTTATTGTGGCGTGTACGCCAACTTGTGTCTGTGCATCATTGCAATTAGGGTTGGGACTTTAGATGAATTTTCATGTTCGACTAATCATAACGTTATTGAACAATTAATCGATTATTTGCTAAATCATGACGTCACATGGCATTCAGAGCCGTGTAAACATTTGCCCCCACCCATCACTCTACATGTCCAACACGCACACAATTGATATTAACGATGATATATGTATATAAAAAAAACCTTTATCAAGAAATAAGTTGTTTACAACAAGTTGTAAACTTTATTTTACAGGGCATTATGCCATCCGACGTAGGTCCTATTTGAACATGTAGGCTAGCGATTGCAACGCTCACTGGTCATCTCCGGTGCTGGTTTAGTTTATGGTCGGATGAACATTTTGTTACCTTGCCGGTCGGCCCGTTATCTTATCACTTTTAACTTCACTTGCCGGCAGCTTGTCGTTCAAACATGGGTTATCCTAGTGGTATATTGGTGATGAAACAATTAAGAGGCTTGAAGAATACCAGTTTAATAGGCTTCTTTTCGTTTAACATGGAGATGCTTCACAAAACATGTTCTCCCGCATTCATTAACATAACACACACTTCTCTAACTCTCGCACTTCACGTTGTTCTAACCACAACACTTCCTGCTTACGTTTTACTAGGTACCCCGTTCCCATGAGCCCCTAAATAAAGCAGAGGTCCAGCACTTCTCCTCGCTCGCTTCATCTCTGCTTGTTTTTGTCATGCGCGCAAAATACCGGAAAATGTTGCTGTTCTCATATTGCGTGAGACTAAAACGATTATTCATTAGGCATTTATTTTATTCGAATAAATTCTTAACAAACATTATTCGATTATTCATTAACAACCCTAATTGCAATAGAACTCTTTGAACCAGTACATTGACCTTGAAAATGTACACACACTTGGCTACCTGTTGCCCCACACCCACCAGTGTGTGTGTGTGTGTGTGTGTGTGTGTGTGTGTGTGTGTGTGTGTGTGTGTCACCAGGAAATCCAAGCAGCCTGGCAGGATAACAAAAAAGTGTTTTGCTTCAGAGTAGACTCTGCTGCTGTTCTACTTTACTCTACTCTACTCTGCTGTTCTACTCTACTCTATTCTACTCTATTCTACTCTACTCTACTCTACTCTACTCTACTCTACTCTACTCTACTCTACTCTACTCTACTCTATTCTACTCTACTCCATTCTACTCTATTCTACTCTACTCTATTCTACTCTATTCTACTCCACTCTACTCTGCTCTGCTCTACTCTACTCTACTCTACTCTACTCTACTCTACTCTACTCTACTCTACTCTACTCTGCTCTACTCTACTGCTGTTCAACTCTACTCTACTCTACTCTACTCTACTCTACTCTACTCTATTCTACTCTACTCTACTCTATTCTACTCTATTCTACTCTACTTTATTCTACTCAACTCTACTCTAATCTACTCTACTCTACTCTACTCTACCTTGCTGCTGCTGCTTTACCCCCTCTCTCTTTCTCTCTCTCTCTCTAACGCCTGATGCACTGTCAGGCTGTTCTGAGAATCTCCTGTTCTGCGGTGAATAAGAGAAGAAGGAAGAGAGGGGGAGAGAGAGAGAGAGAGAGGGAGGGAGGAGGAGAGACTGCTCTGCTCTGAGACTTCAAGGACAAGTGGAGCATGGTGGTCGGTGGTGGTGACGTGGTGTACTGGGGGGGGGGGTGGGGGGGCTGGGTGGTTGAGACGTTGCTGGGTGGGAGCTGAACGTGCTGGGGGTGGGTGGAGGATGTGTGGTGGATGTGTGGTGGGTGGAGGATATGGGACAGCGCATCACATGCACAGCGTATTCCCCATCCAGGCTGAGCTCATCTGCTCGCCAGGGGACTTAATGCCATTATGGAAATGTACTGCTGTTGCGCGTACCCCCCTTTCTCTCTCACCCACCCATGCACTCTTTCCCCCTTTCTCTCTCACCCACCCACTTATGCACTCTTTCCCCCTTTCTCTCTCACTCACCCATTTATGCACTCTTTCCCCCTTTCCCCCTTCTCTCTCTCTCTCTGTCTCTCTCTCACTTATGCACTCTTTCTCCCTCCTCCTCTCTCTCTTTCTTCCTCCCTCTCTTCTCTCCCTCTATCAGTCACATACACACTTTCTCTATCTTTTTCTTCCACCTCTCTCTCTCTCTCTCTCTCTCTCTCTCTCTCTCTCTCTCTCTCTCTCTCTCTCTCTCCCCCAACCTCTCTTTCAGTCCCTTGTGCTCTCCCACCATCATACCCCCTGTGCTTCTTTCGCTCCTAAATTCATCTGCCCATCTCATCCTCTCTTACTCCCTCTCTCCACTTCCCCTCTGTCTCTCCCTTTGCACCCCCAACACCCCTCCACCCCCTCCATCACTCCCCCTCCTCCACCCCCACCCTCTTGCCCCCCCCCCCCTGTCTGAGAGTGGGATCCTGTAAGTGGATTTCAGGCCTGCTTTCCCTGGAGAGTGGCCTTCTCCTGACCCGACGTCTGCTCACTGTGGTTAAAGTCAGAGCAGCGCTAAAGGCAGCCTCCCTTTCCTCCCCTCCATACTCCCAGGCTCTTTCTGTGAGCTACGCTAGGCTACGCTAGGCTACGCTAAGCCTGATCTGGGCCAGAGTCTGTGCAGTGTGTCTGCGGTAAAGTCACAAGGTGACCGGTAGGCTACTTTAGCAGACGTGACACGGACCCTCAACAATGGGCTCTAGAATGTCTGATCCACCTGGGGGAGAGAGTTGGAAGCTGTGGGAGTTTGTATAGGGCACGCATGTGTGTGTGTGTGTGTGTGTGTGTGTGTGTGTGTGTGTGTGTGTGTGTCTGTGTCTGTGTCTGTGTGTGTGTGTGTGAGGGGTGTGTGTTTGTGTGTGTGTGTGTGTGTGTGTGTGTGTGTGTGTGTGCGCATGTGTGTGTGTATGTGTGTGTGTGAGGGGTGTGTGTGTGTATGTGTGTGTGTGAGGGGTGTGTGTGTGAGAGTGAAAGAGTTGAGGGTGTGGAGGGCGAGGAGTGTAGCGGAGGAAGGGCTCACCTGCCAACAGGCCTGCGGAGGCCGGGGTGGAAGTAGGTTAGCATCCCTGGGACCATGACATTCACTGGGCAACCCCCGCTGTAAGGCTCCTGGGACCAGTCCTGCCATCACACACACACACACACACATATACACACACACACACACACACACACACACACACACACACACACACACACATATGAATAAAAAGCACACTCTCTCACGCTCAGACACTGAGCTCAACTTACAACCCTGCCAGGGGGAAGAGCGTGTAAGGGACTTTATTCTAGGAGAATTTTATGCAGGCATTCACACATTACATCACATAGGAAAACAAACCGAGTGCTAAAAACAACTCAAAATAGAAACCTAGTGGTTTGTGGTTAGAATTGGAAATGAGACAATTACATCAATCAGCGAGTCGTAATATAGCAGTTTTCATACAAACAGAGTAGGCCTATAACACAAAGAGAATAATAGATTTGTAAATGATGTCAAAAATGCTTGAGATCAAATTAATTCAAATAAATCAAGTATAAGAAAAAAGATTAAAGCAGTAAAACAGTGAAACAAAGACAGGTTAAATAAGTTTGAAGCAATGAAGTGTTGAAAAATTGTGAACAAGGTAAGAATTGAGAAGGCAATGCTAAGCCAAACAGCTATGTTTTAAGGTTTTTCTTTAAAGAAGAAAGAGATGCCCAGATCCTGGTGGAGGGACAAGGGTGCAAAAACTTCATCTCCTTTCTTGGTCCTTTCCCTTGGAGTAAGATCATGTGCAGAGTTGGAGGATCTGAGTGGTCTAGCGGAAGCGTACATTAAAATCACATCAGACAGGTAATCAGGTGCTGGACCACTGATGGATTTAAAAACGAATAAAAGGATCTTAACATTTTTTGGAGAACTGACAGGCAGCCTGAGGCTGTGGAGAGATTTTGAATCAGGTCTGTGTGCACTCTTCTTGGCATTTGTCAAAAGGTAGGCTATTTCATTTTGAATGGCTTTGTAACTTGTTTATAGACTTTTTGTTTGATCAAAGACAGCATTGCGGTAATCAAGTCTGCTTGTGACAAAGGCATGCACTAACCTCTCTTAATCTGCCTTTGAGAAAATAGACATATACGTATATTTCATGATATTTCACCATATTTTTCAGGTGACAAAACTCGAAATGCGTGACTCAAAACTCAAAATAGGTCGCAAAGATGCTTTGCTTGGAGGTAACATTATCTTGTTTATCTCTCTTTGTGCTTATAGCCCAGGCTACACCAGGTCCATGTAAACATAGCTTGTCTTGTCTGGTGTAGCCAGCCCCATTGATTATAATGGAAGCTAA
>NC_085007.1:5171803-5179303 GCF_963854185.1 Sardina pilchardus | reverse complement strand
TGACCACATGTGCACTGGGCTGTGGCTGTGTGTGTGTGTGTGTGTGTGTGTGTGTGTGTGTGTGTGTGTGTGTGTGTGTGTGTGTGTGTGTGTGACCACATGTACACTGGCCTGTGCCTTTAGCCTCTTCTGACAGAATAAGTGAAAGTGAAAGAATGGGAAAGTTCTAGAATCAAACCAGGGCCGACTGTTCCGTTAGGTAGGGACACAGCACAGATCTTTATAGATCAGTGGGACACAGCAGCAGTTCCACCAGATAAATGAGACAGCCGACGAGACCGACATTAAATGAGACGATTACCTGGGAGGAGAGACTACTTAAAGAGACCTATGCAACTTTTTCATAGTCATAAAATTGCTTAGAAATCGTTTGACTGACCAATTTTATCGAAAACAGTCGTATTTCCTCCCGCCCCCAGTGTCCCTATCCGCTATTGAAACCTTGCAGTTTGTGCAGGAGGCGATCGCTCCTTGTTTACATCTGGAAGTCTGAGACGCGTAAGAAACAAGAAGAACAACGCTTGCTATTTATTTATATAAATGCAGCCTATATATGTATAAATATACATGCTAAAGCTGTAGGGGAAGCTCTGCAGAGAAATATGCAAGCATAAAACGAGCGAAAACGTAAAGCAAAACCGAAACCAGAGATGAAATCGCCAATCCTGCATAGTTTCTCTTTAATGAATACGGATTGCATCAGGTGGTGATGCCATTTGCCTGAGTCGTTCATACATGTGTAATGGCCGCCAGTGAGTCCGAAGCTATGAAGTCAGTGACCCCGCGTACACACTGTCTCCGTCCGTCAACGGATCACGGAGGTTGGATCTGCCGTATGTGTATTTGCATACACGTGATCTGATTGGCTGACGGATCCGTCGCTGCCTGAAAAGTTGAACATTTCTCAACTTTCTTGACGGAGGCAACGGAGCTGAAGCGACGGACGGACCCACAATGCATTTCGAGTCCGCCCCATGCAAAGTGAATGAGATCCGTTGACGGACGGAGACAGTGTGAATGCGGGGTGAGTCTCCTCCCAAACATGTGCTAGCATGCTAGCATGCTAGCATTCAGAATAGCCACCCATTCACCACATAATACCCTATGTAATTAAAAACTATAGTGTTTATATCCTATATTTTTATTTTCTGGCTGTCAAGAAACTAGTTTACAGCTTAAATATGAAAATGGCTGGGTATATATCTGAAATATGTATGTTTGTTTTTGTCTGTGTATGATTTTTTGTTTGTTTTCTTTATTACCGTCGTTTACTTGTTTGTCTTCTATGGTGTTGTAAAATAAGATAAAATTAAAAATGTTTAAAAAACTATAGTGTTTTTTAACTGTACAATGCACAATGTACTGAATATGCACTCATTACAAGCTGGAGTGGCTATTCACTACACAATGCACTATGTACTGAATATGCAGGATGTCACTTCAGGGGGTTTCTCTTAAAAAAAAAAAATAAAATAAAATAAAATAAAATGGGGGGGCTTTTTATGCCTTGCCAGGACAGTGAGAGGGTGGCAGGAAATAAGTGGGAGAGAGTTATGGGGTGATATCGGGAAATGAACCAGTTTGTACTCGAACCCAGGTGCCCGTGGGCATATGGACCCGAACATGGTATGGGCACCGTAACCAGTTCGATCACAGCGCCACCCGATTTGACCATCTTCAATTATTCATGCAAGGCAACTCGTGCCCGGTGGCGTTGCGTTGTTGTGTCCAGACATGGTAGACTTGTTTCATCACCAGATCAATTTGACTTTAAGGATCGAAGGACATGAAGCTGTGTGTATCCTCGGCCTCCATATCAAGCCACAGCTTGCTAAATCATGCTGACGTATACCAAGACATTTTCCAAGCTTTAGCTTCAGATTAAATAGAGATCACTACCCGAAGGATAATTGAGGCATTTTAAGGTTTGTTTAAATATATATGTATTTGTCTAAAACATCTAAAAATACAGAATGTTGAAATTTACTTAGGGGAACACAATATCAAAACTGCAATACTACAATATACCATATTAATCCAGTAAATTAATTGTGAATTATCCCAACACTCTCTCGGCACGTGGCTTGGGAAAGTTGGGCTACTGATGAGGCAGGTCTCTGAGGATCTACACACACACACACACACACACACACAGATGCACACACACAGGCTCTCTATGAATGTGCAGATGAATGAGCCTCAGAATCAAGCAAGTGGTTTCTAAAAGCATCTCTGAAAGAGTTCCAAATTTTACAGCATGAATTCCCTATGTACACACACACACACACACACATACACACACATACGCACACACGCACACACATCTGTGTTCTGGGTTGGATTTTTGCACCTCTTTTTTACCGCTGCTTTGTGCGAGTGGGACTTGAGAGTCTGTGTGTGTGTGTGTGTGTGTGTGTCGGCAGCCAAGAGGCCTGATAATAGCTTTTGAATGCCTCATGAATAAGTCACAGGAGGCTTACAAATGTATTATGCATGGCTCATTACAAAACAGGCACCTTCACCTTCTGTAAAACAGCTAAAGGGATTCAACAGCCATTAGCCTAGGGGTGGCCACACACACACACACACACACACACAGACCCAGGGGGGCACACACAGCGCAGCGCGACTCATTGTTCTCCTGACCGCTGGCCCTGCAGAGGTGGGTGTCAGGAAGCGTGTGTTATTAGCGATGACATGCACTGACTCTGCGGTTGTTAAGAGGCTTACAGTAAGTGTGAGGCTAGCTGCTAAAGCTAATGCTAGTTGCTAATGCTAACGCTAACTGAGCCCGGGACCAGTCGCAAGCGTCCTCCCACAGGGGAATCCCACGAGCTCCAGCCCTGTTTCAACACACCTGATTTAACACACCAGGCTCTGCAGAGGTACAGTAACTGTACAGAAAAATGTGCTTTGGTGCATGCAGTTAAATGGGTGATAATGGACCTGCTGACACATTTTACAACAGTAAGGTCAAGCTATTAACTTCTAATTGGATGAGAGTCATCACCACTAGCAATATCTCAGGACATTGCCGTTCGGGCATTTAACAGCTAGTAATCACTCTGCATACTGCATTGAATTATCCAACGCGAACATTCCATTCATTCAAGTAAATGAAGAGTAGGCGAATGTTCAATTTAATATGAGACGTACGGAAGTTAGAAGGCTATACAAGTTACTTTGTGCACAAGGACATTGAACTTAGCTCTCCAGTGTTGTTGCATTGCATTGCTTGGCAACGGGAAACATCAAGGCTAAGACTGGAACTTTTAATCAAAATAAAATGGGGGGGCTTTTTATGCCTTGCCAGGACAGTGAGAGGGTGGCAGGAAATAAGTGGGAGAGAGTTATGGGGTGATATCGGGAAATGACCCGGTTTGTAGGCCTACTCGAAACCAGGTGCCCGTGGGCACACGGACCCGAACATGGTATGGGCACCGTAACCAGTTGCGCCACAGCGCCACCCGATTTGACCATCTTCAATTATTCATGCAAGGCAACTCGTGCCCGGTGGCGTTGCGTTGTTGTGTCCAGACATGGTAGATTTGTTTCATCAGCAGATCAATTTGACTTTAAGGATTGAAGGACATGAAGCTGTGTGTATCCTTGGCCTCCATATCAAGCCACAGCTTGCTAAATCATGCTGACGTATACCAAGACATTTTCCAAGCTTTAGCTTCAGATTTAATAGAGATCACTACCAAAGGATAGTGATCCTTCATTAACTTCTAATTGGATGAGAGTCATCACTACTAGCAATATCTCAGGACATTGCCATTCGGGCATTTAACAGCTAGTAATCACTCCGCATATTGCATTGAATTATCCAACGCGAACATTCCATTCATTCAAGTAAATGAAGAGTAGGCGAATGTTCATTTCAATATGAGACGTACGGAAGTTACAGTAGAAGGCTATACAAGTTACTTTGTGCACAAGGACATTGAACTTAGCTCTCCAGTGTTGTTGCATTGCATTGCTTGGCAACGGGAAACATCAAGGCTAAGACTGGAATTATGGGTGCGCTGTGGCGCAGCAGGCTACAGCGTCCATACCACGGTGACCCAGGTTCGAATCCGGCCTGCGGTCATATCCCGATCCCACCCCATCTCTCTCTCCAACTTGTTTACTGTCTACCTCTTCACTGCCCTATCATAATAAAGGCAAAAAGGCCAAAAAATATACTTAAAAAAAAAAAAAAAGACTGGAACTATTTTGGGCCAGAGGATAAATGAACAAATGGTTTTGTGTGGTTTTGTGTTGGGCCAGAGGATAAATGAACAAATGGTTTTGTGTGGTTACAATCTTGTTGATATGTGTGGTTGGTTATAGTATTATTGAGACTTACCGTAGGATAGGTTATGATGGTTTGATTGGTTACAGTCAGGGGCGGCGCGAGGGTGTTGCTTGCTGTTGCTATAGCAACGCCAAGATTTGGTTTAGCAACAACTTAGCCACACCAATGCTACCAGAGGGGTTTATTTAAGAATTACATAAAGAATGAAATGAAAGATGCAAAAAACTTCTGAACTAAGAAACGATTGTCCTCCAGAACTCAATGTTCTATCAGTCAGCGTTAACAAATTAATCAAGCAATTCAAACGTTTAGCACTAAATGAAAATGAGATCTTCCCAAAACAATTCCGGCTGTGTGAGTGGAGAAGGGGACAGAGAGTGTGAGGAGTATACTGTAGGAAAACAGAAGATTTTAAATAAAGTTCACTGTGCTTTCTGTAAACACATTTCTTTATCAATAACACCATGTTTTTTTTTGGCTATGGCTATGGCTATGGTTATGGCTATGGCTATGGTTATTTAGCAGACGCCTTTGTCCAAAGCGACATACAAATAAATAACAATACAAATTAAATTAACAGTGAACAATTACAAACTAGGGAGAATAGTAATATTATCAGTAAAACAATAATTTTAAGCACTAACCTAATGAGAAATAAAACAGTGAAATGAGAATAGCAATCAAATAAGTCACTCAGTTAATTAAATATAATAATAATAACTAAAGCATGGTATGGCTAAATTTAAGGACAATAGCAAAATAAATTTCAAATTCTATCAATAGACAAATTATAACAAAACAATACTATTATACAAACCATAACACATCACAAACTCAAAGGACTAAGTGCATATTAAATAAATATGCCTTAAGACCCCTCTTAAAAGATCCAAAGCTGTTGCTGTTTTTCTTCTAATGCTACAGCTAATGATAGCCAGTCAGTCTTTGTTCGTTTTAAAAGGCTTTTATCAACAATCTTGACAAGAAACCAACCAAACCCATAATGAATAGCTCAGTAAAATAAGATGTAAAATGATGACTGGTTATTACAGTATAGTTAGAATGTACCATAGGATACGTGATGATTGGTTACTACCGTAGGACAGGTGATAATTGGTTACTGTGTACCGTAGGACAGGTGATAATTGGTTACTGTGTACCGTAGGACAGTTGATGATTGGTTATTGTGTACCATAGGACAGGTGATGATTGGTTACTATGTACCGTAGGACAGGTGATGGTTGGTTACTGTGTACCGTAGGACAGGTGATGATTGGTTACTGTGTACCGTAGGACAGTTGATGATTGGTTACTGTGTACCATAGGACAGGTGATGATTGGTTACTGTATACCGTAGGACAGGTGATGATTGGTTACTGAGTACCGTAGGACAGGTGATGATTGGTTATTACAGCATTATCGGTACGTACCGTAGGACAGGTGATAATTGGCTATTACAGTATTATCGGTACGTACCGTAGGACAGGTGATGATTGGTTATTACAGCATTATCGGTACGTACCGTAGGATAGGTGATGATGAACTTGTTCAGGTACCCCACTGGCATGTGCCGGCTCAGCTGCTGTCTCTCCATTGGGAGGGCTGGCTGGTACTCGAGCTGAGCTGAAGGGGACACACTAATTAGATACTTACTACAGGGAGAATAGAGCTTACTACACACTTACTACACACTTACTACAGGGACACTAGAGCTCACTACACACTTACTACATGGAGACTAGAGCTCACTACACACTTACTACACACTTACTACAGAGAGACTAGAGCTCACTACACACTTACTACACAATTACTACAGGGACACTAGAGCTTATTACTACAGGGAGACTAGAGCTTACTACACAGTTACTACAGGGACACTAGAGCTGACTACACACTTACTACACACTTACTACAGGGAGACTAGAGCTCACTACACACTTACTACACACTTACTACAGGGACACTAGAGCTGACTACACACTTACTACACACTTACTACAGGGACACTAGAGCTCACTACACACTTACTACATGGAGACTAGAGCTCACTACACACTTACTACAAACTTACTACAGGGACACTAGAGCTCACTACACACTTACTACATGGAGACTAGAGCTCACTACACACTTACTACACACTTACTACAGGGACACTAGAGCTCACTACACACTTACTACAGGGACACTAGAGCTGACTACACACTTACTACACACTTACTACAGGGACACTAGAGCTCACTACACACTTACTACAAACTTACTACAGAGAGACTAGAGCTTACTCCACACTTACTACAAACTTACTACAGAGAGATTAGAGCTAACTACACACTTACTACACACTTACTACAGGGACACTAGAGCCTAATTCACAACAACATGACTGCACAAAAGAGGGTTCTGAGGGAATCAAATGAGCCACAGAGTTGTTACTGTAGGGAGACAGCTGCTTACTAGATCTTTACTACAGTTGGACAGGAGCTTTCTACACACTAACAGGCTTAAAACACACTTAGAGCAGGGAGAGACCGGAGCTTAAGGCAGGGATCACACTAGCCAGCGGCAAGCGGCAGGTTTCCTATTGTTTTCTATGGTTCGGCAGCGGAACGGTGACAACGTTGGCGTAACGCTAGCGTTGAGCAAACTGGGAGTTGAACTTGGTTCAACTTTGAAGCGCAACGCTCGGCACATCACAATCAGTTTTAGAATGTTTAGGTATTTTGACCAATCAGATTCGTCTAACAACGTAGCAGCAAAGATTGAAGTTAGCAACGAGATAGAATGTTTTGGATGTATTATTATGGTCTGAGCATTGCGTTACGATTGCCGCTGCCGCTCTCCGCCGGCTAATGTGATCCCTGCCTAATACACAATAGGCTCACTATCGGTAGAGAGGGATTCATTATATATAAACCTTACGTAAACTCATTAAACAATCTCTCTCTCTCACACACACACACACACACACACACTCTCTCACACACACACACACACACACACACACACACACACACACACACACACACACACACACACACACACATACACATAAAAACCCAGAGACATGCACATAAAAGCCGCACATACAAACCCACACATACCACACCAGTCACACTTAAACTCTTCACCTCTACTCTGCTGGGAGTAGTCCCATTGTGATGGCAAAACAGAGCTGTTGTTTGTGTGTGTGTGTG